>NC_061118.1:38886230-38960385 GCF_002878395.1 Capsicum annuum | reverse complement strand
ACAAACATCCAACCTATCACGAAATCGCGATTCACAGGACTTCAACATCACGGGCAATGACAAGCACACACCTTTCTCAACACACATTTTGTGCCTTGGCTTTATCCTATTCTCTAAACTAAACGAGAAATACTGCGGAAACTCAATCAACTCCTTCAACTCCCTCCCCATTTCCACCACAAAGTAATCGAATTTCGGCTCCAAATTCTCCTCAATACTATAACAAAACAATGAAGGAAACCTCCTAAACATCACTTTAGCATCTCTTCTCGCAAACCCAATTCTCTGAAAGTAATCCAAACGCGGTATAAACTTACCCTCCACGTCGCAAGAAAGCAAACTAGCACACTTTGAAACGTCTTCAATGCCAATACTACCTTGCAAGAAGTAAAGGGTTGGTCTTAGATTCTTCTCTACACACTTTGTCAGCAAATGGGGTCGTCGTCTTAGAACTCCCGGGAGTTTTTCTCCTGTCACATTGACTTCCCGGAGCAAGAAAGTGACAGCTGGTCGTAAGGTGGTGGAGAGAGGGATGGTTAAAATCTCCGGACACATGTGGAGAACTCTTCGAATATCAAGAACCGTGAGATGAATCGAATTAAGGAAGTCGATTATAGCTTTGATGTCGGATAATGAGGAAGATACAATAAGCGGTTGTGAAGTAAGGCAATGTAATGAGTCTATACCAAGAGAATCCAAGAAGAGGAGCTTTTCTTGAATAGGGGTGGGTGGGGGTGGGGGTGGGGGTGGGGGTGGCGTAGGGAGGGGGGTAATGTGGGTGGGTGGTTTTGGTCCTATTGGGTGTTGAGGGAAAGAAAGAGTGGAGGGTTTGAAGGATTTTGGAGAAATTGAGGATTTGGGAAGTGAAAAAGGAGAAGGACAAGAAAGGTGGAGAGTTTCTTGCATGTTTTTTGATTTTGTCACATGATGTTTTGTTGTTGATGTTGTTGTTGTTGTTAATGTTGTGGGGATTGAAGGTTATGAAAATGGAGGATTTGGGGGTGTGAGGGAATTTGTATAAGTGGTGTGGAAGATGAAAAATGGATAAGGGGATGTGAGTGAGATGGCAATTTGTGTTATCTTCAAAATTTTCTTTGATTTAGGAAGAAAGGGGGAGGGGGCAAGTGATTGAATGATGCATATTTGACCCAATGGGTTGGGTCTATTTGTTAGGCCCAATTGAGTTACCTATGGGGTAGGGGTGTGAAGAAATCGAATCCATCGATAAATTAAATTGATAAAAATATTATTGGGTTATTAGGTTGACGATCTTTTAGTAATTGTATTAAAAAAAAAATTATTGGGTAAATGATTCGATTTTGATTTTAGCTTATTGGTTTATCAGTTAAATCAATAATCTAATAAGAATACACTAAGTTTCTATTTTACACATACATATATATACACTACTTATTCACAATTCGATGATTCATAAAGTATTAACCTGTTCAAGGCAACAAAGGCACAATACAAAACACGGGTATTGTCGTATTGGAAAGTTTGAAACATTTAGTAGCTTCCAACAATTAGGATTTCAGTTTTTTTCAAACTAACATTCAATTCAAGTTTGAAAATTCTTGTAAATTAAAACGCATTGCGTAGAATTTTAGCGGCAACTAAGATTTCATTTTTTTATGTTAGTTGTTAATATTTCTATTTTATGAGTATTTTCTTATTGGTTAAACTGAAAACTGAATCGTTAAGGACCAAAAAACGATAAATCGAAAATCGATAAGAAAATATCTTATTGGTTGGTTATTGATTTTTCATATTTAAAAAATGAAAATCGATAAATCGAACCAATAACACATAAAATCGAACCGAACTGAACTGATAGATGCACACCCTTACCTATGGTTATGAAACTTTCTTGTCAGATAAAGAGAAAAGACATTTTCCCCCCATAAAGTTGCAACGAAAACTCACTTTAGCCATTAAACTTCACTTTTAATCATTTACTCCCTTAAACAGCTTTTATATGAATTTTTTACCACCCTAAAAAATTACACTGCTCTCACCATGGAG
Organism: Capsicum annuum; assembly: GCF_002878395.1. NCBI lineage: Eukaryota > Viridiplantae > Streptophyta > Magnoliopsida > Solanales > Solanaceae > Capsicum > Capsicum annuum. Next base: position 38,958,360 of record NC_061118.1, on the reverse strand, counting down.
AGTGCATCACACTCGCGCCACATTGGAGTCATGTTGTAGCCACAACAACAACAACAATAATATACCCAGTATATTCCCACATAGTGGGGTCTTGGGAAGGTAAAATGTACGCAGTCCATACCACTATCCCCGTCGGGGGTAGAGAGGCTGTTTCCGAGGAGCCATGTCGTAGCCACGTAAATAAATTATTTTTTAAAATAATACACACACACATATATATAATATTAAATATTCAACGTCTTTTTCTTCTCTTTCTCTCTTCTCCACTTTTCCGCCATTGCTTTGCCGGAGGCGATGGCTGGACAAGCTTCACGCTTCCAACTATCACCGTCGATGCTCCTCCTCTCTTCTCTTGTACCATTCCTCTCACTTTTTCTCTCTCAAAATCGGAGCCCAACAAGACCAACACACCCGCGAAATAACTCACCGCTACTACCATCGCCGGCCGGTGAAAATTTTGGCTAAGCAAAACTCCAACCCGCCACCTCCTTCACCAGCTTACCCCCTTGTAGATGGCCTATCCCCCCAAAAAATCCGCCCCTGTAGCGTTAGCGCTTTGTGTTTTTTATATTCCATCTCATTCCATTCCGGGATAGGCGGCTAATACTAAAATAATAAGTGAAGTCGAGAGTTCGGATTGCTCCACATAAGTGGTGCTGCTGTGGCGTTTAGAGATGTTGCTGGTGATTTTTTGTGTGTTGCTACCCGTTCAAACTAATATGTATTCAGAGATAATAGATATTCAGTTAACTGCTAAAGTTGGAGATTTGATTTGAAGATTGTAGTAATTTTTTTAATTTTTTTTTTTGGGGGGGGGGGGGGGGGGGGGGTGATTTGCTCTTAGATTTGTAATTTGTAAATATTTATTGTTAATGGGGTTTTCCATAAAGTAAGGTTGAGTGATTTTTTGGATAATCCTTGTATATTTGATCAATCTGTTCATTTGATTAAAAATAGTGATTATGTTAACGGAGCTTTGAATGCTTTGCGCCTGACTTTTTGATCGTTGTTTCATCTAATTGGTCCCGATAATAGAATCAAAATATTTGTTTCATTTGCACACTGTGGTATAGAAGTTCCATGTGAACAAATTCATGTAAAAATTGTAAACTTTTGACAGTAATTTTAGTAAATTCAATTTTAATGTGCGAAATAAAATTAGTTTGTTGATTCTTGATTTTCATAAAAGTTAATTTGTTGTATAATTTGTGTATTTTATTCTTCCTATGATTGTGTATTTGATTGAACATTTTTGGTGAATAGGAGTGAAAAAAGAAAAAAAAATAGAGGAAGTAAAAGACAGGGGGTGGTGGGGTGTGAGGAAGAAGAATAAGAAATGGGGGTGGTAGGGTGTGAGGAAGAAGGGGAAAAAGAATAATGGTTAAAAATATTAAAGTGGGCCCCACTAAAAAAAATTTATACTTTTTTTAGCCACGACAACCGTTAAGGGAGCAAAATAATACACTTTAAAGTTTACAAGGGGGTAAATAATTGTCAGATTAGTTTAAGGTCTAAAGTAAGTTTTGCTAACAAGTTGAGGGGATATTTGATGTCTTTTCTCTAAGATAAATAATCCGAACCGATGATTTAGTTTTTACATTAGATGGTTTTGGACTTGGATAATTGTTTTGTAGTTAATAGGTTGTTGATACGGTTTTCGAATCTCTCAACTTGACCAGTTTTTTTATCGAGTGAATCGATAACCTGGTAGCACTAATTGGCTTAGAGAGTTGGGATTTAGCTTATAGTTCTAGTTCATTTTTTATTCTCGTCTAAATACTTCACTACTTCTCTCGAAAGCGACACCCTATGCTGTAATATTGCTATTTTTGTTCAGTTGTTTCGATATTTTTCGTAAAATCTGCTATTGTATTGAGGCGTTTCTTTGATTGTTTTGTATATATACAAGAATCAATGGCTATTGTTGTTGAATAATTGATGAAAATTTTCATATTGTATGAGAAATTTGAGATTAACAACACATGTATTAAGAAAATAGGTTGCTTTGTTTTGATTGTTAGAATTTAGAAACTATTGGAATCGTTAAAATTAAATTGCTAAAATGACTATATAGACATCTTTTATAATTTTAGTTGCTTTTGTCTTTGAGTTATTCTCAACAACACCAATATATCCCATAAAGTAAAGTGTATATACAATTCGTATCACTGTCTCATAACTGAGGTAGAGAGTCCAAATATACTCTAATATATTCGCCATAGGACCAAGAGGGCACGATAAACCATGTAAACGATATCTTATAGAAATACAAGATAAGATTGCATATAATAAGCATTATAATTTGATCCTTCCTCAGACAACGCATATAGCGAGAGCTTTAATTTACCAAACTACCTTATATTTTGCTTAAAATATTCACACCACCACGTTAATCCACCCCAGCACCCAAACAAATCACCCGTGCTAATGCGAGATGCAATTAAAAGTCGTTTCAATCTATCTCTATACTTTCACCTCAACAAATGTAAAAGTTGTTTCAATAACTATAGAAGTTATCTCAGCAACTGCTAAGCTTGTCCCAACAACTCTAAAAGTCGTTCAACAACTATACGAAGTTGTTGGACAGCTGAGTAGTTGTTGGAATCAACAAATGCAGTTGTCAAACAATCGTGTGCACTTGTCATGCTAATATTGTGGGATTCACTCGTCCTTTTTAATTACCGTAACAGTCGTTTCAACAACTATAAAAGTTGTTCGACAACTCTCCGAAGTTGTTGGACAACTAAATAGTTATCCGAATCAACTAATGCAGTTGTCAAACAACCGTGTGCACTTGTCACGCTAACATTGCGGGACCCACTCATCTCAGCAACAATAAAAGTTGTTCAAAAACTTTCCAAAGTTGTTGGACAACTAAATAGTTGTCGGAATCAACTAATACAGTTGTCAAACAATCGCGTGCACTTGTCACGCTAATACTGCAGGACCCACTCGTTTCAACAACTATAAAAAATGTTCGACAACTCTCCAAAGTTGTTGGACTGATAAATAGTTGTCGAAATCAACTAATACAGCTGTCAAACAACCGCGTGCACTTGTCACGCTAATACTGCGGGACCCACTTATCTCAGCAACTATAAAAGTTGTTCGACTACTCTTCGAAGTTGTTGGATTGCTAAATAGTTGTCGGAATCAACTAATACAACTGTCAAACAACCGTGTGCAATTGTCATGCTAATATTACGGGCCCCACTCGTCTCAGCAACTATAAAAGTTGTTCGACAACTCTACGAAGTTGTTGGACAGCTAAATAGTTGTCGGAATCAACTAATACAGTTGTCAAACAACCGTGTGCACTTGTCACGCTAATATTGCGGGAACCACTTATCTCAATAACTATAAAAGTTGTTCGACAACTCTACAAAGTTGTTGGAAAGCTAAATAGTTGTCGGAATCTACTAATACAGTTGTCAAACAATCGTATGCATATGTCACACTAATATTGCAGGACCCACTCGTTTCAGCAACTATAAAAATTGTTCGACAACTCTACAAACAGCTAAATAATTGTCGAAATCAACTAATACAGTTGTCAAACAACCGTGTGCACTTGTCAAGCTAATATTGTTGAACCCACTTGTCTCAGCAACTATAAAAGTTGTTCGACAACTCTCCAAAGTCGTTGGACAGCTAAATAGTTATCCGAATCAACTAATACAGTTGTCAAACAACCGTGTGCACTTGTCACGTTAATATTGCGGGACCCACTCGTCTTAGCAACTATAAAAGTTCAAAAACTCTCCGAAATTGTTGGACAGCTAAATTGTTGTCCGAATCAAACTAATACAATTGTCAAACAATCGTGTGCACTTGTCACACTTATATTGTGAGACCTACGCGTCTCAACAACTATTAAAGTTGTTCGACAACTCTACGAAGTTGTTGGACAACTAAATAGTTGTCGGAATCAACTAATACAGTTGTCAAATAACCGCGTGCACTTGTCACACTAAATATTGCGGGACCCACTAGTCTCAACAACTATAAAAGTTATTCGACAACTCTACGAAGTTGTTGGACAGCTAAATAGTTGTCGGAATCAACTAATACAGTTGTCAAACAACCGTGTGCACTTGTCACGCTAATATTGAGGGCCCCACTCATTTCAGCAACTATAAAAGTTGTTTGACAACTCTACGAATAAATAAATAATTGTCGGAATCAACTAACACAGTTGTCAACACAACTGTGTGTATTTGTCAAGCTAATATTGCGGGACTCACTCGTCTCAGCAACTATAAAAGTTGTTCGACAACCCTACGAAGTTGTTGGACAACTAAATAGTTGTTGGAATCCACTAATACAGTTGCAAACAACCGTGTGCACTTGTCACGCTAATATTGCGGGACCCACTTATCTCAGCAATTGTAAAAGTTGTTCGAAAACTCTCTGAAGTTGTTGGACAGCTAAATAGTTGTCGGAATCAACTAATACAGTTGTCAAACAACTGTATGGACTTGGTACGCTAATATTACGGGACCCACTCATTTCAGCAACTATAAAAGTTGTTCGACAACTCTACGAACAGCTAAATAGTTGTCGGAATCAACTAACACAGTTGTCAACACAACTGTGTGCACTTGTCAACCTAATATTGTGTGACCCACTCGTCTCAGCAACTATAAAAATTGTTCAACAACTCTACGAAGTTGTTGGACAACTAAATAGTTGTCGGAATCAACTAATACAGTTGTCAAAGAACCATATGCACTTGTTGCTAACTCGTCTCATCAACTATTAAAATTGTTTGACAACTCTAGGAACAGCTCATCAACCGTGTGCACTTGTCACGCTAATATTGTGGACCCACTCATTCTTTTCATTACCCTCCCCTCCACCCCCCCTCCACACACCCCGAGTGAAAGCAGCAGCTACTATTGATACACTACCAACCCTCTCTCCACCTTAAGCTTCTAGATTCTTCTATTTATAAATATCTATATTCATTCATTTCACCCAAAACTTTTTCCTCTACACTTTCTCCATTTTCTATGGCTTGTACTGCTGCTACTTGTACTACTCTTCTTTCTTCAAACCCTAGGGCTTCTGCTTTTGCTGCTTCATCCAATTTGCCTTCAATTTCTCAGTCAAAATTTGTTCCTTCTTCTTCTTCTTCCTCTTTCAATGGACTCCGTAACTGTAACCCTTTAGTTTCTCGTGTATCGCTTTCTCGCTCCAACAAATCTCGGTCATTCATCGTTCGCGCTTCTGTAAGTTACATTTTCAGCCATTTTACTGTTTTGTTAATGCTTTTTTTCTGTTTTGAGAATTTTGATGTTTTTTGAGGTTAGTACGGTGGGAGTGTTGTGGTAGCGTAGGGTTTAGCCGTAGATATCTGTCGTTGATTTCGTTCATTGCGTTTTGATTATCGCACTACCCTGAGGTTAGTAGGGTAGGAGTGTTGTCGTGCATTAGTTGTAGTGTGGTAGACTAGTAGTGTATGGTTTAGCCGCAGATATCTATCTGTCTTTTTGTCGTTTATTGTGTTTTGATTATTGAACTATTAGTAGGATAGGAGTCTGAGGAGGGGAAAGTGTTCGGGGAGTTAGAGAGGTTGTTTCTAGAAAGACCTATTTTTCTATTTTCTTAATGATATTTGTTTTGAGATTTTTGATGTTTTTTGAGGTTAGTAGGGTAGGAGTGTTCGTGCATTGGTCGTAGTGTGGTAGCATAGGGTTTAGCCGTAGATATTTGACTTTGTTGTCGTTTATTGCGTTTTGATTATCGCACTACCCTGAGGTTAGTAGGGTAGGAGTGATGTCGTGCATTAGTCGTAGTGTGGTAGCGTAGGGTTTAGCCGAAGATATCTTTGTGTTTTGATTATCGCACTACCCTGTGGCAGTGGCGGAGCCAAGATTTCCATTGAGGGGTTTGAGAAGTAAACATACAAATTTGCCGAAGGGTGTTCAACATCTACTATATATACATAAAAAATATTTTTAACTATGTAAAAATAGTAATAATTTTCCGATGATGAAGGGGGTTCCCCTGGATGAAAGGTGGCTCTGTCCCTGCCTTGTGGTTCCAACAACAACAATCACATACCCAGTAAAATCGCACAAGCGAGGTCTGTGGAGGGGAAGTGTACGCAGACCTTACCACTACCTCGGGGAGGTAGAGAAGTTGTTTCCAGTAAGACCTTCGGCTCAATTGTAGCAAATCCAAGTACATGCCCTACCCTGTGGTTGATCATTGTTTTTTATGGTAGATTCTGCACTGTCCCGTGTTTCCATATTATCTGCACTATGTTCTTCTTTGTACTTGGATTTGCTACACTTGAACCGAGGGTCTTTTGGGAAACAACTTCTCTACCTTCCCGAGGTAGTGGTAAGGTCTTCACGTACACTTTACCCTCCCCTGATCTCACTTGTGGGATATTTATTAGGTATGTTGTTATTGTTGATTTGAGGGGAAGGAGTATTTATCCATACTTACCGAATTGGGATATGTGAGAAGCTTGTACACTGCGGACAGCTTCCCACACAAGATGTATGTTGTATTTGTTGAGTCTAGTAGCAGTAATTTCACTCTTCACTGTAAGAAACAATATCCTAACAGTTTAACACTACTGGATTTTTATCTCACCCAATGTGAAAGATAAAAGATATATATGTCGTCATGTCTTATACTTGAAAGCTATGCTGCACGGACTTTTCAAAAGTGCCATGGGTAATATGTCGGATCCTTCAAAAGTAGTGCATTTTTGAAGGATCCGACATGTGCAGCAAAAGTTTTGGAGAGTCCGAGCAACTTAGCTCAAATGCTTTTTTCTACCTGAGTATGTTAGAACTTTCGTGGATGTGGCTTCGCAAGACAACTTAATAGAAAAGCATCTAACATCAACAGTATTGAAGCTAAATTTTGATGTCGAGGTTGATGATTTCTTAGTTGATCATTATGCTGTCTTGAAAAATTATGAGCGTATAGGGTTGTCAAATTTGTTGATTGGAAGGAGAAAGCCATAAGTATTAGGTGGATAGATCTCTTGAATGAGGAGTTAATGAGTGTACTTACAGGGTTGTCAAATTCTAGACATGTCTTTCTACATAAAAGATGTTAGATACTAATGAGACATAATCCGATCAACCATTTGTGTTAAATATAGATCTTAAAAATGTGTGTGTATATGTACTTTTATACTAAAAAATAGATAAATTACATTAGAAGACCAAGTGAAATAAACACACACTCTTATATTGTATTTTAGATTGTGAATTTCCATGGCCCCAACAATTTTCTTTTTGCTCTACTTTATATAAAAGGCGTTTTTCGTTGTTTCTGGATGGTAATTCATCTCTCTAATGTCTTCTTTTTGTTACTTATCCCAACAGAGTGAAGTCCCACTTGTTGGAAATAAGGCACCAGATTTTGAGGCTGAGGCTGTTTTCGATCAAGAGTTTATCAAGGTAATATATTGGTGTTAAGTGAATTGGCTGTATCAAATTATTAATTTTCAGTCCGAGATCCTCTGTGTGTTTGTGTTGTATTAAATTATTAATTGTCAGTCCGAGATCCTCTGTGTGTTTGTATTGTCTATGTACACGAGTTCCTTTTTCTCCTTATCAAATTAAGGATCTGCCACTTCTTTCATCAAAAAGAGAAAAGTTATCGGCCATTTCAGTTACTTGCTGCAAGAGTTTGTATCTTGCTGTGAGGAGATCGTCCAGTTTTAAGTACCGTATTCTTTTGGTTGACAAAAGAATAAAGATTACTTCAAGAATGCATGTTACTTGTTGACTAACCTCTTTTGAATAGCAATTAGTGAAGGAATCGAGATATTGAAAGAACCGAGTGCAGCAGAACTTCAATATTCAAAGTTTTCTTCGTTCATTTTAGGTTATATCAGATTTTGAAACAAAGTTTTCCAAGAACTGTAATAATTGCAAGGCATTCCTTTATCCAGTCATTCTGGACGGGTTTCTTGGCTAGTTATAATTGAAGAATGTTTCCTCTGCAGGTTAAACTTTCTGAGTATATCGGGAAGAAATACGTGATTCTCTTTTTCTACCCACTAGACTTTACTTTTGTTTGCCCGACAGGTCAGCTTGTTCGTAAAATCACTCAGCTGCTAGTTTCAATTAATTATAATTTTAACTGATTATGGTTGTTTCTGAATGCATTATTTTGATATAATCTATTGCATGTACTGTAGAGATTACTGCTTTCAGTGATCGTTATGAAGAATTTAAGAAGGTGAATACAGAAATATTGGGCGTCTCCGTAGACAGTGTGGTATGTCTTTATGCCTTTCTTTCCTTCAAAATTTTCCTCTTAAAGTGGTTGATTCGTTACTTGGAAAGTGTACCCAAATGATCTGTGCCTTGTTGTATTGAGCAACGTGCTATTAGAAGAAGAAATGGCATAGAACTAGCTTTAGAAATTATCGAGGGTATGCATAAACAATTGGAGATACAGTTGAATAAAGATAAGACGTGAATACTATATATTGCTGCAAGCGTAAAATGAAATTTGAACTAGACACATTACAAAAGAAATTGTAGTTGGAAACAAATATTATCTTAAATAACAAAGTGAACACATGTTAAAAGAAGTTGGAAAAAATGAGACTCTTGAACTGTGATTATGATCTTGTTATAGTTATCCACGCGATACCGTCGACAAAACATAGGCAATATGGAAGTACAATAAGTAAAGGTGCCCAGGGCTTTGGTCTAGTGTAAGAAGAACGCAGAACGGCACCCTAGGGTGTGGCCTAGTGGTCAATAAGGTGGGTTGAGAAGCATGAGCTCCCAGTTGAAACCCCAGCAGAGACAAAAAACACTAGATGATTTCTTCCCATCCGTCTTAGCTTTGGTGGACAGAGTTGTACCATTGTTGGTAGGAGGTGGCAAGTATTCCGTGGAACTAGTGGAGCTGCACGTAAGCTGGACCGCACACCACGGTTATCCCAAAAAAAGGGTGATGTTTAGCGAATGTCATGAGTTCAAATGCCAGCTAGCTATCGGTGTTCTTGGTTATTTAAAAAACAAAGAAGAATAAGTGAATGAAAGTAAATTTGGTTAGCAAGAAGTAACAGAATTTACTTGTAGATCAAGATTACGTATTGCTGGAGAACTTGTCTCAGTACAAGGCACAAATTAATACCAATTATTCGATTGTACTGATTTTTGTCATTGGTCATGTAAGCATGATTTTTTTCCTAACATTGTTGATCTCATGTATTCTTGTAGTTCTCCCACCTTGCCTGGGTCCAAACTGATAGGAAGTCTGGTGGACTTGGTGATCTGAATTATCCATTGATTTCAGATGTGACAAAGTCAATTGCAAAATCTTACAATGTTCTGATACCGGATCAGGTATGACCGTTGCTGTTTCCTAACAGAGTGTAGCTTTTAGACTTTTAACTGGTAAAGTTGGTGGAAGCCGGGGAAACAGCCTCTTGCAGAAGTGCAAGGTAAGGCCGCGTAGTATAGACCTTTGTGGTACAGCCCTTCTCCGACACAAAATGGAAATCTGCTATTATTCAGTTTTGCACCATTTTTCTACAAACATCAGAAAATGACTTGCATGATAGCGAAGATCAATCCATCTCAATTTACAAAAAGCATTCCTTGTGCATGCAACCCAAAAAGATGGAGAGACCACTCGCTCGAAGAAAACTCTTTTAGAGCTTGGTACCAGCCATGCCCCCTCTCCTTACAGTGGCTGAATGACCCCTTGACTCTGCAACAAGAGTCGCTCAAGTTTGCCACTTACTGAAGAGGCTTTGTGCAAGACAACTTCAATTTCACTCTAAAATTTATCAAGAACATGTTTGATTTTGCTGCATTTTGTGATGGGAACCGACTAGTATCTTCCAGTAGACGTGCCTCTGCCTCTGGATCTTCCCCATGGGTTCAATACTCCAAAATAAGCATGAAAGCGCGTTATCATTCGAAGTGGAATCAGCTCCCTTAAATTTCTCTTTTGTTGGTTTAGGGAATTGCATTGAGAGGACTTTTTATCATCGACAAGGAAGGAGTTATTCAACACTCCACCATTAATAACCTTGCAATTGGTCGAAGCGTTGATGAAACATTGAGAACACTTCAGGTAATAATATAACATATCGCAATACAAGTATCATTGTTATCGTCAGATAATCCGCTGCTTAGATGTACATAATCATTTTGTTTTTTTGCCACAGGCATTGCAATACGTTCAGGAGAACCCAGACGAGGTATGCCCAGCTGGGTGGAAGCCCGGTGACAAGTCAATGAAGCCAGATCCCAAGGGCAGCAAAGAATATTTTGCATCCATATAAGGGTCTGCAATATAGAGTCATTTGTTGTTAAAGTGAGGTTGTAGAGCTTCTGTATCTTTGAGTTTCAAGCATTTTTCTGAATAATGTAAGCACACCCCGAAGTTATGAACTTAACTCAAATTCTGAACTCGGATCATAAGTCCGCTTTGAGTTGCTTTTCCTTTAGCCGAGGTCTATTGGAAATAGCCTCTCTACCTCTCACGATAGGGGTAAGGACTGCGTACCCTACCCTCAAGCTCTACTCGTGAGATTACGCTAAATATATTATAGTTGTGGTTGGGCTCAAACTTCTATCTTTGAAGTTAGTCACTTGTGGTTGAGTTGTGCACGAATTGGTATATATGTACAAAAATATTGATGACAAATTTTCACAGGTTTTATTCATTCTCAATAGAGGAACTTAGAAGAGTTGGTAAAGCTCCAGTAACAACTTCACTGTAACATCAGCTACAATCGAAAACTTGAGAGTTTCTTAACTGATTATACAATGAAAACTAATAGCAATTGATAAACAAGAAACCACGAGAATAGTACTAATACTATGGGACACACACATGCCAATGATAACTTGTACCATCTTCTGAAGTAGACAATCAAGATCCAGTGAAACTAATTGTCGATGTTGACACAGGAAAATATACATAATCGACTTTGTCCCAAGGTACATTAGCAAGGGATCGGCACCCAAGTATATATTGAGCCACAGGGTCATTATGTTTCAGTTCACTGATGCTGATTGGTTGTCAATCCCAGTCAAGATATAGTGATTGTAGGCTTGTTCCACTCTAGTCCTGTAACAAGAGAACCCACAGCAACTGCCCTTTGGGTGCGCACAGGGTAAACCCCGCTCCTGTGCAATAGCTCGTAAATGACATAGGAGAGGTAACTCACCCTAGGCAGGCCCTGTGTGCAAGCTCGACCCAAAAGGCCAACCCCCCTGCTATCGCAGGCTTAGTTTCGGACATGAGACCTCCATTGCTGAAGTCCCAACCCAAACCATCCGCGCCACCCCAAAGGGTAATCATTTTATCTTTCTCATATTCTATACTTGACAGTATTGAACAAAAGTGTACAATATGCATCTTCACATTGGGGTTTCTACACGTTACATGTTGTCTAGTTAGGTCATGATTTTCTCACTTGCATTCTGCAAACCAAATAAAAAAAAAAAGACAACCCGGTGCATTAAAGCTCCCACTATATGTAGGGCCGGGGAAGGCCCCACTACAAGGGTGTATTGTATGCAGCCTTACCTTGCATTTCTGTCAGAATCTATTTTCAAGGCTTAGAACCCGTGACCTCCTAGTCACGTGGCAACAACTTTACTAGTTTACTCCACCTTTTCACTTGCACTCTGTAACTTTAGTCTAAAATCTCAGCTAGATGACTATAAGTTGAATTTCCCAGCTAACTGTGCTGTAAATTGAGTATAAATGAACTTAGAAGCTCAATGGCATGGTCATTATGAGGAATATACAACAGCAGAATAGTTGAGTAATATAAAAAATATGGTGCCCATTCGATATTTGCTAAAAAAGGGCAGCCCGGTGCACTAAAGCTCCCGCTATGCGCAGGGTTCGGGGAAGGGCCCCACCACAAGGGTGTATTGTACACAGCCTTAACTTACATTTCTGCAAGAGGTTGTTTCCAAGGCTTGAACCCGTGACCTCCTGGTCACATGACAACAATTTTACTAGTTACTCCAAGGCTCCCCTTCCCATTCGATATTTGCTATCTAAAAGATACAAATGTATACGTATATTTATACTCACCACGTTGGTCCATGCTTTACAGAGGTGTGCCATGCTATGAAACCATTCCCTTTTATCAACACGGACTACTCCCATATCAAATGGATTACAAAGCGGGGCTGTCTTCATTTGAATATGGTGCCTTCTTCACATCATTGTCCATGGCAGAACAAATGTATTCTGAGAATGGATGCAGTGTCTCAAAAATGTGGGGTCGAGTTTCATCGCCGCTGCAACCCAACATGTATTCTTGTTGAACATATGGAGACCTCTTGTGCTTCCAAGAAACTTCACCCTTTTCTTTAGTTCTGATGTTTCGCTGTTGAGGAATATTGTTTCGATTGCCATAATTTGGGATTCATTCGTCCGAGGCAATTCATAATCGTTGAGGATAATCGGTCTTTTCTCTTTAACCGCTTCACTCCGAGGCATATCTATTTGCCCATAGTAAAGATATCTCTTCACAAAGTTATCGCTCTTCATGAGAGACCTGTTAAAAGCAACTCATAAGTTTTAAAAGAATGAGAAAAGAAAGATGCGTTTTTTAACCTTGTCAGCGTCATCGCTTACTTGAGCACCTAGACTACAACAACAACAACATACACAGTGTATTCCCACCTAGTGGGGTCTGGGGAGGGTAAAATGTACGTAGTCCATACCACAACCTCCGAAGATGTAGAGAAGTTGTTTCCGATAGACCCACGACTCAGGATAAAGAGACAGCAAACAAAGTCGTAAAATAAATTCTACAAATCCTGTTCCTAGCTATAATATCCTGATATTCTATCAGGAATTCAACAATACCCTGTACAGTGAATCTTGAAATATTATATTCCTGGCTATATTTCTATCGGGTATCCTAAAATATCACGCAAAGTGAATACAACAACGTACCCAGTGTAATCCCGCAAGCTGGGTCTGGGGAGGGTAGAGTGTATGCGAACCTTACCCCTATCTCATAGAGACAAAGAGGCTGTTTCCGATAGGCCCTCGGCTTAAAATAAAGCATTTCCAAGCAAAATACCCAAAATTAGTTCAATCAAATTTGTTGACCGGAGAGCCTACATAGCACGTAAGGAAATACTTAAACTACAGTGTAAATCAATAAGAAGTTCTTTGACATTTGCAAGAATCTTCCCCTCAGTGAGAGTCCAAATTAAAGTGTGTTTCAGACAAAAAACGGACTTTCGTCAAGGAAGTTCAACTTGGCAAGTATCATTAGAGCAGTTTTCTACTAAAGCATAGGGCAGCTCGGTGCACTAAAGCTCCCGCTATATGCAGGATTCGGGGAAGGGCCACACCCAAGGGTGTATTGTACGCAGCCTTACCTTGCATTTCTGCCGGAGGCTGTTTCCAAGGTTTGAACCCGTGACCTCCTGGTCACATGGCAACAACGTTACCAGTTACTCCAAGGCTCCCCTTCTTCTACTAAAGCATACTATAAAGTAAATAAGTTAAATAGTGAATCAAGCAGGTTGCAGAGGTTTATACCCTTCCAACGTAATATGTAGTCAAACAGCTTTCGATGTAGTAGCATCCTCCTCACCGATATCTCATATCACAATGTCTTAGCCTGAGTATTATGGCTACCCCAACGGCGTCTACGAGCTCTCCTCTTTCTCCCATCCAGTTTCATCTTAGCTTTTTCCTTCAAGTCTCTTTCACCGCGTCTCTTGTACATCTTGAAAGTCATATTTCTCTCTTCAGCCATTTTCCTCACCTTTTCCGTAATCTCTGCAGCAATCTGTCTATTATATAGCTTCCTTAGACCCCTCATAAGCTTAGCAAACGTGTCCGGCTGAGGCATCAAGCCAGCATCCATCATATCTAAACAGTACGAACAAGCCTCTTTCACATGTCCATTTGAAAATAGCGCGTGAATCCAAATGGTCCACGCAGACACGTTAAGCTCACATCCTTTTGTCGTTATGCAACTCCAAACATCTTTACCGAGTTCAAGTTTTTCTGCTCGTAACAAAGAATTCAATAAGTCCTTCAAAGTACCGTATTGAGGAGCAGACAAAAGACCTCGTCCAATCATTTCTTTAAAGTGATCGCAAGCTTCTATTAAACGCCCTTCCTCGACAAAACCATTAATCATAACGATAAAAGTGTCAACCCCCGGACTTATCACACTTGCTTCTATTTCGTTCCATATTCGCACACCTTCGTCAATTTCCCCTAACTTACAAGCCAAACGAATCACTACATTATAGATACTAACATCAGGAGGTATACCGATCTTTTCCATTTCCTTCACGAGTTCCAAACACTCTTCCAACTCTTCCTTCTTCTCATGAGCCAACATTATATGCAAATACGTAGTCGAATTAGGATTATACCCTTTCCGCAACATATCATCCAAAAGTTCGTAACCTTTTTCAATCTTTCCCCATTTACAAAATCCACTTATCAAAGTAGTATACGTTACAACATCACCTTCACATCCGCTTCTCTCCATATCCAACAACACCCTCATCGCTTCCTCCATCTTATCCTGCAAACAAAGTCCTTGAATTACAATTGTATACGATGTCTCATTCGGATTACAACCTTTCCTTTTCATCTCCTGCAACAAATCAAACGCGTCAGCCATTTTCCTACACACTACATAACCATTAAGCAAATTGTTATAAACCACAACATCCGGCTCAAACCCGGCCTCCTTCATTTTCATCAACACGACTTTCGCCTCCATAACCTTCCCTTCTTTACACCAACCATACAACAACGATGTATAATGCTTAATCGATAACCTAAACCTAAATCCCATTTCATCAAACAACCTAGCCGCCTCTTTTACGCTACCATTTTTACACAATGCATCTAACAAACACCCAAACACATACTCATTTGGCTCAACACCATATCCACTCATCTCATCCAAAACCTCAACAGCCTTCTCCACCATCCTCCGCGAAGCGAATCGCCTCATTAACACAACAAACACATCAACAGTCAACAACTCAGGATTCTCATTCCTCATTTCATTAACAAGTGCCCATACAGTACCAAATTGTCTCATTTTACCTAAACTTTTCAACATTGCTTTATAAGCATCATGACTATGACTAAAACCAGGTTGTTTTGATGCCCATACAAAATACCTATACCCCAAATTACCTGAATCACCACAACGCATCAAGACTCTTTCTGTTAAACCATCGCGGACTACGACACCTGATTCTTGTAATGCTAGTTCAAGTTTTGGTATTCTTGAGTGGAATTTTTTCAAGATTCTGTAGATTTTCTCTACATCTGATGAAAACTCATCATGGGTGTTGCTTGAATGGTGAAAAGATTGAATCTTTGATGAAGTTTTGGGGTTTTCTTGAAGTATATGGAGTGAATAAACTGCACGAAAGGACAGTGATGAAGGCAAAAGAGTGAGGTTTTTCAACATCTTGGGAGATTTTGTGAAGTGGGGTTTTGGATTTTGGTTCAAATTATTGGGTTTTAGGGAGAAAAAATGAGTTAGAGAGGTGAAAGGGACAAGTGGATCCCACAATACAGTCGTTCAACAATTGTATTACTTGTCCTAACAACTATCGAACAACTTTGGACAGTTATTGGGATAATTTTTATAATTATTGAGATAACTTTTATAGTTGTTGGAGCGAAAGTATTATGAAAGAAACTGTGAAAAAAAGAATCATCGCTTTTATCTAATTTTTGATGAAATTTGAAGGACTTCCACTTGATTGACAAATTTATTTGTCGCTTTTAATTCAAAATTCTTAGTTTAGGAGTGTATCGAGAATAATTTTTCTACCTTACTTTCGAAGATAAAGTTAAGGTCTACGTATGTTCTGGCCTCCGCAGCTCTCACTTTATTAGAATACGGATATGTTATTCTTACTTTTGGATTTTGAGACACTCTTTCAAGGGTGGATTTTGAGCCGGTTTCTATTAGAAACGACCTTTCTGACTCACTTATTGAGGTAAATGTAAGTTCTGCGCACGTCTTTATTTTTCACAGACCCTACTTTATTGGAATGCAAATATGTTATTGTTACTTTGGGATTTTGAGGTACTCTTTTAAGGGTGGATTTTGAGCTATTAGAAACGACCTTTCTGACTTTCTTATTGACGTAAATGTAACTTCTGCGCACTTCTTTATATTTCACTGACCCTACTTTATCGGAATGCAAATATGTTGTTGTTACTTTGGGATTTTGAGGTACTCTTTTAAGGGCGGATTTTGAGCTATTAGAAACAACCTTTCTGACTCGCTTAGAGGTAAATGTAAGTTCTGCGTACCCTTTATTTTCCATAGACTCACTTGATCGGAATACACTGAATATGTTATTGATTTTGGATTTTTTTTTGGGTTGGGGGGTTGGGGTGGGGGGGGGGGGGGGGGGGGTGCAGGTATTGGTGGTTGGTGTTAATATGGTTTGGGCTTTAGATAATAGGACTTAAGTTTTGAAGGGAAGTTATATTGGCCCAATGTAGTTGGGCTAGAATTGTGCGCTAAAGCCCAAACAAAATTTAGTAGCTGTTTTAGAGAGTTGTATTCGGGGTAAAAAAACCACGTCTAAAGTATTCGATGTTTCGAGTTTTATAATTGAACCATCAGGCGTATCATCGTTTTCTGCTTGAAATATCACTAACTATTTATCGAAATGCACTTCAACGATCAGTTGCTTATTTTTCCTATCTGAATGATAGTGATATTTCTGGTAGAAAAAAGAAGTAACTGATAGTTGAGACGTGTTTTGACAAATAGTCGGTGATAGTTATATATATAAAACTTACACATTTACTAGTTTAAATATGAAACTCGAAAATTCAAAATACTTTAAATGTGTTTTCGATCTTTCACACTTTTACTCCATTTGGAGTTTATATGGTTGGGCTAGATGATAGGAAGTTATAGTTGGCCCAATGTAGTTGGGCTGAAATTTGAGCTACAGCCCAAACAAAATTATTTTGCTGGGTTAGCCCATATATGCTTGGGATACTTATCAATACGTATGATTTGATCAAACTTATTTATCAATATGATCGAAATATATAAAATTTATACACTGATTAAGAGTATTATATGTATGTTACACTTAAATATAATACACACACATATATATATACTCGCTATTGTCCAATCCAACCTCACCCGGCTCGTTTTCTCTCGCTGGAGTTTGTCGGTGTTTCAATTGGTCGTTGGAAAATCGATGTTGCTTCATCGGACTTTGTTGAATTTCGACTGAATTTAGTGTTGTTCCCATATAATTTGAAAACACACTTATTGGATCCAATCGACTTGACATACAATTGATGTCTTCACGTATTACATACACATACATTCAACTTCTGCTTTAAAAAATGCATACACACACATATATATAATTGGCTACACTTACATACATATAGTTATAGTTAGATATTGCATCTACGTAATTTTTATTTAGAATGATATATTGTGTGCACGTTCATACAATATATTTTAGTATGTCTTAAAACTAATATTACTTTGTATTGAAATATCACAAAAAATTCGCATATTACAAAAATAGGCCCTAAAACGTTACTTAAGTAAATCCTTTTTATTCAAAAAAAAAATATCAAATCTTATTTGGATTTTTCTTTTTTCATGTTTATTCTTGAGTTAAAATTTATTATCATTTTCATTAACTAATTATTTAATAACTTATTTTCAATTATAGAATTATTACCATAAAATGTGGCATGTGGCATCACATGATTCATTCTCTTATCATTTTAATTTTGAGGACATATTTCTAGGTATAAGATCAAAATGTTTAAAATTATTTTCTTTTTAAATACATAGAATAAAATTCTCCAATTTCAAAATCATATTTTCGTGGACAGAGCGTTTTCCTCGAATGATCTTATATTGCATGAATACAAATCAATCGAATTTTTCCAATACAAACATCAGACGTTGGATAAAAAATTTTAAAATATAGTATCATGTTTTTTAAATAATTCAAATCGAAGCAATTGAATGTCTGGCTCGAATATATTTGAGTTGATTACAAAGGATCTTAGTTTGGATAGTAAAATAGATAATAAATATATTGATGTATATCACATGTATATATACCCACCTATTGCGGTCATTATTATGTTGACCAATTGCCTAATTCCCTTAATCCAAATGATTAAATAATTAATCATTATATGATAAAGATTACGAACCAAAAACTATTTATATAATCAAATCATTTATATATGTAACTACCAAAAATCTAAATTTATATATACATAACTTATACTATCATTGTGTATAACTAATTTTTTTGCAATATTTATATAATTGATTTCAGTGGCGGAGTCAGGATTTTCATTGAGGGGGGTCAGAAGTAAACATATGAACTAGCCGAAAGTGAGTTCAACATCTACTATATATACATAAAAAATATATATATATATGTAAAAATAATATAAAAATAGTATAATTTTTTGTCGAGGAAAGTTCAAATGAATCTCCCGAATGAAAGACGGCTAAATAGGATTTTCAAAGCGTGGATTCTGAATTTAGTGAGACTCTAATACGAATACCGATATGGAAATAAAAACAAAAATGATTGATTCCAAACGGTTACTGCTATTTAATATATGATAAAATATATGATGAGAACAGTTAGGGTTTTCATTATTATTTAATAAAAATATTATAGTTTGCAGATTTGCTTAATGAAAAAGAGACAAAATTGTTTGTTGCCACTTACATGCACAAAATTATGTATCTTAACAGATTCAAAATTAAATTTTCAGTAATTATACAAAATATTAAAATTTTCTATAATTAAACTCTAAACTACCAAGATTTATGTTATTGGCCAAAAAAAAAAAAAGTTATAGGAGCACTTTCTTGTATGTTAATTTGAAAAGTAAATAATTGTTCTAGACCCCTTTAAATCATTTACTAGAAACTTATAATAAACATTTTATAAATTTAATTATCAATTTAACATATCCACCAATCAATCACCCATAAGCGTCTCCAATAATATACAAAATTAATATACAAAATCAGAATCTTGATATAAAGAACATGGCAAATTATAATACACAATTTTTTCTTGTATATATATATATATATATTTTTTTTTTTTTTTGAATTTTTTTTTTCAATATATAAGCATGTTAGTGTGATACATTCAAAGGCAAAAATGCCTCACCAAAAAGGGACACACTAATAAAATACATACACCAAAACATAAAATAATATTTCAACAAACCTAACTCTAAATTTATAGTTTTTTTTTTTTCAAATATGTTTGTTGCAATTTTGAGATATTAAATCTCACAAAATACTTTTTTTTTCATGCAACAAAAACCTAGAGCAACATCACCATAACGAAAAGACCTTCCTCTAAATAATAACGATATGATGATCCAGAGATACGTATGGTACTATATATTATATATACCGATCGAAATATATATCTAAATACTAAGCAAATTAAAATATACTAGTTAAATCTTTGAACTTCTTCATCCCATATTAAGTTTGATGTGATTTCATCTGTTTCTGGTACATGTTCCTGTAAATAAAAAGAGAATTAAAACAAAAATAATATAACATATTAGAAAAAAAACACTTCAATTAAATATTAATTTCTTCATCTACCATTAAAAGATCAAATTAACAAATTCCTCCAATTATTTATCAAATATTATGTATCTTTATGAAGAAAAAAATTTATCTTCATTAGTTATATCGAGAACTAATTATGTGTTTCGACAGACTCAAAATCGAGATTTTCTGTAATTAAATTTTAAACATTTGAAATTTATGTTGTTAGCCAAAATCCCTTTAAGAGGTGGAGCCCCTTTGGAAGTTTGAACACTACATAAATTCCAAATTTATTAAACTAGTAGTTTAAAATTTGTACTTTCCAAGATGAAGAATGTCAAATGTATATTTTAATAAAGATATTTAGATATGATTTAGTTGAAATTTGAAAAAGTAAAAAAAAAAAACTTTGAAGTTAAGTAAAAGATGAAAAAGGACTTTTGAAAGTTGGAACATGAAAATATACAAACACATATTTCAAATCATTTTCAAAAAGTAGTTGTAAATATTTACTTATTTATTAAATTAAGATAAAACTAATTGATTCTCTTTTCAATTTTACCCCTCCCAAATAAGTTTATAAGTTAAAAATAAAAAATTCATTTTCAAAGCAGTGGATAAATGCTCATCTTATATTTATAATGTCTTAAAAGACATGTAACGAATCCTTTTCAAAAAATATTTGTTCATTTATCAAATCAAGATAAAATTAATTAATTTTCTTTTTTCAATTTTACCCCTCCTAAACAAGTTTTACAAGTTAAAAAAAAAAAAACTTTTTCAAAGCAGTAGATAAATGATAAATTAGTAAAACTACTCAGCTTATTTATGACGTCTAACGAAACCGAACAACTAATTTTTTTCAAATTTGAATTTTACATAGATTATTAATTAAGAATGTCAAAAATCATGTTTTAATTTTACTAAAAACAATTTTAAAAAATTAGTCCATAATTACTACCACTATAAAAAAAAATAATGTTTAATTTAATTAATTAAAATTAATTACCTCAAGTTGTTTGACTAATTGTTGTGCTGTTGGTGCAGACACAATAATACGACGTGCAATTGGAGAAATAAAACCTTCATCAACTGCCTTATCAAGAAAACTTAATAATGAATTATAATACTCCTCCACATTTAATAATCCCACCTGCATAAACTACGGGTTCAGCAAAACTCAATAATAATTTTAAAATAAAAAACACTAAAATAATTTCGATGATTGAGACAATCTTTATAGTCAATTACTGCCTCTGAAACTCAAGAATAACGAGGTCTTTTTATCGATATATATTTAAATACTAGACGTAATTTGCTTGACGTACGAACCCCACCTGCATAAATTACGAGTTCAGCAAAACTCAATAGTTTTAAAATAAAAATACTAGAATAATTTCGATGATTGAGACAATCGTTAGTCAATTGTAGCTTCTGAAACTCAGAAATAAAGAGGTCTTTTTATCGGTTTCTGTTTATATGCTCGACTTAATTCGCTTGGCGTACGACTCTTGAATTTGTGAATAAATACAAGTATATATCTATTTAAATATGTATAAATTATGGTATAGTTATACATTTGGAAGATTAATTCAAAATGTTTACATGTACAAAAACTATAGACATGTAATATATACACACTATGTTATGTGTTTTATTAGAAGTATATCAATTATATTTTTTTGGGTAGACGACTATTTATGTCAACTTTTCCTACAATTAACATAGAGTAAAGAATCTAGTATCCCTCAAAAATAAATATAACGTATTTAGTTATCCTTTTTAGTTGACGTGACACCTTTGACGTGGATCCCATTTTACGTAATAAAAATGTCATTTCACCATAAAAGAGTAACAAAAAGACGCTAAAATGGAGTTCAGGAGGGTAATAGGACCCCTATGAAGTTGGAATATGTCGTAACAACTTTAACCATAGTTCGAAAGTACTGAATGCTTATCTCATTAATATATTCAGAACTTAATAAGCTATATTATTTTCTAAAATATTAGTTAGATCACATTATAATATCCAAGTAAATGTATCCTTCTTATGACTAAAATTTTCCTATATATATTATATATATTTCTAATTGTGTATAATTTTACCATTGAAAGGGGTATCATAAAGCATGATTAATGATTAATAGCAGTATTATCTTTCCATGTGAACCAAATATTAAGGATTACGTGCTTTGATACTTTCTTAATTTGATAAGTTTTGTTGACTTGAAAAAGAAAAAATCTCACAAATAATAATAATGATAATAATAATAATTTATTTTAATATAAGTACTTAAGAATGTGAAAAGATGGTATGTTGAGAAACATGGTGACACAAAATGTCAAGATCCACATTTTCAATTCACAACTTGAGTTGACAAATAAAGATAAATGGGAGTTGAAATCTTGAAAATTTGAAATTCTTATATATAATAATTAACATATTCAGTGTATTCCGGCAAGTTAAATCTGATTAGGATATTATTTACGTAACTTTACTCATATCTTACGAAGACAGAGAGGTTGTTTTTGAAAGACTATCGGCCCAAATAAAGCAATTTAAAGCAGGTTCGAAAAGAAAAAAACTGTATCGAAGACAAAACTAGAATGATATCAACGTCAAATAATACAAGATACCTAAAAGAAGATGTAATATGAAAATGACTAAACACTTTTTTGTTGAGAAAAAAATCATATTTTTTTCTTCTTTGGAGAATGATTACATGGAGGAATATTAATCTTAGTCAAAAGTGATAAATTTCATGGTAAGACCAACTTTGGATAGCAAATTTTCACCAAATTCTTGATTTCTTTTGAAATTTCATTAAAAGACTTTACCTTAAAACATTCCATCATTAAGTATTAATTTGTCAAAATCTTACTTAAGCATATCTTTTTGTGCCATGACATAAGTATGACATGGAGGGGCGGATCGAGCAGCATATATAAGAGTTCATCTGAATTCAGAACTTTTTTAAGCCTAAAAAGTTACATAAGTAAAGTCGGGGGAGGATAATGTCCAACCTTGACCTTACCTTATGAAAGGTAGAGGTCGTATTCTTAATTCATATAGTTAAAATTCTGAATCCGACTCTAATGACATCATCAATATGCTTATGGCAACATGTTTCAATTTGTATTTATACACTTTATATACACATTATATACACTTTTATAGCAAAATTATATACACCAATGTAATCCCACAAGTAAAGTCGGGGGAGGGTAATGTCCAACCTTACCTCTATCTTATGAAGGTAGAGGCCGTGTTCTGAATTCATAAAATTAAAATTATGAATGTGACTCTGATGACATGATCAATATGCTTAGGGAAACATGTTTCAATTTGTATTTATACACATTATATACACTTTTTAGAGCAAAGTTATATACCGATTATATACACCAGCGTAATCCCATAAGTAAAGTCGGGGGAGGGTAATGTCCAAACTTGCCACCACCTTATGATGGTAGTGACCGTTTTTTAAATTCAAAAAGTTAAAATTCTGAATCCGACTTTGGTGACACGATCAATATGCTTATGGCAACATGTTTCAATTTGTATTTATACAGTTTATATACACTTTTAAGAGCAAAGAAGGATAGATTTCTCACAGGTTTACGGTGGATTCCAAGTTGAGCCCATGTAATGACTTCAAGAAGTTCTTCAAGTGTCCCATAACCACCTTAAAATTACACAAAAAAAGTTAAAAAGTTTAATGTATCATGTATATATAATGTGTATAATGAATCCGATATACACGTATCACATGGAACTTTAAAGAGTTCGAGCAACATAACGTACCAGGAAGGGCAATGAAGGCATCAGCTTGCCTAGCCATTTCAGCTTTCCTTTGATGCATGCCAGAGACTGTTCTAACTTCTCCAATCGTTTCGCCCGTTATCTGTTAGACATGAAAGAAGTTACGTTGCTCAGACACTTCAAAAATGTTGACCTTCATGGAAATCCGACACGGTGCAACATTATGTTTGGAGTTAAGACAACATAGTTTCTATAAATTAAAGTACAAATTGTTCAATAATTGTTAAAAGTTGACACCATGTCTAAAAAAATGTAAAAGAAATTTACACTATGATTATTATTATTACCTCTCTAGGCATGAGAGTCCTTGGAATCACCCTGTAAGTTCCAAAAAAAAAAAAAAAACATAACATAGATTAATAAAAGTGTGAGAATATCATAAAAGTAAAAGTATACATACACATATTTACTGCAAAAAACAACGTTTCTCGAATTTTTCAAAAATATCGACAAATGCACGTCAGATCCTCAAAAAGTAGTACTCTTTCCGTTTCAGTTTGTTCGTCTTAGATTTTTTTTAGTCTGTTCCAAAAAAACGTCTACTTTTATGGCATTTCTTTAGGTCTAATTTTTCATGTTACATGTTTAAAACCACGTGATTAGAAGACATCTTAGTACATTCCATAGAGACGGAGCCAAAATTGCTACTAAGGGGGTTCAACATCTATAATATATACATAAAAATTATTTTAATCATATATTAATAATATAATTTTCCATCGAAGGGCCCTATTACTAGGTTGGCTCTGCATCTAAGATTGTACATACTTCCGTTTAAAACCACAAGCTTTTTTGAAGTTTTTTATACTTTTTTAAACTCAACGTCAAGTCAAAGCCTTATCGGTCCTAATCCAGGGGTCTATCGAAAACAAGCTCTCTACTTCACCTGAGGTAGTGGTACGATCTGTGTACACGCTACCCTCCCAGACCCACACTCGGTATGTTGTTGTTGTTGAACAGCAAGTCAAAACCATACAAATAAATTAAAAGGGAGTACATTTTTTTGGATAATCCAATGCGAACGTGATATATTTTGGAATACACTCGGTATGTTATTGTTGTTGTCGAACGTCAAGTCAAAACCATACAAATAAATTAAAAGGGAGTACATTTTTTTAGATAATCTAATGTAAACATGATATATTTTTTAAGAATCCGAACAACGTAAGCATAAGCAGAAAGCACAAATAAAGAAAACATGTTGTTTGTTGTGGTAAGTAAATTAGCAAAATTAGTATACTGTCCCATTTAGCAAAGATTTGGAAAATGCTTTTAATCAGTGCCTAAAAGGCTTTTAACTTTATGCACATATTATCCTTTTGGTCCTTGTGACAGACATTCCCACAGACCAAAATGAACTTAAAGGCCATACCACAAAAGACACTTTTGTAAGATTACTTTTTGTTACTGTAAAAAAATAAATAAAAAAATAAAAACAGATGTACACAGTACATTTCACATGTTAAGAAGCTGTTCACTATAAGAGAAACAAAAGGATTGTTTTTTTGTTTCTTTAATAGATACCCCCACCCCCACCCCTACCCCACCCCCACATTACTTTAATTATCAAGAAACCAACATTTGATCCAATGATGTCTGCCTTTGAGGTAGTATACAAGAACACATTTCATTGAGAAATGAGAAATAAAATTACACTCTTTCATATTATGCTTGAGACAGTGGCGAAATCAGAATCTTTTACTAAGGGATTCAGAAGTAAATATATGAATAAGTTAAAGAGGGTTAAAAGATAATTTTAACCATATATAAATATTATAATTTTTTATCTAAAGAGGTTCGAGATAGTGACGGAGTCAGGGTTTTTATTAAAGGGATTCAGAAGTAAATATACGAACTAGATAAAGGGAATTCAACGTCAATGATATATACATAAAAAAAAAAATTTAACCATATATAAATAGTACTATACTTTTTCATCGAAGGGATTCAAATCCCTGAGCTAAAGATGGCTCTACCACTACCATAACATTTTATAACCACATAAATGTTATAATATAGACATGTTTCAAAATAACAAGTTTCAAGAGTCATGTTTGAGATCAAACTATATCACATATGAAGGAGAACCAAAAAACAAAGTAGTCCGACATACAAAACATCTTGTATTCAAGCTAGGATGAAGGAAAGGATCGAACCTAAAATGCTTTATGAGAGGCATTTTGACTAATTACTGAAGTTAACTTGAACAACTTAATTCAAAAATGTTAACTTTAGAGAATCTTTCTCATATTACTACCACCTAAAATGAAAAAATACGTCTTAAAACACCGATTAAATTAGTTCATGCACTTTTAAATATTAAAACAAATGAAACATAACAAGTAAAAATGATTACCCTAGAACATGGCGCCCACCATCATGAACTGCCTGAGAAACAAGACCCATAAGACCCACGCTTCCACCTCCATACACCAAATCAATACCTTTCTCCACCTTCAACAAAAAAACACAAGTAAAATCAAGAACTAGGACACGTGTCAACATCCCACTACACCATCATAATTTCATCAAATAAAAAAAATCTTACTACTAACACTAAACTCAAAAAAAGATTCACACACAATCAAGAAAACAAGCATGTAAACTAAGTGAGATGTGGAGATATACACAATGGTGAGAGAATCAAAATCTTCACGAGTTCAAAATATAAAGAGATAAATATTAAAAAAAAAGTCAAAAAGAACTCAACACTTGTATAAATAGTACTTATAATAATTTTTCGTCAAACGGAGTTCGAATGGCTCCAACCCTGAATACGAAAAAATTATTCCTGACAGATACCCAATCCTTTCTGGCTCCATCCTTGGAGACTACAAAAAGGTTCTTTCTGATAAACACTCGACCCTTTCTAACTCCATCCTTGAAGACTACAGAAAGGTTGTTTCTAATAGACACTCGACCCTTTTTGGCACCATCCTTGGAGACTACAGAAAGATTGTTTCTGATAGACATTAATTCGGTCCTTTCTGACTCCACTCTTGGAGACCGAAAGGTTGTTTCTGATAGACACTTGGCCCCTTCTGGCTCCATCCTTGGAGACTAAAGAAAAATTGTTTTTGATAGACATTCGGTCCTTTCTGACTCAACTCTTAGAGACTACAGAAAAGTTGTTTCTGATAGACACTTGGCCCTTTCTGATGAGACTACAGAAAGATTATTTTCAGTAGACATTCGGCAAGACAACTAAACATAATAGTGTATATTTTATGATACAAACAAAAAAAAAAAAAAGACATAAAATCATGAAAAGGAGTGTGAGTGAATATAGACCTTGAAGAGGGGGTCATGATATCAAAGTGGCACGTTTGGCTCCTTATGAAAAGGGAAATTTTTTATTTTTTCTTCTAAAAATTATTTTTTGGTAGTGACCCCATAAACTAAGATCATGCAAGAAGACTGCTCAACTTATAGACATGTTACAGCTAGCAACAATTTTTTGTTTACTCTTTTCTATCATGCCAAACAAAAGATAAATCCTACATTGAAAAACTTGTCGTAATTCCAATTTACTAAAGCTCTCGATATGTACGCAGTTCAAGAAGTATGAAAGTTTAGTAGAATAGAAAAACCCCATGTTGGAAAATTTTGTTAGGGTTATGAAAAATGTTGAACAAAAATCTCAAAACTTCAAAAGAGGTTCTTGATTTCAATAAAATTATATTTTGTCAACCTGAATATAGAGGCATAATGAATAGAAACGCCACCCCCACCCCCACCCCCCACCCCCACCACCCCCATGTTGATGATTTTGTTAGAATCATGGAAAATGTAACACAAAAAAAAATGAAACAAAAACTCAAAATGGGGTTTCTTAGTTTCATGCATTTTTCAGCTTACATTACATCAAAAAAAAGAACAAAAACTTTCTCATTCTTGAAACCAAAAATAAAATAAAATAAAATAAAGAAGATAGAATATAAATTTTGTTACAAACATGAAAAAATGAAACACAAAATGGGGTTTCATAATTTAAAGCATTTTTCACCTTACATTACAAAAAGAATAAGATTTTTATTTAATAAATTAAAAAAAAAAGAAAACAAAAAAATAGATTATATTTTACCAGTTGTTTTCCTAATTCAGTAGCAGCTTCTTGATAACTAGTTTTTTTTCCAGAACTACTTCCACAGAAAACGCAAATTCTCTTAAACTTTGATGATTTTTTCTCTTCTTCCATTTTTTTTCTTTTTTCTATTTTTGTCTTATCTCTCTCTCTAAATATTTATATATTTATATTTGTGTGTATATATGTGAATAATGATTGATTTAGACAAAAAGGAATGTTAGGAAGGAGAAGAAGGTGGAGGATTTTGGGAATGAATGAGAATAGAACAAAGGCAAAGTTTCTTTTAAATTTTATGATATGATGAGGAGAGATATATAGAGTATTTATAGAACCCATGTTTGATTTTAGAATATGTTAGTCTTATATGTTTTATCGGAGATTTATCGAAAATAATTTTTCTATCTTTATATGATGAGCTATGTTAGAGTTTATGATCCAAATTCTGTTGATCCAACCCTGAAAAATTTGCGGTGCGATCCATGTTTGTGATTTTTTATGGGGTCTGTGGTAGTAGTCCCTATGGTATGGACCTGTATGTTTTTTGACCTATGATTTATTTATACGTACGTATTATATATAAATGTAATTAGTGAGTTGATTCGTACGTTCAGAAAATACGTCATTCTCTTCACTGTATTCTCTATCCATTATAGAAAAATTTCTCTGTCTCTGTTCGTGATTTTTCCCGCAAGAATTTTTACGTCAATTTGTGTATTCATCTTGTTTTGCTTTTACTTGGGGTTTGCTTATTTCTCTCCGATCATAACAAGGAGGAATATAAAAATATTTTATAGTCCCATGTTCAAGATTTTATTCATGTTAATTACTCTTATATGATTGAGTGGAGGTTTTTTGAAAATAGTGTTTATTGTTTTTTTATTATATAATGAGCAGGGATATAGAAAATATTTATAGTCTAATATTCAAAATTTTATATGTTAGGCTTATTTATTTGAGTTGAGAGTCTTTCAAAAATAATTTTTTATCTTTTTTTTTTTTTTTATGATGATCGAAGATACAGAAAGTATTTGAAGGTCCCTTGTTCAAAATTTTATATGTGAGTCTTATATGCTTGAGCGAAGGATTTTTTGAAAATAGTTTTTCTATCTTTAAATGGTGAGCAGGGCGATAATAGAGAGTATTTATAGGCCTGATGTTCAAAATTTTATATTTTAGGCTTATATATATGAGAGAGGGTCTTTCGAAGTAGTCTTTCTTTACATGATAAATGGAGATATAGAGAGTATTTACCGGCCCCGTGTTCAAAATTTAATATGTTTGACTTTATATGCTTGAGCAAATGAATGTTTTTCAAAAATAGCTTTTCTATTTTTATGAGGTAGAACTGCGATTTATATTATATTTTTCTAAATTGTAAAATTACACTGAATATGTTGAACTTTCGTTTCATATTAATTCTCCATTCCATGCTACTTAAGATATTATAAATAAAAACGAATATTTTACTAATTTACTCTTTATTCACTCTTCAAAAAAAAAAAAAAGCTTTTTAAACTTATAAACTTGTTTAGGCATATATAAAAAAGTTAACTTTTCTTTCTTTATTTGATAAATGAATAAGTAATTTTAGATATTTTTTTATTGTAAGGTTGATAATTAATATAAAATTTAATTATCATATTATTACTTGATATCGTTTAAAACTTAAAATTCAGAATTCATAAAATTAAAATTCCGACTCTATCTATACTTACACTGACTACGTGTACCATTTTTTAGAACAAAATCCCACTTCAGAATAATAGTTTAAAAAATACTTCGATAAGGTAAATTGCACTATATAAGTCATATGCAACAATCTTAATCAAGAAAACATAATAAAAATATTTCGAATCTATAATCGTCTATATGAGAAATCACTTATTCAACCAATTCGCTCGCCTCAGCAGATTCAACACATACTATTAAAAAAGCAAAAACAGTTTGATATATTAAAATTCTCGTTATACGCATGATCAGAAAAAGAATCTCATCGCAATGATATCTTGTACTCAGTCTTACCTTACATTTTTACTAGAGATTATTTTCAAGATTTAATCTCGACTTTTCGGTCACATAACAATAACTTTATCAGTTATCGGTTATCGAAGACTCCCCTTCAATTCAATACATACTATTGAAACTCTTTTTTAATTGATAAAGTCATTACACTGTTTTCAGTTACTGACTAACCAATGTAATTTAAGATATCTAGTTCCTCATTTTAAATGTTTTTTTTTAATTTAATAGTTTAATATTATGTTAATTTTATTTTGTACTATACTGCATACATTCTGTCCTGTCAATTATTTAAAAAAATGTTTCACAAAAGTATATACTGTTATTCTACTGTTTATACCTCTGTCTTAGTCCTTTTTGCCCATCTAGGATTTCTTTAAATAATTCATTTATACCCCTTGGACAATTTTAATTTGCATATATTAACCCTTTTTAGTTCTTTTTCTCCAAGTAAAAGTAGTAAAAAATAACTTTGGTCAAAAAATTTAAAAAGTAACTTTTGACATTTTATGTTGTCCCTTTTGAATTCTTATACGTACATTCAACAATATATTGAGTATATTTCATAAGGCGGTCTCTGAATAAAATAGAATGTATACAAACTTGTTTAGAGAGGTTTTTTTTGAGTAGAACTTCAAGCCATCGTAATTTTGAAAAAAAACGTAAAGGAATTACAAGAAATAATAAGGATTTGTTTGGCCATGAAAATAATATTTTTTTGGAGTTGGAACTGGTGTTGTGTTTGACCATGAATATAAATTAAAGTTGTTTTTGAAATTTTGTGTGAGAAATATACGTGAAAACAAGTAAAACTTATTTTCATTTTTTCAAAAACAATTTTCACATAAGTGAATTAATTTTTATGTCCAAACACCACTATTTTTACTTTTTCCACTAAAATGAAATAATTTTTCAAAAAAAAGAAAAATAAATTTCATGGTCAAACGCCTGCTAAGTAGTATCAAATAATTGATTGTAGCAAGCAGTATTACAACCAAACAGTACGAAAATCGAACTATACAAAACTACAAGCGTAACACTGCTACTATTAGTAAGAACAACAAAACGAAGCACTCATACCTACTAGCCCTTCATTATAATTGCGTTTTTCACACCTTCTTATTTCAGATTATATCGTTGATAAACTATAACTGGGTCAGGTCATGTTTAATCACATCTCTCCAATACTTCGTAGGTCTATGTCTACCTCTCCGGAATTCATTCGTAGCTAGCCAACCTCTCACACCTCCGTACTAGGACGTCCGCAGTGGCGGAGCTAGAATTTTCACTAAGAAAGTTCGGAAGTGAATATGCAAACTAACCGAAAGGAATTCAACATCTACTATAGGTACATAAAAAATATTTTTAAATATGCATAAAAAATAGTAAAATTTTTCGCCGAACGTCCATGCATCTCCTTCTCACATATCCGAACCATCTTAATCTCTGATCTCACATCTTCATTTTCACTAAAGCCACTCTCACCTTATCTCGAATATCCTCATTTCTGATAAAACATAATTTTCAGAATTCAATTTTGAAACATATTTAAAATATTCAAGGTCAAATGACCAGTTGAAATTACATTAAATAAATACTAATATAAATCACATAAATAACAATTCTAAATATTTAAATAAAATTATGATTAATTAATTAACGAGGGTTCAATATTTCAAGGTGGATAATATAAAATAAAGTTGATAATACAATATTATTCAATTAATACTATAGTATATAGAGACAATTTCTAGTAAAATTAATTCAAGTTTATATTCAATTGGAACTAAACATTTTTTTTTTATATTATATTTTAACTCTCTATATCAATAAAACATTCATTTATATGATAATAGTGAAATGACACAAAAGAAAATAGGAATTTGTTTAGTTAGTCTGATTTTAATTTGGAATTTTTATATTGTATAATTTTCTTTAAGAAAAACAGATAAATATTATAATTTTTTTTCCATGTTAAAATTTATTTATTATATATACTAATGGAAAATATTGCTCAAGAAAATAAGGCCTTTATTGGATGTGGCTTAAAATATCTGTTGGGCCACAAATAAAGTCCAAGTCAAACTTTGTGGGCTCAAATGTATATCAAATAGTTTACAAGTATATTTTTAGGAGATGTGTATACCATAAGTTAGGGAAAGTTATACATATATTCACTCAGCAAAAATAAATATAGTGAGGAGGAGTCTTGGAGTAACTGATAAAATTATTTTTATGTGATCAGAAGATCACAGATTTAAGCTTTGAAAATAGATTCTGACAGAAATATAAAGTAAGATTGTGTATAATACACCCCTGTGGTGAAATTATTTTTCTAAATCATCACATAGAGAAAATTTTAATACAACAGACTGTTCTTTTAGTTTCACCCAAGCTTCATCCTGGTCATACACAGATCATTTAAAAAAATAAAATTGTAATGGATAGTGAAACACACAAAAGAAACACATTAATTATGAATAAATTATATGTATATATACATTAATATATAAGTGATATACATTTTATCAGTTATCATCTATATAATCAATGCAGTGAAAACAACATGTAATATTAAAATATTCATATTTTTTTATCTAAAGTTGTATCCTCGTTCAGCTGCAGTTGTCATTGCCCTGTCTAATCACTTTAAGAAGATTTTTTCGACCTACCTCTACAGCTTATTAAATTCACTGTAGACAACTTTTCAAACCTCCTGACTGGAGCTTGTGTGCATCTTCTTTTCGTATCTCAAATCATCTCAACTTCACATTTCTCGTCTTGTGTACCAAGGTCGTCGCTTCCACCACGGGTCAAATAGCTTCGTTCCTGATCCTCTCTCTGTTATTTTGGCAACAAATTCATTTCAATATCATCATGTTTGCTGCTCCTATGTTTTGAACATGTGAGTTTTTGATCGGTCAATAATTCGCTATCCGATGTAGTTGGTCAGAACACCACTTTATAAACTTCCTTTACATCTCAACGACACGTTCTTATAATACAAGACATCAGACCACAACTGCCCCACCCCAATTCGAGTGTAACATCATTATCAATCTCCTTATTTTCTTAGATTATCGATCTCATATATTTCAAACTTTCTTTCTTAAAGATGACTATGTGTCAATCCTCACTTTCACATTTGTTATATATGATTTACGTCAATAAATTCACACTTCAATTATTCTGTATTAGTTTTGCTCAGCTTGAACTCTTAAGACTTTAGAACCTGTCTATAAAAACTTCTTATTAAAGATAACATAGAAACATCATGATACATGTTTGATAGGATTTGTTTTACTCTATGATGAACATATATATACATGACGTGGATTCAGATTAATCAAAATAAATAATACGAATATCGAACGTCGAGATAGAGTAATGAGTGTTATAGAAATAAGATTGATCCGACAAAATAAGGCTGCTAAATGTTAAATCAAATTGGAAAATGTGAGAGGGCCTAAACCCTCTAAAACTTCAAATCTGATGTTTTCACAAACTGAGTTTTGCAATCATTATGCTTTTGCTTTTCTTTCTTTTAACCTATGATTGATTGATGTTATTTATTTTCTTTTTCTTCCTATTATTCTTAGGGCTCGTTTGGTTGAAAAATAAGTTATTTTTTAAATTAATTATTATTTTATTTTTAGTGTAAATAAATATAAAGTTATTTTTATTTTTTTATGTATTATTTATCGAAAGGTAATGCATTTCATTCTTAAAAACAATCGTTGACAGAAATATAAAGTGAGACTTTGTATAATATACTTTTATGATGGGATTCTTTTTTAAACTTTGATCATAATGGAATAACTAATTCATCAAGCGGTAAAGTTTCTGTTAATAATATAATCTCGAAATAACTAATTTAAGCAACAAAGCTTCTGGTATGTGACAAGGAGGTCGTGCGTTCAAGCCTTGAAAATATCTCGTGATAGAAATGCAAGATAAGATTGAGTATAATACCCCTTATGGTGAGATTCTCTTCCGAATTTAGTGGCGGAGGTAGAATTTTCATTAAGGAGTTTCAGAAGTGAACATACAAACTAATCGAAGGGGGTTCAACATCTACTATATATATATATAGATACATAAAAAATAATTTTAATCATGTATAAATAGTATAATTTTTCGTCGAAAGGAGTTCATCTAAAGGTGGCTCCACTCCTATCCTAATTTTGCTCATACCGGAAGTTTTAGTGCATCAAATTATCTTTTTTTTTAAACTAATCTAAGATAAGTTATCCTACAAATTTAACTCAATCATACATGAAAAAAATTATTTAAAAATAAATTTTCAAATATTATTCCTTATACCTCGTATCAAATGAGTCAGATATTATTTCTTTTTTTTTTTTTTTACATAGAGAAAATGAACTTTCCAATCAATGTATGGTTCTATGTATTGTTGAAGGATGTGAGATGTCAGTAACTCATAATTATGGCTTTGCCTGTCTCCTCTTACCGACTAATCACACCTCCCAATTCCCTCCTCCATTTACGCTATCACAATAATAATAATAATAATAATAATAATAATAATAATAATAATAATAATAATGGAACAAGTTTATGAGGATATCTATGGATTTAATCGTAAAAGTTAAAATATTTTAGAGCTGGAGTTGAAGTTAAAATTGTGTTTGATCATAAAATAAATAATTAAGGAAAAAATACATGAAGTAGCATATTTAAGTATTAAATTATAAAAAATAACAACGCTTTTATCAAATTATATTTTGTAGCATATGTATTTTTGTAGCAACAGTCTACAAAAATACAAAATACATATCGATAATAAGGGAAGTAAAAATCATATGTATTTGTATTTTTGTAACAAAGATTTGTAAAAATACAAAATATAACTTGTTATATTATGTAATTATGAAACTCATAATTAAGAGGAAAAGTATGATATTTATAAATTTTGCCCATAAGTTAAAGTTCTTCTTTACTTTTCATGCGAGAAATTGAAAGTGATCACTTTTACAAATACAATTTTAAATTGTATTTAAAAATTTTATAACTAAATACTATAATTTTTATTAATTTTTTATTTAAAAAAAAGTAAAAAATTCTCATGACTAAACAGGCTATAAGTCTATTTCAATTAGGAATGAGGATATATACATGCGACATAAAATGGAGTGACTTCTGTGGTGAATAAAATGAAAAAAAATTGAATTGATTTGGACATGTGAAGAAAAGATATTCAGATCTTCAGTAAAAAAGATCTGTGAGGTTGGATATAGTGAAGATAAAAAGCGGTAAAAATAAGTCGAAGAAGCATTAAGGGGTGGTGATTAGACAAGATATGATGTTGCTTCAGCTTAACGAGTATATGATTTTATTTTTCGGGTGAGAGAGTCACGACGAAAAAAAGATAGAAGGTTAGTAAGTAGTCGAATATTATATCTTTGTAAGGAACACCATGTCTATCGTAGTATAACCATACAAGCCTATCCGTGTAATTTTTCGATCTTGGTATCTGTTATCACCTATTGTTTACTGTGTTTAGATGATTGAAACCTTGTTGTTGATGTTACGATTCCTCATATATATGCTCGGCATTTCTTTAATTTATTATTAGTTGTCATTTTTTTTTTCTATTGTTTTTCTTTCTCACTACTTTAATTTTCTTCATTTGAATCGAAGATCTTTCAAAAACAATTTACTTTATGATATAACACTAAATATATATATATGGTAGTATTAATTGAAAACAAAATCTTTATGATATATCTCAAGGATGTCATTATGTCTAATCACACAACTCATATTTAGAGAATTTAACATTAAACTTGTGTACTTAAGTGTTTACAAAAGTTGTATTTAAGTAACTTACCTATTTTCTTCCCTAATCATAAGAATATACAAAAATATGATCAACGAAATCAACCACCAAAGTATCAAAGAAATAAGAGTTTTTTCAATCCTAGTTTGCGATAACACAATTTGTCAGATCGTCACTCAACAAGTTATTACTATCTCGAAAAGTCATTCTTCTTCCTGATTCTAACTTTTGAAATTCAAAAACACGAACCTTGTCATATATACCTAATACAAGCATTGCTGACTGCGTAATTTTTCTAATCCACAAAAAATTAAAAATTAAAAATTCTTTACATATTTCATGTCAAAATTATGTTTTCAGACAAAAACTCGACAAGAAAATCCAAATGTTTAAAACAACAATAGTGAACCTACAAGACCAACTAGATTCACAAATCATAATTGTCCATTCGTGTAATTTTGACTAAGAAATATATATATACAGTAGCGGAGTCAGAATTTTCACCAAGGGGATTCAAAATCAAAAAATATAGGCACACGAACTAGCTGAAGGAGGTCCAACGTCAATTATATATACATAAAAAATAATTTTTACTATATAAAAGTATATAATTTTCCATCAAAGAGAATTCGGATGACCCCTAATAATCATAAGGTGGATCCGCTACCATAATATATATATATATATATATATATACACGTGGGTGATTGACCAGCTTTGTATTTTTGGTCGACAGAAATTACTTCATGTCCCACCAATTAATATCTTCTTCCATTTGCTAGTTTGAGATATGAGGCTCGATTTATTATATTTATCATGCGATTTACTAGAATTTAGTTCGAGGAGAAGATTATTAAGTATGTGAATAAAAAGATCGAAATCTACCGATAAAATTATGTGAAACTTTTTGGTTAAATTATACAAGTTTAGTTTGACCTAAAGAGAGCAATATCATACATGTTAAGAGTATATAATTGGTTCAACTCGACGAATAATATAAAAAATAATAATTCGACGATACGAGTATAAAATTGATGAAGCAATGGTGTGAGGTTCAATTTAATATATAAGTATTATTTATCATGCAAAAAATAACTTTCAATCTTCGGGCATAGATGGTCGGCCACATGAAACTTAATTCGAAAAAAAGATTATTGGATATACAAATGAAATTTCACATAATTTCATAATTGAAAACATTAGAAAACTTCACATAAAATGTAAGAATCTTCTTAATAATGTGGTGTCTTTTGGAAAAAAAGAAGAAGAGAAACTTACATACTTAAAAGTAGATAGTATTATTACCGTATTAAAAATATTTTTAAATGATTTAGACACGATTTTTAAATATTTTATTTGTAAAATTTTAATTTTAAAACCACCTAAATTCAATCTCCTATATGATTGTAACATGATTATAAATCACACAACTATGTCTAAATTTTTGTGGCCGACACATATTTGACAATAATTGGACCATTTTTCATTTCATATATATATATATATATATATATATATATATATATATATGTGTGTGTGTGTGTGTGTGTGTTATTAATTTAATTTAAATTTATATTGTATAAGATATTTTTATTAGAAATAATCGCGATTTCAAAGCACAAAATCACTTATAATTTTAGGATAAATAAAATTCATGCTTAGCATTATATCACCATTGATAACATCTATAAGTTTCCCTTCATTTAAAATAGCGCATTAATTCAATTAATTTAGATTTATATTGTGTAAGATTTTTTGACTAGAAGTTATCGCGATATCAAGGCTCAAAATCACATATAATTTCAGGATAAAAAAATTTCATTCTTTCACATCATATCACCATGACAATAATATTTATAATCAGTAAACACAT
This sequence comes from Capsicum annuum, assembly GCF_002878395.1. NCBI lineage: Eukaryota > Viridiplantae > Streptophyta > Magnoliopsida > Solanales > Solanaceae > Capsicum > Capsicum annuum. The sequence goes on along the minus strand of NC_061118.1, from coordinate 38,921,176 downwards.
AATGAAATATTTAATTAGCCACTTTCTGTTCAAAATACGAAAAATATATTTGAACTTGCTTTCAAGTGTCTATTTTATAAATAAGTTAACTATTTAAAATATATCATATCTTTAATTATACGTATTGTTTAAATAAGCCATAAAACTTCAGACCTGTTCTAATTGAAGTTGATGTGTATATCTAAAGAAGATGATATATTTTACACGATTAACTTAATTAAAAAATTAAAAAAACAAGCATTTGGAAAATAGGATTTGATTTTTCTTCTTGATCTCCTTTTTAATTAGTCTTCTAGTCAAAGAAAATCTCAAGTGATTTAATGGATAGAACAATTATAAAATTAAATCCTTTGAATAGATCTTTTGTGATATTTGTGAGCAGTGCCAGTAAGATTTTATACCATAAAAAAAAAAAATTCCCATTATATAGGTGTGATTGATGAATACCAAATTATTATTAATTAAAAGAAGTATCTAATTACTCCATTTTAAATATATTAAATAATCATTATTATAACTTATTAATGCTAATAATATCTTGTTAAAAAATAGTTATAAGAGGTCAACAATATCCAACTATCCATTGCTTACTTAATATCCTAGAAAGATACTCAAGATTTATAAAAATTGCAATTTTTAAAAATATATATAGAGATTCTTGAATTGATCAAACCTCTTAGTTGTTAGTTGTTATTTGTAACTAGCTTAGGGAGCGTTTTATCCTCAAAGTAAATTTTTAGGCACGAATATGAATTATATAATCAGATATTTTACTTATTCAGTGAGTTATAATTTTTTAAAAACAAATTGTATTAGAAATTTCAGATATAATTTTCACGGTAATAAGTTTAAAAGTTGTTTTTGAGAAAAATCCTATTGATTTCATAATTGAAGAAAATTGTAAACATGTCATGTGCTTAGATACATGTGACACATAAAGTCTAAAGCAAAAGATTAACTATACAAAAATGTGATAAAATAAAAAATAGTATCATATAATCAGATATTTCACTTATTCAACGAGTTATTTTTCCTAAAAAAAAAGTTGTATTAGAAATTTCAGACATGATTTTCACAGTAATAAGTTTGAAAGTTGTTTTGAGAAAAATATCATTGACTTAATAATTGAAGAAACCGTAAACATGTTATGTACTAGATATATGTTAAACATAAAGTCTAAAGCGAAAGATTAACCATCAAAAGCTGTGATAAAATAGTAAATAGTATCATCTAATATCATAAAATCAGATATTTTACTTATTCAGCGAGTTACTATTTTTTAAAAAAGACAAGTTGTATTAGAAATTTCAAACATAATTTTCACGGGAATAAATTTTAAAGTTATCGTTGAGAAAAATCTTATTGATTTTATAATTGAAGAAAATAGTAAACATGTCACGTGCTTAGATATATATGAAACATAAAGTCTAAAGCGAAAGATTAATCATAAAAAATCGTGATAGAATAGAAAATAGTATTATGATCAACCGTTAAAATATGATTCTTGGATATAAGTTCTCAGTGTAAAATCGCCTTTATAAAAAACGTTTATTCTCAACAATAAACTTCTTGACATGACGAACCTAAAACAAATACTCGATTCCAAAAGAGAAAAAGATAAAAAGAATATAATTCACTTAATTTTGTATAACCAACAAACAAAACAAGAATATCTTTTTGGTTATCTTATTAGCAACATATATATATGGAAATCAAATTTTTTGTTTCAAAAAATTCTCATTGATTAGAAGAGTTGATATAGTTTGTTTTACAATGGGCCCCAAAATATCCTTTGATTATTTATTTTGGGAATTAAAATGAATAAAAAGGATTAGGTTAAATGAGAAACCAATTTCTTGAAATTCTTTCTTCAAATTATGAAAGCTATAAAAAAGTGAAATTGATTGTGACACTCATTAGTCAGATACTTTGTACTTTGATATAGACAAAGGTCTATATCATTTCACTATTTAATACTATCTTTTTATTAAAAAAACTATATTATTTTTAATGAAAAAAATATTGTTGATGATGCTAGGTTTAAATATTTATAGGAATTAATTGTATTCTGCCAAAATTAACCCATCAAAATATAATCCGTCGAATTCGCCCAACCTTAGGAGAATTAATAACTCGTTTATTTATTAACTCTTTGCATTTAGATGCACCATATTAGCCTATCGAGATACATAATAAATCAAACGAAGATACGTTTTTGTTTTGTAACGATACATACTTAGCTTTCAATATATAATTATGTATCTTCGTTGGATATCTTGTGTATCTCGATAGACCCAAAGTTGAAAAAAAAAATATCGGGGGCTAATTATGTATTTTTACAAGAAAAAATTGTATCTTCGTTGGATGTATCGGGGGCTAATTGTGTATCTTGACAAACCCAAAGTTGGGTTTTAGTAATTATATAAAATATCGGAATTTTTTTTAATTAAGCTTCAAATTATCGGTATTTATGTTATTTGCCCTATAAATTACCCTACTCTACTTTTCCCATCTGGGCTCTTAACCCATTTTGGGTCCTAGTTATAGATTTGGGCCCAACTATTTTGTTAAGATGGACCAAACTAGGCCCAATTTGAAACGAGATTATAAATCAATTAGTTAACCAAGTAACACATAATTATACACTAATTATAACATGAATTATACATATACAATATATTTGTCCAATACTTGAGTTTAAAGAAATTGGGTAAACGATTATCTAGATTAATTCTTCACTATATAATGGGATCATTAGAATAACTGTTTGTCATTAAAGTATTGGTGTATAAAACGAGTGGTGTATAAGCAATTTTATCCCTATCTTATACACAGAGAGATACACTGTTTTCGATAGATCGCTAGCTTAAGAAAGAAATACCTAACCTTTTCAAATTGTCATAGTTAATTTCATATTTAGCCTAAGAAATGAAGTTAACGAATATTTAAATTAATTCTACACTATGTATCATGGTATTATTAGAGTGATTCCGCAAGTGAGATACAAGAAGAAAGATGATTTTCGATAGAACGTTAGCTTAAGAAAGAAAAACCCTACCTTTTCAAATTATAAATAGTTAACATATATATATATATACTATTTAAAATTAATCTCATTTTTCTCAATAATAAATTAATATTCCAACTTACAAGAAGCATAAAGCATAATCCTAGGGAAGAGTGAATCACAACATTCCCTTGAGTTCCACAAAAGGCTCCATTCTCCCCACTCTAAAAAAAAGTTTATGTTATATATTATTGTTGTTTTTTCCACTTTGGTTATGTAAGGATTCAATGATATTGTTTGCTCTGGGTCTAGACTTATATGATTTTAAAATGTATTATTAGGGTAAAATTAAAAATTTGTTTACTTATATATTCAGAGCATCTCTTTTATATTTTGTCGATGTGAAATTCCTTAATTCAAGTCGAGATGTGACATACCCCCCCCCCCCCTCCCTAATGGATTCAATGTCCTCACTGAGGTTTGTCCAACCAAATGTGAGTTCCGTCTCATCAGAATTTGTCTAAATTCAGTTTGAACTCTGGCCCATATCAATAAGGCTGACACAAGAGTGACTCTGATATCATTTGTAACAGCCCAACCCGCTAGTGATATTATCCGCTATGGACTAGATCCGCATGACTTTAAAACGCGTCAGCAGAGTGAAAAGCCTGTGTTTTGTCAATGTAGGATTCTTTATCCTAAGTTGGTGTGTTACAGGTTAATTTTATCGTGACTGCTTTTCTTTCTTTAATGTTTTTATTATAACGTTTTACTCTCGTATTTCTTTCAATCTATTCTGAAAAAGAATATTTTTGAGTCGAAAATTTATTAGAAACAATCTCTTTATCGAACGAAGTAAAAGCAAACTTTGTGTATATTTTATCCATCCTAAATACCAATGTATTAATTTAAACTAAAAAAAGTGTCAAAAAGCACTAGTAAAAAGTAATGTCTAGGGAACATTCCTTAGAGGCGATTATAGATTTATATTTATAAAATAATAAAGCAAATGTTTGCCATTTATATATATATATATTCTTATGATATGCTTTGGACAAATGCATGGAAACATAAAATTTGGTCATTACAAAATAATGGCCTAAAACTAATCAAATACCTTTTTGGAAAAGCAATTTCCATATTGTACGTAATTCATCACCTTTAATGTTATATATATAAGAAGGCTGTCATGTCAAAATTAGAGCAACTTTTTCCTTCTTTAAAAAAAGAATCATTAATATATTATTTGTATCAAAGTCCGACTAATTTAAATTACATTGCGTAAGGTTCATTCGAAAAAAATGATTTCTATCAAGAGTTTTTATACCGACAACGCAAAATCGAGATTTCTGATTAAAGAATGAGCAACCCTACCTATTGCACCCTCCCGTCCTTTGTTTCGTTTTATTTATAGTTTGATTAGATACGAAAAAAATTCATTAAAAAAAGGAAAAAAAATCTTAAAATCTTGAATTAAAGATGTATATGACGTATTAAAATATTTACTGAATCTTGTGATTTTATACATATCATGTGAGATGTTGGAATCATAGATTTACTTCTTTTGTTCTGATTTATGTCGTATACTTTTTTTTTTTAATTTTACTTTTGCCCAGAAAAGTTTGTTTTTTAAATATATATTTAAAAATAGTTTAACTTTAAAATCTTTATTTTACTCATATTGTAATGATCTGAAGTTACGAAAACAATAGTTAAAGATGTATATAACATATTAAAATATTCACTCAATCTTGTGATTTTATACATATCACGTGAGATGTTGGAATTATAGATTTATCTTTTTTGTCTCAATTTATGTGATATAATTTTTCCCAGAAAAGGTAATTTTTTCTTTTTTATATTTAGATATAGTTTAAGTGTTTTTTTTTTTTTTTTAATATTTAGAAATCGTTTAACTTTTAAATTTTTATTTTACTCTTACTAAAATGATCTGAACTGACAAAAACTTTTTTTTTTTTTTGGCACCAAACACACCCTTTGAGCAGATAATGCCATATTTTGCTTTTAATATATGCTTTATGCATAGAATGCTTTAATCACTTTAACCAAAAAGAAAAAGATTAATAAAGTAAGAACAAATAAGTTACTTCTATTACAACTTGACTACTTCTACTTCTATATTGGAGAATTATATGATCACTCATCATATCTTTTTGGAATAAAAATAAATAAATCATAACTAAAAAACTAAGGATTTGATGTTGAAAGATCTAAAATTAAGATTATTAATTAGAAAGATAAAGGCATTAAGAAAAAGAGTGATTAGATCAATGATGATACTGAAAACCTGATTGATTATGTATTAATTATAATTGTGAATTTGACTCATATATATTGATAGTGTAAAAATTTTTGTTACGTTGATGATGAATATTTATATGTCGTGATTGGTATTTATCTTATTTTCTCGATGCTAGTTATTTTTGCGATAACTCTATAATTTTACTGAAGGAAAATTCGGATACTAAAAGTTCAAATTCGGTTGTTATTAGTTAATTATACAAAAATATATCGCATGTTAATTATGATCTTATAAGTGAAGTCTGGAAAAAAGTTAGATTAGCTGTCTATGCAGTCTTATCTCTATCTTGTGAAGATAGATAAACTGCTTTCGATAGATCTTCGATTCAAGTGAAACGTGTAAAATGAATTATGAAAAGCGACAGGGACAGACCTATCTGTGCTCTAAGGGTGTCAATCGACATATCTTCGCCAATAAATTACATTGCATAGACAAGTCAAATTTTGATTTTATAGGTATATATACCAGTGTCGACACCCCTTAATCACAAGCTGAAGACTTAGCGCAGCGGTTAAGGGCTTTCAAGAATTCCATAAAAAGCAGGATCGATCTCTGGTCGTGATAGATTCACTTCAATCACTTTCTTTTTTATTATTGAAAATATGATAAATCCTCAATTTCAGAACAATTTTATAGCTAAAAAAATAATAACAATAACATGCCTAGTATATTTTCAATTTTATGAAAAATCAAACCAAAATTTTGACACCACAAAAGAGTTAAAAATTGTACTTCATCAAGGGTCAAGCAAAAAAACTATTTACTATAACTTGGAACCTTTTTCCATTGAAAATGTTAAAAGGAAAATGAGAAACATTGCATAAAGAAACAAACATACCAATTAAATGAAGGTAAAGTTTTGAAGAGTCCAAGTAATTTATTTATATATTTTTTATGAGAGAAATGTGTCATACTTTTTATGATATTTTTATTTTTTTCATGTTTTAGATGTATTATAATTGCTTGTTTATTTGTATCAAATAAGTATAATCTTTTAATTGTGTTATTGTAAAAATATTTCAAGAGATGAAATTTCGTCGAGTACGGTTGTGATAATGTAATTATGTTCTGCTTTCATTAGTAAAAAAATTATTGGTATTTTTACGAGTTTACTTCTTTATATTTTGGCATCTATTAACGAAAATTCGTACTCTCCCACTAAAAATGAAGATATAATAGTGAAGCATTCTCGCTGAAACATAATGAAGAAGACAACAATACCAACAACACATAATATGATCATTGATCAGAGAAAATAAAAAATTATAATAAAATCGAAGAACAAGATGGTATATGAGTAATAATGATAAAGCTAATAAGAAAAACTAGAAAAGGCTCGGTTATCTATTAGTCTTCTATCTTAATCCTTGATCTCCAATAAAGTTAAAATTATTAGTTAATTTATTATGACTAGAAAACATTCAATCATTGCCCGCTGCTGAAAGCCCCAATGTTAAATTTAAACCAGATTAAAATTTGTAGAATTTAGGTTTTGTACGATTGTTTTTCATTCATCTCATAAAACGAATATATATAGATACAAATAGTTCTTTGTCAACAAGTAAATTAGAGGAAAATTAGGACAAATACTTAACCCCTACTAGAAATACGTATTTACATAATAGTCCTAATGTCAACACCCCCTTCAAGGCGGTGCATAGATGTCTATCATACCCAACTTGTCAATCATCGCATGAAAGACCTTTCCTAATATAGCCTTGGTGAGTACATCTGCTAGCTGACTTTCAGACTTGACAAATAGAAAATGTATAATCTTTAGATCGAACTTCTCCTTAATGAAGTGTTGATATTTCAACATGCTTAGTGCGATCATGTTGAACGGGGTTCTGTGCTATTTGAATATATTGCGGCCTTGTTATCACAAAACAAGTTCATAGGCCCCATGTATTCAATTCTAAGATCCTTTAGAACATATTTAATCAATAATAGCTCACACAGACCATTGGCCATCCCTCAAAATTCTGCTTATGCACTAGACCTTGCGACAACCTTTTGCTTCTTACTTCTCCACGTGACAAGATTGCCTTCGACAAAAGTGAGATACCCGATTGTTGATTTTCTAGTCAATTGATCTCCTTCCTAATCTGCATCTGTATTGCCTTTGATGATAGTTTTCTCATTCTTCGATAGCAAAAACCCTTTTCCTGGAGCTCTTTTCAAGTATAGCAAAATTCTATAGACAACTTCCATATGATACTCTGTTAGATTCTGCATGAACTGACTCACAATACTTACAACATATATATGTAATGTCTAGCCTTGTATAAGTCAGATAGATTAAATTTCCTACTAGACGTTGGTATCTGCCTACATCTTTTATTTTCTCCGTCGAAGAGTTTTTGAGTCTGTGGTTTGTCTCCATAGGTGTTTCAATTGGCTTGCACGCTAGCATCCATGTCTCCATCAACAAGTTTAGTACATATTTTCTTTGAGAAAGGGAAATTTCCTGTCTCGACCTTGATATTGAAATTACCATCCCTTTGTTGTTTTTATAAAAAGAGTGTGATCAGAGTTACTCTGTTTATAACCCACTGATGTAATTGCAGCTGTGAGACATCCAAACCATGCCTGTGGTGGTTGTTTTAGGCCGTATAATGCCTTTCTTAGTCTGCATACCTTTTTTCTATAGGTGTGCTCCTGTATAGTTTCGGGTGGTAGCTCCATATAAACTTCTTCCTCTAAGTTACCATTTAAGAATGCATTTTTTACGTCAAATTATTGCAAATATCAATCTCTATTTGCTGCAAATGATATGAGGATATGAATAGTATTAAGTTTAGCCACTGGTGCAAATGTTTTCTGATAGTCCACTCCATACTTCTGTGTGCATCCTTTTGCTACCAACCTCGCCTTATACCTATCAATACTTTCATTTGCTTGAAGCTTTACAGTATACACCCATTTACACCCAACGATCTTCTTTCCTTCAGGTAGTGAGACAAGTTCCCAAGTTTGATTTTTCTACAAGGCCTTCATTTTTTTGTTCATCGCCTTCCTCCATTGTGATTCTGCTAATGCTACCTGCACACCACTAAGAATAGACACTTTGGATAATTGATTAACAGTTAAAGCATATGATGTTGATAATCTTTTGGTGGAGGTATGATTACTAATTGGATAATTTGAATTGGCATTAAGATCAAGTTCATATTTTATTCTTGGTACACCTTTATTTTTTCTTGATAGCTAACAAGAAGGGGGAGGATAAGGGTCATTAGACAGAGGTACCTGAGGCATATGATCATGTAGAACGTTTTGAGAGGACTTATTGGTTAATGGAGTGGTTGTTGTTCTTTCTGAAATAATCTCTTCATTTTTTTCATTTGTTACTTCGCCAACTTTATTTCCTTCTTCTCTGGTTCCTTTGTTGTATTCATGTGAGACTACATCTTGTTCCAAGATACCAGTACATGTATTTAATCTTTCCTTATGAGATTCTACTTCCAGGAACTCTATTTCTCCCCCTAAAGCTACATTCATTCTAGTATTTTCTCTGTCGCTCTTCCCTGGAAGAGATGATGGTGTTATTGCGCCTTCATAATAAGGTTCTGACTTACAAAAAGATGCATCAAGAGTAACATATAATTTTGAATTTCGTGGGTCATAACACCTCTATCCTTTTTGAAATTCTGAATAATCAACAAACACACACCGTCTTGCACACGAATCCAACTTTCCTCGCAGAGCTTTGGAAATGTGAGTGTAAACCGTGCAACCAAACACCCTTGGCTCTAAGTTCAGCAGATGTGGAAGAGAACAAAGAGAATAGAGCTTTTTCTTTGAAGTCTCAACATTAATGACTCAAGATGAAACTCGATTAATAAGATAAGCCACAGACTTAACCGCTTCCCCCAATAAATGTTTGGCATATTCATGCCAAAGAGAGATGTACGAACAATCTCCATAATCTGTCTATTCTTTCTTTCTGCTAAACCGTTTTGTTGTGGTGTGTATGTGCACGATGTTTGATGACGTACACCTCATTTCCGAAGGTATTCATCAACGGTAGATTGCATAAATTTCATGGTATTGTTAGATTGCCTAACACGAATCTATTATTGATATTGAGTATGTACCATATTATAAAAATCTTTGAACGCAATCAATATACGCATCACTCTTCTTACGAAGTACTGATATCCATGTCATTCAAGTACATTCATCTATGAAAGTAATAAAATAATGAGCTTAAGACAGAGATTCAACTTTTGCAGGGCCCCAAATATCAGAATGTATAACAACAAAAGGCTCAGAACATTTATTCAAACTAGGCAAATATGAAATACAATGATTTTTCGCTAATTCACAAATGTCACAATGAAAACCTGAGCTATCTAAACCTAAAAAAAAATCTGGTATGAGTTTCTGAAGATAACCAAACGAGATATATTCGAGCCTCCTATGCCATAACCATATATGATCCCGTTCCTTCTCAACCCCATGTGTATGGAATGCATGAATGAATTTCTTCTCTCCACCTTTAGTCATTTCCAGAAAGTAGAGATTTTCTCGCTTAACAGCATAACCAAGAGTCCCTCGAGTCAGAATGTCTTGAAAGATACAAAAAAGAGGCCAAAAAGTTATAGTACAATTGAGAGATGAGGTAATTTGGCTAGCAGATAGAAGACTATGATTAAAAGCAGGTACAACTAAAACTGTGTCAAGTTTTAAAGTATCTGTTATGACAACTGGTCCTTCTCCTATAACCGGAGAAGTATCTTCATTAGCAGTAGAAATAAAGGGTTGAGAAGATGATTTTAATGATTCTAATTCGTCTCGGTCCTAGGTCATGTGATCAGATGCTCCGCTATCAATAATCCAAGCACTACTCGTAGAAGGTGCAGTAATATTAACATTGTTATTACTAGTAATACCTGACTGTGTCATATTAACATGAGGTTCTATTTTACCATCATTGTTTGGCTGACTAAATCCTGATGTAGTTTTGGCTGAAGCTTTCTTGGGAATGACTTTGCATGGTTTCTTCGAAAAATCCCACCAATTCGGATAGCCAATAATCTCGTAGCATCATTGTTTTGAGTATCTTGATTCACCACAATGACTAAAAGTAAGATTATTAGGCTTACCAGATGGTTGATTAGTTTGACCTTTAATAGGACTGCTACGATGGACAACCATGGCACAACTCTCATGAATCAACCGAGTACTTCTGTCACGCCTCAAATTCTATTGGGACGACTAACACCCGTAATCGAGGAGGCCCGGGAGAACCAGCTCATAACCTTATACTTCCCATGCATACCTCTATGATAACCCGAAATTCAGACAACATCATGTCGCATATAAAAGAAAATAATCACATGTATAAGCTCGAGCACACATATATATGTATATACAATACTTGGCTGTTGGAGCCATCACGTCTATTAACAAAACACCACCTTGACTGTACATTAGGTCTACAAAGCCTCTAGACAATACACAGAGTTTAACTAAGGTTGGGACACACCCCGCCATATAACTAACTTCTATACAATACCAAAAGTGACTGGATATGACACGAAAAGCCCCAAAGCAAACTGGAGCTCACCAAAAGCAGCTGGATATCCTGGCTCCTACTTGTGCGGTGTATGAGCTGAGGTACCTGTGCCTGCAGCATGAAATGCAGGTCCCCCATGGGGGACGTCAGTACAAAATATGTACTGAGTATGTAAAGCTGTAGATAATCACATATGATATAGGAGCTCAATAGAAATCAGAAACAAGTGAATAAATCGTAATAGGAGTGGACCACACTTACTAGAACTTGTGAAAACCTGTACATTGTATTTATTTAATCACTTTACTTTCGTTCTTATCATCTTTGTAATCATTACTGCACTGTACTGTGACTATTAGGCTGCCTCCAGTACATATCAACTGGGATTGACCCATGATAGGCTTATACCTCTGGGATATCACCCATAAACACATAAATAGGGATTGACCCATGATAGGCTTATGCCCCTAGGATACCACCCGATAAGAGAGAACTTCCATCACTTAGTTCAATTAATCTTTGAGATTGTTATTTCTGTCGCCACCGTATTTTTGATACTTTGAAACAATGATACATCAATAAGAGACATATAAATAGACCATCAATGCAATAACGATGAAGTAAGAACTCATTGGCACATCAATGAAGTGTTTTGGAGTCATCAATGCCATAACAATGAAGTAGGAACTTATTGGTATATCAATGAAACGTTTTGGAGTCATTAATAGCACATGGATCTTGTTTGAGTAACTGGATACCTTCTGACATTCATTAGTGCAATAAATATGTACGATTTGGAAAACAAGTAAGTATTGAAATGTCTTGACATCTTGTAGGGTGGAAATAAGTTCATTGGTAACGTAGGACATCATACAAAACCATTATGGATCACATGTTACTGAATAACTTTGGAAATTTTCTTAATAGAACAATTGTTCACTTTCATGCCAAAGATATGGTACAGAGTATGCTTTACATACCTGACTGTCAACCTTCAATACTAGTCCCAAATGGAATTCCCATATTTTCGGATTACTTATCTACAATGAACATATATAGCAATCTAGTATTAGCAACCAAACGTCACAATTCAATTATTTGAATTCACCAAACCAGTGGTTAAGTAGTAAGCCTTAATTACATCATAAAGGGTGTCACTTTAACCCTCTTATACTCCAATTACATTCACATGCCATGCATATTCATACAACATCCTCCAATATCAAGTTTGGATTCATTTATCCTTCCAACCAATCCATTAAACCAAATTGAGCCATAGACATAAATAATCATCAATTCAATAGTATATCACCATATCCACCTTCCATAACTTAATTACCATATCCACCTTCCATAACTCAATTACCATATCCACCTTCCACAATTCAATACAACCAAACCATGCAAAATAGTTCATAACCCTATTTCCATCACCTTTCAATAACAACCAATACATATAATCCTCTATCACACATGTACATATGAAAAAGAACAAAGACAAACAATATTCATACCTTAGAATTCACCTCTTGATTATGCAATCCTATTTGGACAAATAATAGTTGCCGTTTGAAGCTCTCGAGATGACAAACGCAGTTATCAGATTACTTTGGAATTTCTACGGTTGAATCAAAAGTAATTTAAAGGTCAAATTTGGCTAGAGTTTGTTCTTCCTCAATGATTGATGATGAAAATGAGTTTTTGAACTCATATACATGTATGTATACACATATTCTCGTCCATAATATAATAGGAAATGACCAAAATGCCTTTAAAATTTAAATAATGTCAAATCTGTCCTTTGGTGGACTGTTTTGATAAGCTAAAGTAGATTGATCATAACTCTTTGCTTCGATATTGGATTTGGGTGAAATTGGTATCATTGGAAGGATAATTCAAAGGGCTTTCATTTCATATAAAGTAGGCCACCCAGTTCGTCCTGTACAAGGAGTTATGGTCGTTTGAAGTTGATCCTAAAAATTTGTTTTGATATGCTGAAGTAAAACAAGTATAACTCCTTACTAAGACGTTGGATTTGGATGAAACCAATTGCATTGGAAATAAGACTCAAAGATATTTCCTTTCATTGGTCGCAGCTCTCCCAGTTCATTATATTAAGAGAGTTATGATCATTCGAAGTTGACCCAAAAATTTGGCTTGCCTCAGTAATTTCCTGCACATTTACTATTCCCAAATATCCCGGCCACTGTTTTATAGTTTCGAACGTGCTCGATTATATCCGAAACCTATCCATTTTTGAAAATCTTTATATCGTTGGAAAGCTTATTCAATAACCTTCGCATGGAACCATCGGCGGGCAAATTTCGGTATAAATAAAATAAAAAAAATTAATTTCATATAAATAAGACCAATACACGTACTTGAATACGCCAATACACGTACTTGAATACGGGGTGTTACAACTTCCCATAGTCTGCCTCTGTTGAGCTTCTCTTCTGACATAAGCATATGAACTTTCAAAATCAAGCTTTGGGTCCTTTTGTAGAATTTCACCACGATCTTGATCAAATTTTGCATCAAGTCCATTGAGAAATATGTGAATTCGCAGTTTTGCCATCATAGAGTGCATCTAAAGAATACCCTGAACCGATTCATCCTGTATATTTGTTCGGTGATCAATTTCCTAAAAAATTTCAATCAATTCATTATAGTACGTATACAGGGGCCTTCCATTCTGCATAGTGGTGAAGGATTTCTGATTTAGTTCAAACAATTGAGTCTCATCCGAACCATCATAGTATATTTTGGCAACAGTTTCCCAAATTCCCTTCGTCGTGGCAAGTCTGATAAACCGCTGCATTGGGGTGGGACTCATTAAGTCAATTAACCAGATCTTCACCTTATGATTCTCCATAATCCATATTGCATTATTCGAGTCAGTTTGTTTGGATTTCTTTGCTTCGCCAGTAAGGTAGCCAACCTTGTTTCGAGCTCTGATACACATCTCCATCAAATGAGACCATACTGAAAAATTTGTTTCGTCAAGAATAACTCCCATTGAAAAAGGTGAATTGTCCTGTTGAACTATAATTGAGGTAGGGTTTGTTACGGTTGAATTCATAGGTTTTGTAGTGTTTCTAGAAGAAGGCGTAGAATCTCCCATCTTGAAAAAACTAGAAAAAACGACAATCTACTAGGTTGCTCTGATACCATGTAGAATTTAGGTTTTGTACGGTTGTTTTTCATTCATCTCATAAAACGAGTATATATAGATACAAATAGTTCTTTGTCAACAAGTAAATTAGAGGAAAATTAGGACAAATACTTAACCCCTACTAGAAATACGTATTTACATAATAGTTCTAATGTCAACAAAATTTGATAATTGAAATATCAATAGCAATTGTAATTTCGAGAATCAATCAACAGAAAAATTTGTCGACAAGGTAAATTACAACCTCCTTCTTGCCCAAATAAATGAAATACGATAAATCAATAATCTTTTTGATTATTGAATTTAGTTTGACTGTTAAAGCTAATGAGGTCTCCAATTACCCTAGATTAACTTAATCTTTCCCTTATATGGGAGAATTTCCTTGACTACTTCTATATCGAAGAATTTCCTTTTTAAAGTTGAGTGAATTATATGATATCTCATCATATCTTTTTGGAATAAGTAAAATTAAATCATAACTAAAAAACTTAGGATTTGATGTTGAAAGATGTAAAATTAAGATTATAATTCGAAAGACAAAGGCATTCAGAAAAAGAGTGATTAGATCAATGATGATAATGTAAACTTGATCGATTATGTATTAATTAGAATTGTGAGTTGACTCATATATATTGATAGTGTAAAAATTTTTGTAACGTTGATAATGAATATTCATATGTTGTGATTGGTATTTATCTTATTTTCTCGATGCTAATTATTTTTGCGATAACTCTATAATTTTATTGAAGGAAACTTCGGATACTAAAAGTTCAAATTCGGTTGTTATTAGTTAATTATACAAAAGTATATCGCATGTTAATTATGATCTTATAAGTGGAGTCTGGAAAAAAGTTAGATTAGTTGTCTATGCAGTCTTATCTCTATCTTGTGAAGATAGATAAACTGCTTTCGATAGATCTTCGATTCAAGTGAAACGTGTAAAATGAATTATGAAAAGCGACAGGGACGGACCTATCTGTGCTCTAAGGGTGTCAATCGACATATCTTCGCCAATAAATTACATTGCATAGACAAGTCAAATTTTGATTTTATAGGTATATATACCAGTGTCGACACCCCTTAATCACAAGCTGAAGACTTAGCGCAGCGGTTAAGGGCTTTCAAGAATTCCATAAAAAGCAGGATCGATCTCTGGTCGTGATAGATTCACTTCAATCACTTTCTTTTTTATTATATATGATAAATCCTCAATTTCAGAACGATTTTATAGTTCAAAAAACCAACAACAATAACATGCCCAGTATATTTTCAATTTTATGAAAAATCAAACCAAAAATTTGACACCACTAAAGAGTTAAAATTTGTACTTCATCAAGGGTCAAGCAAAAAACCTATTTACTATAACTTGGAACCTTTTTCCATTGAAAATGTTAAAAGGAAAATGAGAAACATTGCATAAAGCAACAAACAAAATACCAATTAAATATAATTTTTGAAGAGTCCAAGTAATTTATTTATATATTTCTTATGAGAGAAATGTGTCATACTTTTTATGATATTCTTATCTTTTTCATGTTTTAGATGTATTATAATTGCTTGTTTATTTGTATCGAATAAGTATAATCTTTTAATTATGCTAATTGTAAAAATATTTCAAAAGATGAAATTTTGTCGAGTACGGTTGTGATAATGTAATTATGTTCTGCTTTCATTAGTAAAAAAAGTATTGGCATTTTCACGAGTTACTTTTTTATATTTTGACACCTATTAACGAAAATTTTGACTCTGTCACCAAAAAATGAAGATATAGTAATGAAACATTTTTTCGAAACAGAATGAAGAAAAGAACAATGCCAACAACACATAATATGGTAATCGAAGCATAGGAAATAATAAATGATAATAAAATCAAAGGACAAGATATTATATGAGTAATAATAACAAAAATAATAAGGAAAATTAGATAAGGCTCGAC
The DNA here is from genome assembly GCF_002878395.1 of Capsicum annuum. Taxonomy (NCBI): domain Eukaryota; kingdom Viridiplantae; phylum Streptophyta; class Magnoliopsida; order Solanales; family Solanaceae; genus Capsicum; species Capsicum annuum. The sequence goes on along the minus strand of NC_061118.1, from coordinate 38,905,214 downwards.
TATCTACTAATCTTCTATTCTAATCCTTGATTAGTTTATTAATTGTGACTAGAAAACATTTAATCATTACCCATCCCTGAAAGCCATGATGTTAAATTAAGTTTAGACCAGATTAAAATCTGATAATTAAAACACCAATAGCAATTGTAATTTCGAGAATCAACCAGCAAAAAAGTTCGTAGCCCAGGTAACTCACAACCTCCCTCTTGCCCAAATGAATGAAATGCAATGAATCAATAATCAATAAGCTTTTCGATTGAATTTTTTTTTTACTACTAAACTTTCTTTGATGATCTAATTAGAGTCCGTTTGAATGAATTTATATATTCTTACAAATTATTTTAGCTTAAAAATACGTAATATAAGCCAATTCAAACATGCCTTGATGTTAAATTAAGTTTAGACCAAATTGAAATCTGATAATTGAAACACCAATAACAATTATAATTTCGAGAATCAACCAACTGAAAAGTTTGTAGCTTAGGTGATTCACAACCTCCCTATTGCCCAAATAAATAAAATGCGATGAATCAATAATCAATAAGCTTTATGATTGATTTCTTTTTTACCGTAAAACCTTCTTTTGATGATCGAATTAGAGCCTGTTGGATGAATTTATACATACTTACAAGCTATTTTAGCTTAAAAACACGTAAAAATAAGTCAATTAAAAAACGCCATGATGTTAAATTAAGTTTAGACCAGATTGAAATCTGATGATTGAAACACCAATAGCAGTTGTAATTTCGAGAATCAACCAACAAAAAAAATTTATAGCCCAGGTGACTCACAATCTCCCTCTTGTCCTAATATATGAATTACGATGAATCAATAATCAATAAGCTTTCTAATTAATTTTTTTTTTACTGTTAAACCTTCTTTTAGATGATCGAATTAGAGCCTGTTTGGATGAATTTATATATTATTAAAATTATTTTAACTTAAAAACACGTAAAATAAATCAATTCAAATATACTCTTTTGTCTTATTAGGAAAGGAAATTCTAGTTAGGTCTCTAAATAGCATAGATTAACTTAACCTTTCCCTTTTATATGCTCACATATCTCATTGTGGTCCACCTAATTAAATTACTAGTAATAAACATTTTGAGATAATCTTTACATTTTTTTTGGAGGGGGGGTTGATTATAGAAACCTTTTTTATGGGTGATATTTGTTTGTGTATGCTAAAACTATAGGTAGAAGAAATAAAAAGGTTCAAACACTACTTTTTATGGCTTCTAAAGAATTTTGTTAATGTCTTTTAAGGCAAAATAAAGATGGGGCAAATAAACTTTATTGACTAGCATGCTATATAGTTCATCTTGAAAGAAGATAAATTATATTCTCACATTTTTATAATATTATGGACCATTTACTATATCTAGTAAAGTCTTTGTTTTCTTCTATTCTTTTACTTTACACTCACTAGCTATAATATTTAGCTAAGTTTTATGTTTTCTAATATTCTTATACTTTCCAATCATGTAGAGATAGATGTAGTGTTATGACATCTGAATTCAGTATTTTCGATGAAAAATATAATTTTATAATTATAATAAATTTAATACAAAAAATTATAAAAATTAAATTTATATTTCGCAATTTTAGCTTCGCCTGTATATCCACGACTATGAGCCACATTATTTAACAAATTCTTTATTTTTTGAAAAAAAAAAAAATTTCCTCACAACTCATGTAATTCGTGTATATTTATCGCGAAAACAAATAGCAAGAAATAAAAAAAATAAATTTTATAAATGATTATTTCATGCTGGTTGTCTTCATTTAGCTCTAGTGCTCCATCCATCCCACCCAAACCCCTCACTTGCCCCAGCCCAACCACCCCCAGCCCCCGCATCCCCGACACCGCACCTGGCTACGCCCTGATCCCTACGAACAGTCAGTTGCATTGTAATGAAGATTCAGAAATCTCGTCCTTGCTCTCTGCACATTGCCGTTGTCCTTGCCCCTCGTAACCCCACCTCCACCTCCACCTCCACCTCTATCATCCTCAGTCTATCCTTGCAGTATATAAAAATAGTAATATTTTTTATTTATGTAGCAAATATATAAAAAAAATTGTAATATTTATTCTGGAAGAAAATATTTTTTAAAAGACATTTTCCTTCGTGCCAAACATACCCTAAGAGCACTAAAAAGCATAAGATGATTGAGAGGAATTAAAAGTGAGATCTCTAGTTAATTGTGTCGAACGCAAGTTAACATTTTCTATATTTATTAATTATACAATATTACAAAAGGTTTTTTTTTTTTTTTTTTTTTTCCGTTGGATTTTTGCAAAGATAAAGTTGATAGGGAGTGGAGTTGTTCTACTTTATATACTATACTATAATATGTCATGCTGAAGAATGATACCACAAATCTAACATGGCATGGGCCAATTTAAAGTGAATTTAACCCCACAAATTAGTTAGGAGTATCATATTGTTATTGAGTTCGCAATTAAATATTTATATATATAAATATAAAATTTAAGCAAAAAAATTCAAACTCGTTGAAACTCATGTTTAATATTACAGCAAAATTTTATTTAGATATGTACGCTCGAATTACAGCTTGTTTCAATAAAGCAACTTGTCATATGATAAAGTGTTCTCATTAGACACTTTTAATTTAAATTTAAAAAAACTTTTGTGTGTTCTCAAGTGCAAAATACGTAAATAAGTTTAACCCTTGAAATATTTCACCTTAACTTTTTTAATTATACGAATTAGCCTCAATAAGTTTTAAAACCTCGGTCTGGTTCCAACTAAGGTTGATTTGTATAATTAAAAAAATGACATATTTATTATGATTATTCAACTGTCAATAATAGACGATTGAGAATACACGTAAAAATTTTACAAAATATTTATCATGTGTTTAAGTACTCAATTGAAACAAATTAAGCAGTAGCACAAGTGTCTAAATGAAATTTATTGACAAGTTTAACGGTTCCTTTGGTTGGGAAAGAGTTATCCTGGAATAATTAATCCCGCGATTAGTTATCCCACCATATATATGAAATAACTTATCTCATCACTATGGTGTAAATGATGGAATAAATAATTTTGGTACTAACTAATATCTCACACCAAACATGAGATAAAATAATTGTTTAATTTATTTCGAGACTATTTATCCCTCGCACCAAACAATTCCTAAGAGTTTGTGTATATGTACATGTATTAATAAGCTTTTAATGTGTATACAATGTGTATAACAAAGAGAGTATACTAAAGTTGAGTTGCCTTTGGTAATGGTGCAATTCTTCCTCCTTGTCAGCACATGCATTCCACTTTCCACTACAAATCACTTTTGGACTCACCAATTTTTTTTTTTACCTCATCTACAAGAAAAGAACTGACCCTCAAGTACTTAAAAGAGAAATAAAAAAATAAATACATCTTTATTTATTTATTTTAAAAAAATAAACGGAAATCTTTGAATAACTGGTAAAGCTGCTGTCATGTGATTAGGAGGTCACGGGTTCAAGCCTTGAAAATAGCCTTTGGCAAAAATGTAAGGTAAGACTGCATACAATACACCTTTGTGGTGAAGCCCTTCCCCGAACTCTGCGTATAGCGGAAGCTTTACTGCACCTCGCTGTCTGTTTTTTATTTTTTATTTTTGAAAAAACAACTCCTCCTTGCCCATGTCCCCATCACCACCCCTAACCTTATATTTTTCATATTTATCTCACCATATAATACAATCTTACTCTAGATTACAAACAAACATATACCAAAAAAAATCAGGGCTTAATTAGGTTTTCTCTCCATTGAGTTCTTGAATCTATTATTCAATTATAACTCAAGCATATTATAAAAGATTTTATATATAGGTGTCAAACTTTTAATTCTCTACTCATGATCATAATACCAAGAATTTCACAAAGGTCTATACCTTAGCTTAATTAACCCTAGCTCCAAAAATTTGCCAACTTTCTTGTTCATTTTTTTCTTGATCAAGTAATTGAACATGAGGAATGGAGGTTGCACAATACAACAAGCTCTAACATCAGAGGCAACAAGTGTAGTAAAACAAGCTGTTGTACTAGCTAAGCGTCGCGGCCATGCCCAAGTGACACCTCTCCATGTAGCCAACACCCTACTTGCTTCATCTTCTGGCTTGCTTAGAACAGCATGCCTCCAGTCTCAGACTCAGTCTCAGTCTCATCCTCTTCGTTGTAAAGCCCTTGAGCTTTGCTTCAACGTGGCCCTCAATCGCCTTCCTACATCATCATCATCTTCTAGTAGTCCCATGTTATTAGGTCATCATCATCATCACCAGCATCATCAGCATCAACATCCTTCCATTTCTAACGCGCTTCTAGCTGCCTTCAAGCGCGCTCAAGCTCATCAAAGGAGAGGATCAATAGTAGAGAATCAACAACAACAACAATCATCACCTCTTCTAGCTGTGAAGATAGATCTTGAACAACTCATAATTTCCATCTTGGATGATCCTAGTGTAAGTAGGGTTATGAGAGAAGCTGGCTTTTCAAGTACTCAAGTCAAAACCAATGTTGAACAAGCTATAACTTCACTAGACCTCATGTGTACCACTTCTCAAAATCCCAAAGAAAACAACAACAACAACAACCATATATTCCTTTCTCTTGATCAAAGTGTTGGATTATCAAACTCAAGTTGCAACAAAGTGATCAATAGTACTACCAACTCTTTTCCACATCATGTTAAAGATGAAGATGTGATGTGTGTAGTGGAAAGTCTAATGAACAAAAGGAGAAAAAGTATTGTGATAGTTGGTGAATGTATTGGTAGTTTAGAAGGGGTGATTAAAGGAGTAATGGATAAAGTTGATCAATCATTAAAGGAAATTAAGCTCATAAGTGTACCACTTTCAACATTTGCTAATATCACAAGACAAGAAGTTAACCAAAGAATAGAAGAGTTGATTTCACTTATAAAAAGTCTAGTAAACAAAGGGGTTGTTTTATACTTGGGAGACCTCAAGTGGATTACTGATTATAGGTCTAATAATGATGATACCAATGATTCAAGAAGTGGATTATTTGGCTATTATTGTCCTGTGGAACATATGGTCATGGAACTTGGGAGATTGGTTTGTAATAATATTGGTGAAAATGGAAAAATTTGGCTAGTTGGAATTGCAACATTTCAAACTTACATGAGATGTAGAAGTGGTCATAATTCATTGGAATCTATTTGGGGCCTTCATCCTATTACTGTTCCTACTGGAAGTTTGGGGCTTAGTCTCAACTCCGACAGGTAAAATACGTTTAAGTTATATGCACTATCAGCAGTGTATAGATTTTATAATAAGTTAAATTGATTTGATAATAAGTTAAATTGATTTGATAGGGTGATATTTATTTTCGTTTCTTGAATTTGATTGTTAGATTTCTTGGAGTTATACATTTTCTTATCCTATAACATCTAGTGATGAAAATGTTACATTAAAGAGAAACTAAGGGAAAAAGAAATATTAATTAGCCTTTTTATTTATATTAATATTCCTCAAAAGCATTTAATCCTTCTATTAACTTTATTCTTCTTCTTTCTAGGTAATTTGTTGTTTGACCATTCACTTTTTTCTGTTTCTTTCTTTTTCCTCCACTTTCATTATGGTTGGTTCTCTCTTTATTATCCTCAAAATATGAGAAACTAAAGTTCATTACAAAAAAAATAATAACTAACCTTTTGTGCAGTGTAATTAATCATTATAAAAAAATAAAAAATCTAAGAATTAACTTGTATCACCAGCAAAAAACCTGTCACTCATTCTATTTAACGATGAATAATCAAAAGCTCATGTTAGCTACGAGTTGTTTAGCGATAGATTAACGATGAATTCGTAGTTATTTTTTTTAGTAGTTAATATTGTTTTAGTAAATAATTTTTATTTTTAAATTTTTTTGTATACAAGTGATACACAACTTGAACTTAGAAGCAAGGCATCTGAAAATGGATCATGTGGGATGATTCTTGATAGTGTGGATGATTCTTCAACATTCTCCTCAAGTTTACCTTCATGGCTTAAAGATGAGAGGCAAAGACTCAATAGTAATCATCAGGTTAATTATCTTAATCCCCTCCACTCCCACCCCACACACACACAAAAGAAAAAAAATATTAATTATGTATCGCGAAAACTCTGACTTGAAATTTTTGTTTTCATTCAAAAGGGTGTGTCAGTTGAACAGCTCTGCAACAAGTGGAATTCAGCTGTATGCAATGCGTCTCATAAGAAAACCAAGACGTTTGAAAGAAGTTTAACCTTCCCTAGTACTTCTTCAACATTCAATTCTGCATTTCTTGATCTAGAAGTACATACACGCGAACCAAGTCTGAGAATCTACATTCCTGAGCATAGTGATACTGACCCCAGAAACGCGATTTCTTCCTCAAGTGATCAAATTATGGAGTTGGATTACTACATTTCAATGTTTAAAGAGTTCAATTTGGAAAACTTGAACATACTTTCCAGTGCATTAGAGGACAAAGTATCATGGCAAAAAGAGGCAATCAAAGAAATTTCGAGTACAATATTGCAATGTAGGTCAAGAATGATGAAAAGATCAACAAATAATGGTGAATCCAAAGAAGAAACTTGGTTATTTTTCCAAGGACATGATGTTCAAGCAAAGGAGAAAATCGCGAGGGAATTAGCTAGGGTTGTGTTTGGTTCTTATTCGCGCTTCATATCAATAGCTCTGAGTAATTTTTCCTCAACGAAGATGGATTACTACAAAAGATCGCGAGATGAACAAGGTTGTTGTAGCTACATCGAGAGATTTGCACAAGCAATGTGTTCAAATCCTCATCGCGTTTTCTTCATGGAGGATATAGAACAAGTAGACTATTGTTCTCAAAGAGGGATCAAGAAGGCAATTGAAAGAGGAAAAATTGCAAATTCAAGTGGTGAAGAAGTGAGTTTAAGTGATGCAATTATCATTTTAAGTTGTGATCATGATAGTAATATTAGTTCTAATTGTGATGGATTAGACAATGGAGAGATTAGTCCTAGAAGTATTAGTCCTAATTGTGTTTCTTTGGACTTAAACATCTCCATTGATGATCATGAAACTAGTGTTGATGATATTAGGCTTATTGAAAGTGTTGATAAATGTATTATGTTTAGAATTCAAGAAATGTAGGAGAATAAATTAAACACATTGTGTATCATGATTATGTGATGAGAAAAATTTAATTAGAATTGTCACTTTCCTTTAATTTGCATCTTTTCACATTTATGTAGTTAAGAATGTCATGTCACTAAAAGTAAAATAAAGTATTAAAAGCTATATTATTTTTAAATATAAAAAAGAGTTATTGATCATTTTAAAACATACTAAAAAGAAAGTAACGTCACACATACTGGGAATAGAGGTATAGAAGTATATTAATAGAATTTAATTAATATGCATCTATTACAAATATTTCTTTAATTTGTATCTTTTCATTATTAGATGATATCCACTATACCAGCACGTTTGTGTAGTTAAGAATATCATGTCGTTAAAAGTAAAATAAAGTATTCAAAGTTATATTATTTTTAAATCTAAAAGAATTTATTCATTTTGAAATTTACTAAAAAAGAAAATAACATCAGATATATTGTAACAGAGGAATAGGAGTATGTTGATAGAATTAAATTAATATGCATCATTACATCGTAGTGACAGAGAGGCTGAGAGAAAGTTAATGTAGCTATTACAAATATTCTTTTAATTCGTATCTTATCATTATTAGGTATCCACTATACCATTACATTTGTATAGTTAAGAATATCATGTCATTAAAAGTAAAATTGAGTATTCAAAGTTATAGTATTTTTAAATATAAAAGAACTTATTCATTTTGAAACATACTGAAAGGAAAATAATATCGTATATATTGTAATAGAGGGATATAGAAGTATATTAATAGAATTTAATTAATATGCATCATTACATCGTAGTGGCAGAGAGAGCGCGGGGAAGTTAATATAGCTATTACAAATCTAGCCTAACAAAAAGAGTTCCTGTTCTTAAAAAATTTTATTTTATTGGTGAAAATTTTAGTCTCGACTGTGTGATTCAATCGATTGTTTTCCTTTCCTCTCACCTATATAATAAAAAAATTTAAAATTATAAATGTAATATATGAAAAAGGGAAAAGTTTAATTATTACTTTTTTTTGATACATTAAAAAATGACTTAGAGTATTTTTTTATTGCAAGAAAAATCTTGTTTAGTTCTTAATAATTAAAGTTGTTAAATCTATAAAGATACAATTTTTAAAAAATTATAAATGTAATATATGAAAAAAGGCAAAGTTAATTATTACTTTATTGATACATTAATAAAGACTTAGAGTATTTTTTTGTTGCAAGAAAAACCTTGTTTAGTCCCTAATAAAGTTGTTAAATGTATAAAGATAAAGGGGTACATTTAGAATCTTATAAGAACATAATAATTGTGTCTTTACTTTCTCATTTATATTCCTATTAAATTAGAAAATCAACAAAAAAAAAAAAAAATTAAAGAGAAAGAACATGAAATTTTGAACAAATAAAAAGTAAAAAGCCAAAGGTGAAAACAACAACTTTTGCTTTTTGGTCTGTAAAAGAAGATTTCCCAAAAAAAAAATTAAAAAAATTGTATTTAAAGAAAAAGATTTCCCCAAAAAAAATTTATTTAATGAAAAAAATTTCTACTCCTCCTCTTTTCATGAATCCATAATAGGGAAAAAGACTTAAAAAAAATCTAAAAAATTGTATGTAATTTCCTGAATAACGGTCAGATTTTATTTTATATTATAAAAAAATATTAAATTATTTTTATTTGTAATTATAGATTCATTAAACTTTTTCTAAGTATCATATAAAATGTCTCTTTTATTTTCTCCTAATGACTTTTAATACGAAAAATAGTTTAGTGACTTTCATGATACTTAGATAAAAATAGATGTTTTTTTTTTTAATTATTTTTTACTTTAAAGTAATAAAGTGCAAGTTTGAGTGATTATTTTATTGAAATTAACCCAACAAATTAATGTCGGTGAAAAAATGGATTTTTATTTCCTTACAAAGTTAAAAAGCATCTCACAGCTAAACTCAAACAGCAAAGACACTTTTAAAAAAATTTTACTAGAAAATTCATCATTTATTATATAAAATATACATTAAAAAAAAGAGCAAAGAATATAAATTTCATTACTTTAAAAGCTAATTATTCCCTCTCCCCATAAGTTTGCATTATTACATGATACACCACCAAAGACTGACACCAATATATTATGTAGTCGCGAATACATAATTAACTATGAATACATTATAGGCATCATGTAATCCAATAGATACATGCGGATATATGTAAAGACATCAAGATACATGGTTCAGTTTGAATTATTACATGATACATCATTAAAGATTGACAAAGATACATTGTGTAGTCGCGAATTCATGATTAGTTGTGAATACATTGCATGCATGTAGCCCTCCAGATACATGCGTATCTATCGTAAGGCATTAGGATACATGATTCAGTCTCATATACATGTATGCATACATTTATTCAGGGGGTGGGGTCTCACGATTAGTTGCATGTATCAGGGTGGGTGGATGGGTGGGTGGGGGGTGGGGTTATGGTATGTATCTACAAGTACCTGGGGATGCAACATGTATTGGCGTGTATCTAAGGTTATTATTAAGAAGTGGATATTATGTAATTAATTTAAAATAGTGAGAGAATAATAAATATGATAAAAAAAGATTGGAAATCATGTAATTTTTCTAAAAAGAAAAATTGACCTCATAAAATATAGTGTGCATTTATGGCGAAATAGCTTATGCTCTTAATAAAATTTCACTTCTCTAGCTTCGTTTCTGATCATATGAAATCCGAAAAAAAAAAGGTTTAGATATATAATTACAGCAAAACTTAGTACTATATATTGGAGCCAATAACATGAAAAAATTGAAGAATAGGTGTCTTTTAAGTCTTGAATGAAGGATTGGTGACATTGACCAACAGATAGGGTCAAACATTATTAAGAAACTTGATCAAGTTAATTGTGGACTTGATTAATAATTTCAAAACTTTCTAATCTTTTCAAAAATACAAATCAACCCAACCCACACCCTCTTCAATCCAAATCAACCACTCTCTCTCGACAGCTTCTCTCAACTCTCTCCCAACCAACAGTTTTGCAAAATTTCTCCCTTCAATCCCCGATGACAAATAGTTGGGCTTCGAGTTCCCCTCTTCAATTCAATCAAGCTGTTTCTCATCCCTCTCTCGACAGCTTCTCTCAACTCTCTCCCAACCAACTATTCTGCAATTTTCTCATTTCAATCCTCGGCGACTTCAACATCCTACTACAAATAATTGGGCTTCGATTTCCTTTTCGACTTCAATCGACGTGACAGCCTTGCTCTCCGGCCACAACAGCTTCGAATTCTTCATCGGTCCTTTTCTTCTTTCACACGTAAAAATTTATAGCCTTTTTAGTTTGGAAGAAAACGAGGAACTTGAGCCAACTTCTCTTATAGTATTGGTTAACAATTTCAATATGTTGCACTAATTTGAAATGAAGTTTGAATAAAATCCTAATTTCTGGTATTTCTTCTCTTCTCTTCTCTTTTCGAAGTGAATTATGATATTTTTTTGTTTGTTGCATTTTTTTGAAGTTTGATTTTTATTGTTTGTGTTTATAAAAATAAAAGGACAATTTGATTTGATTTGTTCTGTTCTTGTTCTTGGTAAAAATGGTGAAATTGCTATTTTTTGTTAACAAAATCTTGATACTGTCTCCTCCGACAATCCATCTGGTGCAATATAAGATTTATGATATGATGCAACAGATCAACTATCTGATGCACCAGAGGAACCATCAGATTACAATTCTGATACAACAGATTAATAATATGATGCAACAGCTTTACCATATGCTGCAACAGATTAAGCTTCGGATAAAAAATCTGATGCAATTAATTAACCATCTGGTGCAATGGAAGAACCATCAGATTAATGATCCGATGCAACAGATGAACCTCCTGTTGGATAAAATCCTACCAACTCTTCCTACAGGAAAAGTTCAAGACTTGATTTTTGCAACTGATTATTCATCTACCGCGATAGATGACCCTATGTTGGATGAAATCTAAACAATATTGACCGTTGATAACTGTTCCAACAGATCACTTATGTGTTGCAACAGATGTCTGACCTGTTGTACAGACCATTTATCTTTCTCAACAGATGAGTGATATGTTTTGTATTGTCGTAACATATTACTCAGCCATTGCTATGGATTATTTAACTGTTCCAATAGATCACTCATATGTTACAACAGATGATGTCACAACAGTTGTGTGATCTGTTGAACAGACCATTCATCTGTCTTAAAAGATGAGTGGTATATTTTGTATTGTTGCAACAGATTACTCATCTGCTGCAACAATTGGTTATATGCTGCAACAGATATACTACCTAGTGCAACAGATCGGTGATCTGTTGCAACTGTTATTTTACTGTTTTGCTTGTTTGATTTACTGTTATCCCTTTTTAATGATGATTAATCAACAATAATATATTATTTTATGTTCCTGTTAATTTTAGATAATATGACTCCCAAAAGAACAGAAACCGAATCAAGTCCAAGTAAAGGAACAAGTGAAACAGCTAGGCTATATCCACGACTCTATGAGCTTGCTTTACAATCGTTATCTCAATCGGAAGCAGAATATGATGAACACGGGAAGGAGGAATGTTTCAAAAAAGATAATGCAGATGCTATAGCCCTTTATCCGAAGAGCTGGTCAAAGCTTTCAGCATTGATCGTTATCCTGTGAGAATGCAATGCGATGGTGCCACAGATTTAACGGGTGATTTCGTGGTTAAGTCAGCCATGGGAAAATCTTTCGACGCCTTCAGAAAAATACTTTGAGAACAAAAATTGGATGCTTATTTCAGGGACAGCTGCTTTGGGAAATATCTTGATTTGACGGAGGACAACAATGCTCGTTTTCAAATGAAAATGGTATATGAACTTCTCAAGTGTAGGTTTATGTATGAAAACAAAGATAAGATGGATGAGGTGTGGATAAATTACTGTGGCATGCCTGTTTGTTTTGGTTGGAAGGAGTTTGCCATAGTTACTGGACTAAAATGTTATCCTCCTTCTAAAGTTGTACCTATTCTAACCCAAAAAAGCACCCCGCACACCCAAAAAAGGAAAAGGCAAGTCGTGTGATCATGATGACTTGGTGTCCATTGTTGGTCCAAGCTTCAAAAACAAAAATTTGATAAAAGCGTTGAAAGGTAAAGGACTTTTAAAGAAGCACAAGCAGTCATTGTGCTTGGTTTGGTTTGTACATAATATTTTTAGGGCAAGAGACGTTAACAACAACATAAGCCTTGATTTAATAAAGCTCTCCGAGGATCTTGAGGCGTTTAACAACTATTCATGGGGGTATAAAAGCTTCAAAATGACTGTCAAATATTTGTTGACTCCGTTAGAGCCAAAGACAGTCAACTTATATGGCTTCCCATGGGCTTTCATGGTAAATGTTTCTTTCCTCTATTATGATATCATTCATTTTTTTCGCTCAATAATGGTTTTGATTTGTTGGCGTTATTTTATAGGCTTGGGCATTTGAAGTCATTCCTTATTTGAGACAACAAGTGAACTACCAGGAAGGAGTTTCCTGTCCAAAAATCTTGAGATGGTTGTCGACCAAAACTGATAAAAATGCAAAATTTCTTGAACTCTTCAACCCCCCGAAGGATGCAGTAAGTATAATTATAATTAATTTTTTTTTTAATTAATATTTTTTTAATGATCTAATCATCATTCTAATATATGTAATGATTTATGTTAGAATGTGTATCCGTCGCTAGTTCTGACCAATCGAGAGTTGAAGATGCCATTTTTTCTTACTTTATGATCTGTGCAAACTTTATCGAGCCCTAAGGTCATCGACAGAATAAAAATAAAATTATTTAGAGCAACAACTATTACAAGAAAAATAATTTTGGAGGGTGGGCTTGTTGTTGTTGATGGAGCTGTTGGTGGTGGTAGTGGTGCTACTGTTGGTGCTAATGATGCTCCTCTTACAGTATTTAAAGCAAACCATTATGAGTATGATCATACTGGTTATACAGCTTTTGCCTCTCCCAACGAATGTTCAGCATGCAAATGTCAAGACTGCAGGGCGAAACATGATATAGTGATTACTGTTATTAATACATTAACTTCTTCTGTAAAGGAATTGACATCTAAGAGGGGTCTCATTCCATCAAAGAGGATTTTATTTTCATTCGTTCCATTAGAGATTAGGGCTAAGAGGAGAAGGAGAGTGATTTCCAGGGCATTATCAGGCATCCAAAAAAGCGAAATTGCAACTCCTCCGTCTGCGTGTTGCACTGAGCAACGTACAATATCCAAAGAAGAGCAGCACGAACTGGAGAAAATGAATATATTATATGTCTTCCAACTGACAAAACAAACAGACACATATCTATTTTAACAGATGACACATCTGCTGAAAATTATCAAACAGACATATACATCTGTTGCAACAGTTGAATAACCTATTACACCAGATACTTTATCTATTGCAACATATATCTCTTCTGTTTTAGCAAATCAAATAGCTCTTTGTACAGCTTTTATTTGTACCAACAGATGACCTATCTGCTGCAACAGATGATCATATGTTGCAACGGATGGTTCATCCATTGGAAATTATCACACAAGGTCTTCCTCATGTAGAAATCTGTCCCAACAGTTGATTCATTGTTGCAACAGAAATATAATATGTTTGGGATAATTTAAAATGAGAGGAAAACCTGTTTGATTTGCTTGAAGAGATGAGTTATCCTTTTTCATTTTGTTGTATCTCCGTGATTAGCATTGACCAATTTTAGCTTTTCAGGTGGATGTAGAAGAATCTACTGCTGAACAACATTGACAATATGCTACTTTTTTTATGGAAATACGGAGAACAGAAAGCGCAGAAATCGTACGCAAGCGACAATGAAGATCCACGACGAGCAAAACCGAATTCCATAGTACTAGATGAAGAACAACTTGTCCATACTGAGTAGATCTTTATAGCTTGAGCCTGTCAAAGCAATCCTTGGCAGTATGCTTAAATTGTTATTGATGTATTTGTTGAGATCTGTACCCATAATGATTTTTTTATATTTCATTTATTCATTGACTTATTTTAGCTAATTTATGAAGGCTTTGATTTATTTTATTTTGTCTACGAATTTTATTTATTCCTTAGATTTGAACTTATTAATTGGAATTTATCAAACAGGTCTTCCCACTATTGCAACAGATGGACTTTAGATAAAAATATCGAGATAATGCAACAGATGACCAACCTATTGCAACAGATAAACTATATATCAGAACATGTAGGATAACTGTTACAATGTATAGAGAATCTGTTGCATTATAAAAATTCAACTTTTGTTGGACATAAAAAATTGCCACTAAGTGTAAAAAGGTTAAAGTGAATTGAAATAAAAAAGACGCAACTCATCGACGGTGTTCAGTTCAAACACTTAAAATAAATTAGGCATCAAGTAGACATGTTCATTTTAAACACTTAAAATAAAATAGGCATCAAATGTGTTAGTGTCAGTCCTGGCACATTTCGCTGACTTGTCGTCACTTGGCCCCCAACGGTCATTTCACCCCCCCCCCCCATTGTCTTATATATTCATCTTCCTCCTAAAATTTAACCCTAAATTCCCAAATCTTCTTCTTCATCGTCATCTTCTTTTATCTATCCAAATTCTTCAAATTTTTACTTTCATTTTTTCCAACTGACCTTGACAATGTCGAGCACATCTTCCACTATTTTTTGTGATAAATATTTTTTATATTGTAAGTGCGGTCATGAAGCTCTGTTAAAGACTTCTTGGACTCAACAAAATCTGGGTCGTAGGTTTTTTACTTGTAAGATTTCAAAGATAATATTTTTTTATTTAATTAATTGATTAATTATTGACTTGTAATTATTTTATAATTATGTTCTCTTTTTTTAGAGAAATTGGGTGGATGCGATTACTTTGATTAGTATGAAGAACGACACCCTTTACAAGCAAATCGTGTAATCTGAGATTTGTTGAACAAAGTCAAGGCTTCTGAAGAGAAACAAAATCGAGCAAGAAGATACTACATTGTTGCCATTATTGCTACTGGTTTGGTGTTGTTGGGCACATGGATATTGAAACCTAATTACTGAAATTTTCATAGTGGTGTGTGTATTTGCTACTGGTTTGTTGTCGACGAGCACATAGATATTCAAGCGTAACTATTGAAAAATATCAAAAAGATTCAGGCATATGTTGTAAAATTTAGGTCATCTGTGGAAATTATCAAACAGGTCTTCCCACTGTTGCAACATATTAGACTTAGATTATAGATTATTCTTAAAAATTATCAAACAGGTTTTCCCACTGTTGCAACAGATTAGACTTAGATTATTAGATTATTCAAACAGGTCTTTCCACTATTGCAACAGATTGACAATCTAATCTATTGCATTATAAAAAACACAACTTTCATCAAAAAAAATTATTGCCACTACATGTACATGTAATAAAGTGAAGGGTGACTTGAAATTAAAAATTTCTATTTTACAGGCTCTTCTATATACACAGGCTTCAAGCGTCCAGTTAGTACCCTATAAGCCCAGACCTCTTGTAGGTTTTCCACAGCGTTGTCGCACAGAAAATTCATTGGCTCGGCTATTTCTGTGCCGGTCAGCAAACATTCGATGTGTGCAAGAGCATGTGAGCCGCTAGCTTTAGCGGCATCATCTTTTGGAAGGATCATTCCCCTATTTCGACCTTCAAAATCCCATGATTTCTTCATCAATACTTTCTTTGGTAAATGATTCATCAGTTTACTCTCCCTCAACAGATGGGCAACAACACTATCAGTGGAACCACGAGGAGAAAAAGATCAAATTCATCGATGAGAGGTACGTTGGAGTCATAAACATTGATCTTTCCCTTCTTGATTAGTATCTCAACAGCCCGATAATTCATGTCGTTCACGCTAATGACTGCAAGAATTCTTTTTGCCTCGATTCAGCTTTTGCCGTGTGGATTTGGCTTGTCCCTTCTAACATATATTAACGTTTCTTCTTCATCCAAGACCAACGTAGGAACTAGGAAATCAAGTCCGACACCAAGGGCTGACGCCTCTCCATTGAGTTGATCGAACCTATCCTTGAGCTTCTTGCATAAGTCGAGGTCCATTATTCTATCGGCAGCGTCATAAGCTTTCTGGTACGTTAATTGCCTTTTCCTCATGAGGTAGAGAATTATGTCAACATGCTGTGAGATAAGAAGTCAATTTTTAAAGAAGTCAATTTTTAAATAGGTTAGTAATTGTAAAGATGCAATGGATGGTCCATCTGTTGCATAGGGTTCTTTGAATCAATAATCCAACGCAACTTATACAACAGATGGATAATAAGTTGCAACAGAACCACAACCAGTTGCACCAGTATATCCAGCTATTGCAACAGATGTGAAATCTGTTACGTAACTTCTTCTACAAGGGGTAGATTAGAAGGGCTAGGTTAGGAAAAGTAAACTTGCTTTGTCCTCGTACGGTATACGCATATCAGTAATAGTCTGGAAGTCTGGGGGGGGGGGGGGGAAGGGAGGCCTGGGGTAATATGGTGCTCATGGCTTGGAATTCTTGGCCTGTCATAGATCCCCCTTCTCTTCGGTGCCAAGTTCCGCGTATATGTCTACCTTCTTGACTGTCCTCTAAACTTCAACAGCTTTTAGAGAGGGAGGAATTGCAATTTTTTTTATTTTTGAGCGGAGAGTACGTCTCTAATTGCTATTTTCTTTCTCCTAACCAATATTGTAGGAGTGTGTGGATCCCTCACCTTCTTGGATGGTATGACACACCTCTTGGATTTGAATTCCTCGATAGCTTTAAAGATAGTCTTTACTTTTTTAAAGAGTTTATCCTGTCTGTCCTTGCACTCATCCCATTCGCAACGAGAACACGAGGGTGAAGAGGGGTGAGAGAGACCTGTGTAAAGGAAAAAGAGGGTGTTTTCAAACATATTTATTCTTTCTTGATCATCAACATGCTCATCACCATGAGTAGTAGCAGCATCAGCATGCCTGCCACCAACACCAATAACTCCACTAGAAGAAGCACCCGGATCTGCCTTAGTAAAAGGTTGGTCATGAAGAACCTCAACATTAGGCTGACCTTGCCTAACTGCTCTTCTTATGGCTGTTGCTCCAGCCGGTTCCTTCTTTATTAACTCCACCGTTGGGTCTGCAATAGTATTAATATAACCTAGAGTAATATAAGAAGTCATCACCGACTCCTCCTCAGTAGGCACGATCCATGGATGCACAATCTATAAAAAAAAAAAAAAAGATAGATGCATTTAAATCATATAATATAATAATTTTCACAGTTGGGCTACATTTAAAAAAAAAGACCCATCTGTAGCATAGTTTGCAATATATGGTTAAAATCCGTTTGAGTCTGGTTCGAAAAAACAGAGCAATACATGGATAATCTGATGTAAAATATCAATCATCTGTTGCAATAGCTGCACAAGACGAGTAATCTGTTATGCAACAGATGATCTGTACGTCGCAACAGATGAACGATATGTTATCAGATTAAACATCTATTGCATAATTTGCAATAGATGGTTAATCTTTTAGGAGTCGGGTTCAGAGAACCAAAGCCACAAATGGGTAATCTGATGCAAGATATACCCCGTCACAACAGATATCCCATCTGGTGCATCAGATATAACATCTCATGCACCAGATATAATATTTGTTCAATATCTTCCTTATCTTTGAGTAGAATTATTTTACTTGAAAAAGACGTACTGCACCATCTGAAGGGTTAAAGAGATCAGCCTCCTTAATATTGTTGTTGCTCTATGCAGCCAACCACCTAAACATCCTTGGATGAGAAACCTCATCCGGGTAATCCATTAACTGCTTTCGTAGGGGAGGAATGACATCAAATGCCCAAGCTTAAAAAGTGTAAACAGGAAGCAAGCAAAAAAAATCATAATAACTAAATTCAATATAAATTAATGAATGAGTAAAATTAGTGATTAATTTTACCATGAAATCCCAAGGAAAGCCGTATAATGTGGTCGTCCCTGAGGATAGCTTTGTCAGTAAATATTGGACAGTTAAGTAGAAGCTGTCATATCCCCAGGGATAATTGTTGAATTTATCAAAATCCTCAGCACGCACCAACAAATCATCTTCTAGAACCTTGTTGACGTCTCTTGCCAATATAACCGAATGGGCAAACCAAACTAAGTACAATTGCTCCATGTGCTGCTCTGGTATGGTTTTATCCTTGAGATCTGTCAACAAATCCGATGTTTTGTAGCCACGTCGAGCAATGTCAAACAACCCATCTATTTTTTTCTTGCATTTTCTTGCCTTGGATCTTTTGAGGGGTGGTGGTCCTTCTGGACGATGGCATCTTAGGCCCGTCACTATGGCAAACTATTGCAAGCCAAAATAAACAGGTATGCCATAGTAGTTGATCCAGATTTTATCCGTCTTATTTTTGCCCCCTCCTCCGGATCTTTATCATCCCCCGTGTACTTGATCCTGCCCTTGAGAAGACCATATACAATCATCATAGGGAAACGGATACGGGCAGAGGGGTCCTCAGGCAGCTCAAGAAAGCATCCAAAGCAGCTCTTCTTAAAAAGTCCACCTATGTTTTCGTTCTTCATAATTTTCATAAAATGTTCAAAAAAATCTGACATTTAAGTACAATTTGACCAGTTAGTTGTTTTCCTTCTGGGTCATTTATCGACATCACAACTTCAAAACTGTAAATACTAAAAGTTTTGACAGGATCATGATGGGATGTCGATATTAACTCACGCTCCGTTGGTGATCCATTATCATCATGTTGATGATCATCCTCTTTCTCTTTCTGACTCTTCAATTCCTCCCCTT
>NC_061118.1:38882510-38883230 GCF_002878395.1 Capsicum annuum | reverse complement strand
GTTGCAATAGATATATTATCTTATGCAACAAGTTATCTATTTGTTGCAAATTATGATATATCTGTTGAAACACATGATTTATCTGGTATAACAAATATATTATCTGTTGTCCAACTCAGTGTAAAAAAAAATGGTTCCTTAAAAGAACTAATTATTAATAATAATAAAGCTAAAAAGTTATGACTTATCATAATATTGATTAATTTAATGAAGTCATAACTTTTTACAGTAATCAAGAATGTCATTAATAAATGGAGGTGAACAGTTGTGCCTTTAAATCTGCTTTATTAATTTATATAATTAAAAAGTCAGAAAATTTGAATGTCATGAAAATAATATATTTTTAATATATATATATATATATATATATATATATATATTATATGTTGCAACAGATATATTATCTTATGCAACAAGTTATCTATTTGTTGCAAATCATGATATATCTGTTGTAACAGATGATTTATCTGATGCAACAAATATATTATCTGTTGTCCATCTCAGTATAAGAAAAACGGTTCCTGGAAAGAACTAATTATTAATAATAATAAAGCTAAAAAGTCATGACTTATCATAATATTGATTAATTTAATTAAGTCATAACTTCTTACAATAATCAAGAATGTCATTAATAAATGGAGGTGAACAGTTGGGCCTTTAAATCTGCTTTATTAATTTATATAATTAAAAAGTCAGAAAATTTGGATGTTATAAAGATAA
>NC_061118.1:38875361-38882410 GCF_002878395.1 Capsicum annuum | reverse complement strand
TATATGTTGCAACAAATATATTATCTGATGCAACAGGTTATCTATTTGTTGCAACAGATGATATATCTGTTGTAACAGATGATTTATCTGATGCAACAGATATATAATCTGTTGTCCAACTCGGTGTAAAAAAAAACGGTTCCTGAAAAGAACTGATTATGTTAATAATAAATCTGAAAAGTCAAGACTTATCACAATATTGTTTAATTTAATTAAGTCATAACTTCTTACAGTAATCAAGAATGTTATTAATAAATGGAGATGGACAGTTGTGCCTTTGAATCTGCTTTATTAATTTATATAATTAAAAAGTCAGAAAATTTGTATGTTATGAAGATAACATATTTTTAAAAAAAATATATATATATATATTATATGTTGCAACAAATATATTATCTGATGCAACAGGTTATCTATTTGTTGCAAATCATGATATATCTGATGCAACAGATATATTATCTATTGTCCAAAACAGTGTAAAAAAAATGGTTCCTGAAAAAAACTAATTATTATTAATAATAAAGCTGAAAAGTCATGACTTATCATAATTTTGATTAATTTAATTAAGTCATAACTTCTTACAATAATCAAGAATGTCATTAACAAATGGAGGTGAACAGTTGCGATTTTTTGCCTAAATCATTCAATTTCAATCCTCCATAAATAGGTCTCTCCTTACTCAATCGATCGTTCTACTACACACTATTTATTCTTTGCTCTTGTTACACCTTCAACTACTTTCTCTTCAAGGACTTGATAGTTTTTTCCTGTCTCTGGTAAGTTTTTTATTGATTTTTGTGTAAATATACGTTGTATTACATTACATTCGAATTCTTTCTTTTCTTTACTTTTGTATTTACGTGTGTGTTTTATCAACTTATGCGTTTTTTAAATATGACTGATCCTGTGTGGGATGTCGCTATTTTACGAGACGCCATGAGAGAACTGCAGAAGGAGGTTCATGACCTGCATTGGGAGTTGGCCGCCGTCAGAGTAAGGATACTGTGGGAGATTCGCAGGCTGCGGAGGGCGCTGCTGCTGCCCTTTGAAGATTGGCCGGCTGGCCGTACAAATAATAATGATGTTAATAATGATTATAATAATAATTAATCTTTTTTTCTGTTATCTATGTATTTTCTTGTTTGTTTTATAAAAAATTATGTTTGATGCACTTGACTTTTTATTTCTTATTTAATTTTCATGCTGTCTATTTCTATTTTTTAACGAATGACATGTCTACAATTAAGGAATAATTTGATTCCAGTATCAATACCAAGAACATATGAGTTATCTATTAGGCTTTGTGTGTGACAGGAGTTGTATTATGTTGTTCGAAATATATTAGTAATCTGATGAAACATATTATTTATCTGTTGAAACAGATTACTAATCTGGTGCAACAAAATACCTATCTATTCGATTCATAATCATATTATGGGCACCTAGAACCCTTAAACATGAATCCAGCATGAGTCTACTGTCACAACAGAACATTTATCTGGTGCCGCAGTTAATGGATCTGTTTAAATAGATTGCTCTTGTATTGCATTCATGTTCGCGTGTAAACTAGTGTTGTAAAAACAACACTAGCAGTTACCCAGATTCAACTAAAAAGCATAATCTGACCTACCAAAGTCTCCTCTCAAGTAAATTCCAAAGTTGAAAGTGATTTACGAAATAAAATTTGGTCAAAGAGCAGCAGTTGGGGTAACAACAACAACAACAATAATGGTCAACACAAAGAATATGAAGTTGATAATGAAGTATAAGATGATGATAATGAATCAAAAGATGATGAATAAAGCAGCAGCAACAATGAACAACAAATATCGCGAAGAGGGAGAAAATAACCACGGATGAGGGGAGAGAAAAAGAAGTCTTTTTTCCCTTTGTTCCCCATTATATATTAACTAACATTTGAATCAAAGTGTAAATTTAAAAACTTGTGGGTTATTTTAAAATTTTTCAAACTTTCTTAAACCATAATTAAGTAATTGTCACATCTACTTAATTATTAAAACTTGTGTCACCTACATCTCATTTTAAAACTCTTTTATCACCCGTAGCCCAAACCCCCCATAACATTGATATATAATTTGGCAATAATTATTTACCGTTTAGTGTTAGGCCATTTTTATAGTTAAATAATATAGTAATTATTAGTACAAAATTTAAGGAATATTGGAACCCACAAAACGAGTTTTCTTAGCTTTAATATTATGATCCATAACTTAAAAATTATGCAAAAGAATAAATCAACTTTTCTTTATTAGAAGCACACACACAAAAAATAAAATATGAGAAAAAAAAAAGATGTTGTACAAAGCATTTCATGTTAATTAGGTTTAAATATACTGATTACATTCACGACTTGAACACGTGACCTATAAACATACAAATACAACTATATTACAACAACAACAACAAAAAACCTAATGTATTCGGTCTTGAGAGGATAAAATGTACGCAGTCCATACCATTACTTCCGATGAAGTAGAGAGGTTTTTTCCGATAGACCCCGGCTACAATTATATTATTAAGATAAAGTAAAATAAAGAAAATAAAAATATATCAAAAGGGAAAAGCACAACTTCACATGCTATATATGTGTGTGTGTTTTGAAGGAGAATGATTTTTTCTCAGTTTAATTATATTTTTGTTAAACCCAAACATTCTTAAGTTTTAGAGGAATAATAATGAGTTATTCCCCAAAATTAGAATTACAGATCTTAATTGGTTTGATTTAAAAAAAAAATAAATTAAAAAGCTGATCTGATGAAGAAGTTGAAGAAAAAATAAGTAAAATATATGAAGAGCATCGATAAGAATCTTTCTTTTTAAAAAACTTAAAAGATGTACTTAAATTTAACTTTAGAATCAATTTAAGTGGTTATCTTCATCCACTTTTAAATAATTAAATTTAAAAATTAAATTTTATACACACGCATACATAGCTCAAGTTCACATGATATGCATGTTTTGGGGCTTGATGCCACATAGAAACAAAAAGGACAAAGGAAAAAGAATCGAATCTCACTCATTTTCAGGTAAGATTTACTTAGCTCGCTCCTTGCTCGCGGAGCGGCATACCAATAAAAAGAAAAACCTTATCGGATTGGAATCGATGACTTAAGCCTCTTTCTTAAGGGCCTTTGAAGACCGGCTATTATCGAACTCTTCTTATTTATGCTTTGTTTTTCACCGGGCTTGGATCGAGGAAAGCAGGGTTGACAGGCCCGAGTCTTCATTTGTAGGACTTTGTGGGATGAGCCCGTGTATGTAGGCTTGGATCTTCTTAACGTGCATCATTTGACGACTCAGTGCATGGATGTCACGAGTCCATTGACATAGGCTTAGGCCTATTTTGTAAGTGGGCAGTCTTTGGCAGGCCTGGAGATTCAATTAAGGGGAGCAATCTAATAAATCGACTGTTGGAACTAGCAAAGAAGCAATATGTCAGTCACCTGGTCTTTAGATTCTTATGATAGCAGGCGAGACTAAGCAGAAATACAAAGTCTAGGTAATTCTTTATCTACTCTGCCGGATCAATCACATTTGAGACCCAAGGATGGTAAATTAGCGGCATCTCCTTCGAGAAGAGCCCATATTCTTTCCGTAATACTATGAGATAGATTAGGAAAGACTTTATTTTCGGGGTTAAGGTTTGCATTTAGTTGAGGTAGAAGTTCGTTCAATAGATAAATCTGTGAGAGTCTAAGTTCAAAGCAGGCAACACGTACCATGTACTTGATTGTGCTACACATTTTTGGGAGGTTAATGATAGTGTAGCCCAAAGAACAATTCTGTGAGATCTATTGAGAAAAAGTGACTAATACACTAATGTCATGAGCTTAGATTGTTACAAATATGATATGGAAGATGGATACTCCCTCAATACACATTGATGGTGCAAATCTAAGAGATGTCGTTGAGTCCCAAGCTTATGAGTTTGAATCGATGATGGTCATGTCAAGAAATAAATTCCTGGGAGCTGTTAAACTAAAGTGAACAATATGTGTTGTGAATTTGGATTGTAAAAACATAAATGTCATCCTACTCTTAAGGGCCTATATACACAAATAACTACTAGTAAATTTTTGGGCAAACAACATATATTCGGACAATTTGGAGTTTAACTATAGAAAATACTGACATTTTGTATAATTACTGAAAATCTTAATTTTGGGTCATTCGAGATACATAATTAACTTTCAATACATTCAACAAAGATACAATTTTTTTCTTTGTAAAGATACATAATTATCTCTCAATATATTTTTTCGATTTTGGGTTTATCGAGATACCTAATATATCCAACGAAGATATATTTCTTTGTAAAGATACATAGTTAGCTCTCGACATTATTTTTTCCGATTTTGGGTTTATTGAGATACATAATACATCCAATGAAGATATATTTCTTTGTAAAGATACATAGTTAGCTCTCGACATATTTTTTTTGATTTTGCATCTATCAAAATACATGATTAGCTCCTACATCCAACGAAGATACATAATTAATTGAAATTTTTATAATTTATAAAGGTGAAATTTGTATAAATATAATCAGTAAAATAAAGTGTATGTTTATGCTATTTTTTACTAAATTGTATACATTAGTTTTTTTTTTTTGGAAATCCTAGGAAAACCCGCAGTCGCTACACCCTTCGGATGTGCGCACTGGGTAACCCCTTGTGCACAGCCTGCAAGTAACATTAGGAGTTTTTAACCGCACTAGGCAAGTCCGGTGCGACAAGCTCGACTCAAAGGCCTACCAAGGAATCGATCCCAGATAGCTATAATGGGTTTTCAACCCCCGACCAGTGAGCCACACCACAGGTTGATACAGTATTTGGAATCTTTTTAACATTTTTTTCCTCAAAAGGAGGAAAGTAAACTAACCAAGGAAGTAAAGAAGATCCTCCACCATATATTATACATGAATTAATTAATGAATAAAACTCTAAAAAACATTAATGTAAAAAGTGGACATCCCTTTTAACACCCCAAAAGTTGTTAACTTTTTAACCTTTTCTTATCTCAAATGAACTTTCATATAAAGCACCTTTTTTTATGACTTTAACAACACACCTTTTTCCAAATTTCTATCCTATATGGAGTATTAAAATAATTATTGTATAGTATAATATTTGAAAAGATATGTGAACTAGATTATATAGTATGGTGAAAATGGAAACACATGTGATTTATGAATTGAATTGGGACATACAGTATCATTAGAGGTGTGAAATTAGCAGGCTGGATTGAATTTACGAAAGTTGAAATGAGTTGTGTTAATAGATGTCTGAGTTACTGACTTGCTTAAGAATTAGGAAAAATAACATAAACATATACTTTAACTTACTGTATATACATAAATTTTCACCCATATAAAGTAATTACAAAAATCTCAATTAATTATGTATCTTTGTTGGATGTATCGAGAAATAATTATGTATTTCGACAGACCCAAAATTTATAAAATGTATTGAGAGCTAATTGTGTATCTCTGCAAAGAAAAAAATGTATCTTTATTGGATGAATCTTAAATCTCGACAAACCCAAAAATAAAAAAAGAAATGTATCAAAAGCTAATTATGTACCTTTACAAAGGAAAAAGTGTGTCTTCGTTGGATGTATCGAGAGCTAGTTATGTATCTCGACAGACCTAAAATCAAAATTTTCAGTAATTATACAAAATATCTGAATATTTTCTGGAATTATGCTTCAAACTGTCGAGATTTATGTTGTTTATCTAATAAAGTTTTTTTTTTCTTTGGCTATAACATATCATATTTTAAAAAATATTTTGACTAGATTTCTCTTGAATTAGTTTGAACTACATATGAATCCAGTGTTTGATCGACTAAAATGAGTTGAGCTAATAAATGAACGGATAAATAGTTCGTTCAAACATAAATGTGTTAATTTTTTTTTTCAAGAACTAATGTTATGACCTTTAACTAGAAGAATCAAAGTTGAGCCTTCACCAAAGTGAGACCAAAACTCAAAAACATGACTTAAAATTAGGTCATGAAAATATTGCGAAAGCAAAAATTCGCTTCGCGATAGCAAATATTTCACAAATTCTATTTATTATTAAGGCACAATTTCGCAAAAAATAGTGCATAATATTTGAAGGTTATTTTAGTCATAATACTTCAAGAATTTTTCCTATCGTCTAATCACAATGTTTAAACGAATTGTGAAATTAGTGGAATTAATTAAGAAATCAAATAAATCCACTTTTATATTTTTTATTACCCTAAAAGAAATAAAGATGATGAATTATTGGATTTTGAAACTTCAATATGAAGCCTTTATGGAGTATTAAACATAAATCATCATTGCAAAATCTTTTTGCACTTTGTGGAAGCCATATTTCTTTTCTAGTTAATAAATTTTTCATTTTTAATGTTTATCAATTTATTCACCTTTATAACTTTAGATACCTTTTTAAATCTTTATTATATCTAAATTCCTCAATTAAACTTTTTGATGATGAGTTAATCTTGTCCTTATCAAGTATATAATTAACGCTTACTTTTAATATCGTGTGTACTCAAATACGTGATCATTTTTTATTTTTCGAGAGTCAGCTTGGTAAAATTTGGAGCTAGATTATAAGAGAATTATTAAAACTTGTGCATTTACTTGTTACAAATATAAATTTTGGCAACCGAAAAATAAAAATATTTGTAGAGTAAATAAATAAGTTTAAATTGAAAAGAAATGAGAAAATTGTGAAGTTTTTCATAATTTATTCTAGTAAATACAAATCAAGACTAAATTTTTCTTTAACGCACTTATATCATCCAACTAATCAAGTATTTAATATGAATTTCACACTATAGTGGCTAAACATTAAATAGTTTATAATTTTTGAGTTTCCCTTTTCTTTAAACAACTGTCCAAAAGAGGCTATATTTGTGCACATCCTTTTCAGGGTGGTATAGATTGCAAATAGTACGAAGCCCAATAACTTGGCCCAACTTATATATGAGAAAGGCCTTTTCTTATAAAAGACGCCACTCTACGAGGGAAGATGC
>NC_061118.1:38868197-38872361 GCF_002878395.1 Capsicum annuum | reverse complement strand
AAAATTATGAAAAGGAAGACTCAGATGGTCAGCAGAGTCCATATGTGTCAGAGGGAGTTAGAGACCAACAATCACTTACTTCCACACTGTCTAGTTGCAACAGATTTTTGGAACATGTTCTGTTCTCTTTCTGGAAGTAGATGAATTATGCCAAACTGTACCAAAGAGGATTTTGAATCCTGGACAACCCCGTCAAATCAATTTGGAGAATGGTGCCTGCTGGAACTTTTTTATTTGGAAATAATTTTGATGTCAGGTCGCGCACTTCAACTAAAACCACGGGATACATGCCACCTCCCACCAGCAACTGATATCATATAGTATCAGTTAACTTTACCTCTGTGCACCAAGGCTACAACAGTAGATGCTTCGATGGAAAATCAACTGCCAGCCATTCCCTCAAAAAAAAAAAAAAAAAGTCTACTTTCTTTATTTAGTTAATAAATTCCTTCTGGAACTTTGTTAGCTCTCTGTACCTAAGATATTGCTCCTTTAATGCAGCAAACAAGTTCTCACTTTTGCGTTTTGCAGCTACAATGTATCCTTAGGGCTCGTTTGGTACAAGGGATAACTAATCCCGGGATTAGTTTGAGGATGAGCTTATCCCAACCAAACGAGCCCTTACTCTCAATTTGTACATCCCTATGTATTCTATAATTAAACCAATTAGTTCATCATAAATAAAGGCTCTCATTATACATTCCAGCTTCATTGACACTGCAAATTTAGCCAGAAATTCATTCTTTGGCCTTCAAAGTTATTTCTTTCAATTATTTTAAGTACTTTTTTTCTACATTAAGACACCAAAAACAATTCCATCCCCAATTCAATCAAGTATCCCATAACCCCAGACTAAAAGGCCCGACCACAAAGGTCTATTGTATGCAGCCTTACCTAGAATTTCTGTCAGAGGCTGTTTCTCGAGGTTTTAACCCGTGACCTCCTGACATGCAAGCAACTTTACCAGTTACGAGAAAATATTACAAAATCATACGAACAAAACATGATCATACCAGCATTATTTTCATCTTCAAGATCCATTTCTTTACGAAGTGCAGCCTCTTCATTCCTCAGCTCAGTTGGTATCGGTTTTCCCTCTAACAAAACACCCAATATCATCAAAACCACAAATCAACAAATATATATATATATATATATATACAAACGTTGTAATGAAAACTGAGCTTCTAAAATACCCAAAATCATCAAAAAACAAATAAAAACAAATATCTAAAAAAAAAATGGACAAATTTAAGAAAAAACCCAATATCTTCCAAAATTCAACCAAATTAAAGATATTCCTGTTTAATATTGTAATGAAAAGTGAGCTTCTAAAACACCCAAAATCATCAAAAAGAAACAAATCAAAAAAAAATATTTTAAAAATCTACAAATTTAAGAAAACACCCAAAATTATAAAAAAAATCGTTTAATATTGTAATGAAACCTGAGCTTCTAAAACACCCAAAATCATCAAAATATATATATATACTAAAAAAATCTACAAATTTAAGGAAACACCCAATATAATCAAAAATTCCACAAAATTAAAGATTTTGTTGTATAATTTTGTAATGAAAATAGACCTTCTAAAGCTTGTTTGATTTTGCGTTTCTTCTCATAGAGCAAACGTTCTTTCCCTTCTAAGCTTTTTCTGTATAAGTATTCTCTTCGCAGCCTAATGTTCCTTCTATGCATTTTGCCTCACTACAAAAAACGTCGTCGTTTTAGAGGTTTTTGTTGATGTATTAGGGTTTAAGAGATTTTTGGGGAAGAAAGAAGTATAATAGAGAGGGTTTAGTGAGAAATGTAATGGACTTTTATAATATGGGCTTAAATTTTTATTTGGGCCCATTTTGAAATGGGTCCAATAGTCAAACTTGGGATCGTTTGTTTTTAGGGCAAACGATATAACTTCCGACAGTTTGGAGTCAAATTATAGAAAATATCAACATTTTGCATAATTACTGAAAATCTCAATTTTAGGTCTATTGAGATACATAATTAGCTCTCGATACATCCAACGAAAATACATTTTTTCTTTATAAAGATATATAATTTGTTCTCGATATATTTTTTTCGATTTTTTGTCTGTCGAGAGACATGATATGGGCTTAAAGTTTTATATGGATCCATTTCAAAATCTAATAGTTAAACTTGGGCTTGTTTGTTTTGGGGGCAAACGATATAAATTCCGACAGTTTGGAGTCAAATTATAGGAAATATTGACATTTTGCATAATTACTGAAAATCTCAATTTTTGGTCTATTGAGATACATAATTAGCTCTTGATACATCCAACAAAGATACATTTTTTTCTTTGTAAAGATACATAATTAGTTCTCGATATATTTTTTTCGATTTTTGATCTGTCGAGATACATGTATGGGCTTAAAGTTTTATTTGGATCCATTTCAAAATCTAATAGTTAAACCTGGGCTTGTTTGTTTTGAGGGCAAATAACATAAATTTCGATAGTTTGGAGTTTAGTTACAGAAAATCTCGACATTTTGCATAATTATTGAAAATTTTGATTTTGGGTTTGTTGAGATACATAATTAGCTCTCGATACATCCAATTAAGCTATATTTTTCCTTTATAAAGATACATTATTAGCTCTCGATATTTTTTTTTCGATTTAGGTCTATCGAGATACATAATATGGGCTTAAAGTTTTATTTAAACCCCTTTCAAAATTCAATAGTTAAACTTGGGCTTGTTTGTTTTTATGGGCAAACATAAATTCCGACAGTTTGGAGCTTAATTACAGAAAATTTCAACAGTTCATATAATTACTAAAAATCTCGATTCTGGGTCTGTTAATACATACAATTAGGTTTTGGTACATCCAACAAAGATACATTTTTTTCTTTGTAAAGATACTTAATTAGCTCTTGATACATTTTTTTCGTTTTTGGGTTTGTTGAGATACATAATACATCCAACGAAGATATATTTTTTCCTTGTAAAGATACATAATTAGCTCCTGATATATTTTTTTTCAAATTTTGGGTCAGCTGAAATGCATAATTAGCTCCCACATACATCCAACGAAGATACATAATTGTAATTACTTTATAAGAGTGAAGATTTGTGTAAATATGATAAGTTAAGGTGTATATTTTGTGTAATATTTCCTAAGTTTTTTTTCAAAATCCAATAGTTGAACTTGAGGTCATTTGTACTTTGGACCCTATTTTGTGTCGACGCATATTTTATTTATCGAGAACATGAGATTAGATAAGGGGGTGTGGGGTTTTATCGAGGAGTGTTGTTTTGTTTTTTTGATGAGTTTAGGCTTGGTGGCGTTTGTCGCGGTATTAGTCTTATTCTTGTAGTGTCTTGCTTTTGATTTCTATCATCATTTGCTTTTAATTGTATTTCGGTTATCGCATTATTTCGTTGTGGTTATTGTTTCCTTATTTGTTGTTATATTTTCTTGATTGTCTCTTTTTTCTTTTCATACCTACTTTGATTTGTTGTGCTTGAGCTGAAGGTTCTTGAAAAATAGCATCTCTACCTCCACAACGTAAAGGTGAGGTCTCATTTGCTCTACTGTCTCCAAACATCACGTGTGAACTTTCACCGAGTATGTTATCGTTGTTCCTATATTGGGCTAGTGGTGAATTTTCATCCCTCGAGACTGTTAACTTTTTCGCGGGGTATAGATTTATTTTTGCATCATAATATTTCAGAAGTTATACTCTGCACCCTTAAAGAACTTATGCTGCCACAAACCTAACTTCAATTTCTAGGAACAAAAAATAAAGACTAGCTCATTTGAAGGACAAACAGTGTATTAAATAACGACAAAACAACATAAACAT
This sequence comes from Capsicum annuum, assembly GCF_002878395.1. Classification (NCBI taxonomy): domain Eukaryota; kingdom Viridiplantae; phylum Streptophyta; class Magnoliopsida; order Solanales; family Solanaceae; genus Capsicum; species Capsicum annuum. Next base: position 38,868,534 of record NC_061118.1, on the reverse strand, counting down.
ACACCTTAACTTATCATATTTACACAAATCTTTATCCTTATAAATTAATTATAAAAATCTCAACTAATTATATATCTTCATTGGATGTATAGGGAGCTAATTATATATCTCGACAGACCAAAAGTCAGAAAAAATATATCGGGAGCTAATTATGTATCTTTACAAAGTAAAAAATGTATCCTCATTGGATATATCAGGAGCTAATTATGTATCTCGACAGATCCAAAATCGAGATTTCAGTAATTTTGTAAAATATCAATTTTTTCTATAATTAACCTCCAAACTGCCCTTGAATAACTTGGTTGATGAACCTTAAGTTGGATTGGGGCCTTTTATC
>NC_061118.1:38629476-38865197 GCF_002878395.1 Capsicum annuum | reverse complement strand
CACATATGGACTCTGCTGACCATCTGAGTCTTCCTTTTCATAATTTTTGAGTCAAAACATTTTGTCATAGACTGCAATCCAGCTGAAACAGATCATTTTAGGAGGTAATTTGTTTTTCCAAATCAACTTCCAAGGCCACAGATAAGTGACTTCATTTCGGGCCTTAAACCATTTGTAACCTGATTTTTCAAAGTATACTTTCCATCATTTGCATTTATACTTTCCATGTAGTGCCCTTTTAACTTGTCAGCAACTTGAACATTCAATGTAGTGCCCTCAAGTGTGGCTAGCAGTGTGACTAGGTCATCCACCTCCCGATAGTCAATGGAAGGTGGAATGAGTTCCGAGAGACTAAAGTTCAAATCCTAGTGGAGCCAAAAAATGCTAGTCTTACTTCTTCTCATTTGTATAAATCTCGGTGACGGAGTTACTTGGTATTTGTGCTGATAGAAAATAGAAGGTGTGCATTAGTAGGGGCGGACCCACATGGTGCTAAGTGGGTTGAACTGAACCCACTTTGTCGGAAAATTTATTATTTATACAAGGAAGAATATTGTGAAATTCCTATAAGGATTTAATTTGAACCCACATAGAATAGAAGTATGTCGCGGAGCAGTGGCCAAGTGGGTTCAAATTCACGCTTTCCACCCGAGTTCGATCCCTACACCTTTTTTGCACGTTACAATTTTTTGCTTTTGGTTTCATTGTCCGCATTACCAATTACTTGTGGTTCCCCATTGGCTGCGTTACCAATTGCTTTTGGTTCCATTGGCATTGTTACCAAAAGATTAAAAAAAAGTGACTAATCATATTTAATATGCTAGTAAATTTATCATCTATATGTATATATTTTTTTCTATTTCACCTTCAATATTTTTTTTTGCTTATTCAAATTTTATAAAAATTTAAAATCTATTTTGCTTCAAAAAACATTTAACTTCTTATAATTGAATTTTAGCATGCACTTTCTTTCATTATTGTTTTTTAAAACATGCCACTATTTTTGTTGAAATTATATATACTTTCTTAATTTACTATAATTTTAGGTTAAGAAAATGTTAATAGGTTCTTTGTAATTTTTTTTTTTTTTTTTTAAATTCTCAACTTTATTAAATTAAAATAATGTTGATCCTTTTCTTTTTTACAAAAAAAAAATTATTTTGATATTATATTATTAACAAAAAGAACAAATAAAAAAACAACGAGCAAACGTTTATTTGTGCTCGAAGGTACTTTATCAAGATCATTTCCTATTTACTTATTGAACCCACTTGTGTAAAATTCTGGGTCCGCTACTGTGCATTAGTCAAGGTGTCACTGTGGTTTATTAAGAAATTGCAGTGTCATTTTGAGTTAACCTTTTTCTGAATGCCAAGAAGAAGGATCTTTTTTATCTTCATATATGATATAAGATTTTATAGTTTCTAATGTGCTAGTGATCTCTCCTTCACTTATCTATTTTCTTGTTGGGTTAAATATCGTGGAATATGAAAGGAAGGTAGAAAAAAAGAGGGTACAACAGATGATGTAAGGATATGAAACGTTTGATAAACTAGAAATTACTGGATTTCGAAAGTCTTGACAAACTCCCTTTTGGTGTTAAAAAGTGTGTGGTTGGGAACTATAACCTTTACGGTTGTTGGTCCTTTAATGTTGTATCTTTGTTGTGCCTTTTCTATGACAAAATCTATCTCTTTGTTCTTTTGTAAATTATTAATTCACCGATAGGAATTGTAGACTATGCATGTGCAGGTAGAACATAGTGACTTGTTGAGATGTTCTCCTATTAAATTCGTATTGTGTTTTAGTTGTACGTGCTATGTATTTGCTAAGATAAGGTCTTGTCTATTTTGAATGATGTTGATGCAGGACCTCAATCAACTATCGATGATGAATATGCTCATGCAGCTGAAAAAGATCCCAAAATTTTGCTTACCACCTCAAGAAATCCTAGTGCTCCTCTTACTCAGTTTGTCAAGGTTGGTGTACCCTTAAAGTGTTCTGTTATTATATTACGCAGTCTGCTATTCTTTCAAGACTCCTTCCTTTTTAGAAATCATTAGATTGATAACTATATTTTAGTCAATTGACACTTCTCATGTCCTATTCTTTCCTTTTATCCCCTGTTGTTGTATGGAGGCAGGAGTTGAAAATTGTGTTCCCTAATGCTCAGCGAATGAATCGTGGTGGTCAGGTTTGTCTGCTACTGGGAATTCTATTCATGTTTGATTCTTTGATGCATTACGAGCTAATTAAAGATGGCATTTGGAGCTTACAGCTTGGAAGATTCATAATATTAGTACTGGAACTGTTGTCTCTAATTCCTTGTCGGAACAGGACAGGGTATTCAAGTCGTTTAAATTACAATTTAAACATATGTGTATGTACATTTGTATCTGTATCTGTACGCGTATACTGGAACACAAAGAGTAAATACTAGGACAATGTGTCAGGCATACATGTATATACTTCTGCAAACTATCTAGAAAAATTCATTTTAATATAAAATGAATAGAACACATGGCCATGGATGTCACATATTTGTTTTGTAAAGAACGGAGGTCTTATTCGTTGACATATAGACCCCTTGTTTTTGCAGGGAAAATGATTTGGCTTAATTTTTTGTACTTGCATAGCAAGCTATTTAGTTCTTCAAGCTTATGTTGCTCGGATTCTTCAAAAATGTAGTCTTGGTGCATGTTGGATCCTCCAAATGTAGTGAGTTTTTGGAGCATCCGACATGTGCGGCAGAATTTTTTGGAGAGTTCAAGCAGCATAACTTCAAGCTATTTACATTTTTACAATTACCTTGTATTTGTTTATCATGTGTTTGTATTTTACTCATATTTATATTTTTGCAGGTAATATCAGAAATAATTGACACCGGCAAATCTCATGATTTTACAGATGTAATTTTGGTCCATGAGCATCGTGGCGTGCCTGATGGCATTATCATTAGCCATCTGCCTAATGGTCCAACTGCTTACTTTGGATTGCTCAATGTGGTAAGTAGTTACTCTTCCCTTATTGTGTACAGACCAGAAGTCTTCTGCCGGCTGTGTGAGTTGTAGATGATGTCCTCATCTACCATTTTCATGCAGGTCACAAGACATGACATTAAGGACAAAAAATCTATGGGAACAATGTCCGAGGCATATCCACATTTGATTTTTGACAACTTTCCAACGAAGGTAATTCCTAACACCCCTTTTTTGATGAAGAGTAAAACACATGTATTTTTAGTAGACTTGCTAGAGATATTGCTGAAAAAATCGAGAATTCAGTGTCATCCTCATATTAAACTCCCTAGCTTCCCATTGACTCCCAGTTGGTGGCATACTGACTCGAGATTTTTGAAACTGGTCGGTCATGTCGCCAAAATATTCTTACTGTAGCATCTTATATACTGTTCTAACTGACAAAGGGATATTTTGATCATGCAGCTTGGTGGGAGGACGGTTGACATCCTAAAGCATTTGTTTCCTGTGCCCAAGCCTGATACAAAACGTATCATCACATTTGCTAACCGGTCAGACTACATTTCATTCAGGTTAGTTTCTTGTTCATGGTAATTAAAATTTACACCAAAAGTATTGGTGACATACGAGCAGAATGAAGCTTATAAGCTATATCCTTGGGATTAGCTGTTCTTGAACAATTATAGATATATAGCTGACTATCGTTTTGCTGGCTGCATCAGACTTATGTCCCGTTCTCTCTCTCTGCACATTTTGTTGTGTGTTCTTCTTTGATTTGCTGCACTTGAACGAAGGGTCTTTCGGAAACAGCCTCTCTACCTCCACGAGGTATGGGTAAGGTCTGCATACACCCTACCCTCCCCAGACCCGACTTGTGGGATATTACACTGGGTATTTTGCTGTATTTTGTCGAAGTTAGTCACTTCAGGGATGGCTCTTTTAGTTGTTTGTCATTGCTTTTACACATTTGGTCCATCAGAGCTTAGCATAGCGAATCTTTCAGAAATCATTAACGTTTCTTTATTTCTGTCATGATTGTCCTGAAATATTCTAACAAATTGAAAGAGGAAAGAAATAGACAGATCCACGATATGCTTCATACTTTTGCTTCTCAAAAAGTTAAAAAGGGAAAAGAAATAGACAGAGAAATGGACTACGACAAGACCATGCAAAGATAAAACTTACAAGTTGAATATCTTGCTTAAATTTCATTACTTCTCCTGTCCAGCTAGACCGTAGTCGCTTTTCTCAATTTACTCGATTGACTCAAACCACCAAGTTCATAGTTCGAGTGGAGGGTTGTTGGCACTAGGCTATCCCTCACTTGTCTTGTTAAAGGACCTTTATTGAGGACTTAAGCGATAAAGTGAAAACAGAGAAGGCATTTTCTATTTGACAGAGGATATTTGAAGAAACGCGTTTAAATTTGGTGATTTATCAAATATACAAGCTCCCCCTACCTCTTCCCTCTTTCTCCATTCTTTGTACTAATTTGAGTGAAACATGCAGACATCACGTATATGAAAAACATGGAGGCCCAAAATCAGTCGAGCTGAAAGAGGTTGGCCCTCGATTTGAACTACGGCTTTACCAGGTAACAAGTTACTTCCGTCTGTTGCGGGACGACTTCTCATTCCTGATCAAGTTACTTGTTTTTATATGTAGATCAAATTAGGAACAATGGATCAAGACGAAGCTCAAACCGAATGGGTCATAAGGCCTTACATGAACACGTCCAAAAAACGCAACCTTCTAGGGGACTGAACATGCAGCTGAATATCAACTTTGAAGCCTCTCCCCCTCTTCCCGGTTTGCACTTACAGACGTTTGATCCAAACTTCGGTGGTCATTGTTGCTAAGTTTCATCAGTCAGCAAGACATGTCTTTGATCGGTAAAATGCCGGTGTGGTTGTTCTTAAAGCAATATTCGACGCAATTTTCTGCTTCTGGTTCTAGGGAGGCTGTAAAATCTCTCTGTGGGGAGACGAAAATCGAACTGGGAATATAATGTTATGTATAATGTGCTAATTTTTTGCATATCAAAATTGATTTATGATTCTTCTATATGATGCAACAGCTTAAATTGATTTATGTCAATTTTTGTTCCCCCACCTGGTGGTACTAAGCACAAATCTTTAGTTATTGTAATTTAAATTAACATTGCATATGCTTCTTTCATTTGTTTTTGCATTATATTGACAGGGTCGTTTGGTTGGGAAATTGTTATCCCGGGATAACTAATTATTAGCCAGGATAACTTTTATTCCACCAGGCATATGAGATAAGTTATCCCATCACTATGGTGTAAATGATGGGATAAGTTATTTCAGTATTGATTAATCCCTCCAATCAAACATGGGATAAAATGGTTTTTTATTTTATCCCAGAATTACTTATTCCCTATACCTTACACCAAACCCCTTAGTTTTGTATTCTTTAGAACATGTAGAGAACATGGTCAGTGATGATTCATATAGTCGAAATCAATTTGTTTTGAAAGCGCGACAATTTTTGTTGCTGCAATGTACTAGGCCATTCGTCATAAGTATTTTCACCCTCTAGAGCGGGTGAAAATACTTGGGCAGACAAGAACGGAACTCTTTAATTCCCTCGCTCTGGAGTCGCGAAAATGGGGTCGTGTGTAGATCTTTTATCTGGCTCAGTAGCAGGAGGAACCTGGCTCAGTAGCAGGAGGAACCGCGGTTTTGTGTACCCATCCTCTTGGTTTGGCGCGTACCAAGTTGGCTTATCAAGTTGTGGACATAACAAGTCCGACATATACATAGAAATCTTTGTATATAATAAGGCCGAAATATACATAACAAATTCATACACATAACAAGTATGACAAGACCGACTATATACATATCAAGTCCGACATATACATAATAACAAAGCTGATTCATATATATAACAGGGGCCGATATAAACATAAAAGCTATGTATATGTATTTTAGAGAAAAATGAGATTTTTGTAATATGTTTGGAGAGATGAGATTTTTTGTAATAAGTGAATTTTAAGTTGTGGGTTTGTGTAATTTTTAGTTGAATAAATGCTAACCTTTTAACTTGACAAAAGTTAATTCAATTTAACCTTCTTGACAAAAAAATTAACAAAAGCAAGCTTCATCATTCTCATGATTATATCACCAAAAATAATGAAACACAAAATAAAATCCCAAATTTAGGGATCGAGTATATGAATTCTCTACCTTCATTATGTTTAATTTAAATACATTTCATCCTTTTAACGATAAATCAAAATGAATAGTATTTCAAATCATACAAAAAAAAAGACACATAATAAAAAAAATCTAACAGAACAAAGAATACATGCATCGTATAATTATTTCGGCGACCAAGGAAAGGCAATGCAATTGGTTCTTTCAAAAGTAGAAGAAGATAGAGACTTTAGGGGAACCTTTAGTCCACAAGTAGCAAATAACTTAATTTTGCTGGTCGTGATCCAACCCGATTTGAACCTAATGTGCATGTAAAACGTCGTGTAAATATCAAATACCCCGGATTTTTTCTCATCATTGTAGTTCGATTTCTCAGAATCTCCAAATTGAACCGTGTTTTGACCCTTGATCGTGGGTTGCAAGATAGTCGTGTTCTCAGGACCTTGATAGAACGTTTCAAGATTCATGTTGTTGAATTTCCTCTGATGAAAACTCGTCTTGACCTCGATTTGGTCATAGAGTACACCGATCCTTTTGTTCGAATTTCTGATGTCAAAGCTAAGCGCGAGGTCATAAACAAGAGTGTTGGTTGATGGAGAGAAGTCGAATTTCGCCAATGAGGCATCCGCCACATGGAAATATATCTTGTTAGGCCTAAAAATGAGCCATATGGCTAGTGCAATGATGCCAAGGATGACAATAACCGCGCATAGTATTTGCATTATGCATGCGCAAACGCAACTGAAAATACAGTTGCAACAACAAAATTTCCCCATGACGGGGTATTTTTTTTTTTCTTTTTTCCTTTTTTTTTTTTTAAATTTAAATACAGAAGAATCCAATTCGAAACGAGGTGATTCTTCTATATATGTGTTGTTGCATAAACTAAAAGGAGAGGTTTAATGTGGATATCTATAAATATATTTAATTTTTGAAGTACAAAAATAAATGATGGAGAGGAAATAATGGAAATGCCAATAATTTTTGGTGTGGTTAAGGTTTTACACACGGTTGTCTTTGTGAAATAATTCTATTTTTGTCAATTATGTTAAAGACTTAAATTTAAAGTTCAAAGATATTTTTATTTTTATCCAAATAGTGGAAAGATATTTAAATTGATTCAAAGAGCATTTTTTAGTCATTTTAATACGTTAAAGACTTCGTTTACCCTTTTTCGTTACCTCCATCTACATATGAGTCAATCTTAGAATAGTATTTATTTATTATGGTTCTAGCAACCAGAGTTTATGAGTCACTTGTTGCGCGTATAAAACCTACCCTTTTGTAATACTCGTTTAGTGCACGTACTTTGTATGTGTATTTTTCATAAGTCAATAAAATTATATATGTAAAAATAAAATTGTTAGAAAATAGCAATTGACGTTGGAATAAATTTTATATCTATTTGAATAAATATAGCTTGTAACCAAAAAAAAGAATAATCATTAGAATCTACTAGTTTAATCATATGTGCCTCGCACGTGTAACGTTTGATTATTTAAAATTAAATTATTTTGTCTATTATGGAGAATTTTAATAAAGTGTAAAAGTTCAAATCACTTTTCAAAAATCATTCACACTTTAATATAATAATGTAAACATGAACATACACATATATATTTTACCACCAGAATTTTCAAGTGGTTGATGGATCATCACTTTTGCATTTGGCATATAGTACCTCTTTCCCTTGTTGCCACAGGCTAAGAGAGACGCATCAATTTGAACAATATTTGTGTTACGATAATTATTATTTTTATATATATTTAAAATTTTACTTATTTTTAAAGTCAAGTCTTTACAAAATCATTTATTACATTATTATTACGTAGATAGCCCACGGTTCCGGGGGTGGGACCGGAGCACGAGCGTGGTTTGGGCCAAAATCGATCGAGGGCTCCCAGGACGGCTGAGGAACAAGAGAGTGTAGGCATTTGGCCTCGACAGGACCGTTTGAATGGCCAAACGGGTGAGACGGCGCGAACGAGCCAATTTCGGGCCAAATCAGTGTGCTACCCATTGTTCGAAAGTGGGCCTGGGGCTCGGATGTGTTTTAGGATGAAAATCGATCGGGGGCTTCCAGACAGGATGAGAAGCGGGGAGTGTGGGCCTTTTCAGTCGGCGGGGCCATTTGAGTAGTAAAAAAGACAAAATGGCACGAGCGGATCATTTTTGGGCCAAATCGGAGTGCTATAGCCGATAGTTTCGAGGGTAGACTCAGGTCCCAGGCGTGCGATTCTGGGGGTGGGCCCGAGGTTCAGGCGTGCTGTGGTCCAAAAATTGACCGCGGCATGCCAGGGAGGCTGGGAGTGGACTAGTGTTGGCCGTTGGGGTCGGAGGGATCGTTTGGGTGGTCAAACGGGTGAAATGGATCTAACGGGGCATTATTGGGCTAAATCAGTATGCTATAGCCCATGATTCTGGAGGTAAGCCTGGGGTTCGGGCATGCTGTGGACCAAAAATCGACTGGGCATGCCAGAGAGGTTGGGGAGCGGCCTAGTGTGGGCCATTGGGATCGACGGGGCCATTTGGGTGGTCAAATGAGCGATATAGCGTGAACGGGGCATTTTCGGGTCAAATCAATGTGCTATAGCCCACAGTTCTGAGGGTGGGCCCAGGGTTTAGGCGTGCCGTGGTTTGAAAATTGATCGGGGAATACTAGGGAGGTTTGGGAGTGGCCTAGTGTGGGAAATTGGGGTCGGCGGGGCCATTTGGGTGGTCAAACGGGCGAAATAACGCGAACAAGGCATTTTTGGGGCTAAATCAGTGCGCTATAGCCCACGGTTATGAAACTTGACATGGGGATCGGGCATGATGTGGGTCAAAAATCAATCGAGGCGTGCTAAGAAGGTTGGAGAGCGGATTAGTATGGGCCATTGGGGTCGACGGGGTATTTGGGTGGTCAAACGAGTGAAACAGTACAAACGAGGCATCTTCGGCCCAAATCGATATGATAGCCTACTGTTATGGGGTGGGCCCGGAGTATGGGCCTGCTGTGGGCTAAAGATTGATTGGGGCATGACAGGGAGGCTGGGGATCAGCCTAGTGTGTCCCGTTGTGGTCGGAGAGGCCATTTGGGTGGTCAAACGGGCCAAACGGCACAAACAAGAGATTATCGAGCCAAAGCAATGAGCTTAGCCCATGGTTCTGAGGGTGGGCCCAAGGTACGGGCGTGCTGTGGGCCGAAACTCTGTCGGGGCATTCCAGGAAGGCCAGATAACGGCTTTGTGTGGGCCGTTGGGGTCTGAGGGCTATTCGGGTGGTCAAACGAGTGAAACAACGCGAATGAGGTGTTTTCGAGCCAAATCGGTGTGCTATAGCCCATGGTTCTAAGGGTTGGCTTGGGGTTTGGGCGTGATGTTGTCTGAAACTTGACTGAGATATGCCAGGGAGGCTGAGGAGCGGCTAAATGTGGGACGTTGGGGTCAGTATGGCCATATGGGTGATCAAACGGGTGAAACAACACTAACAAGGCATTTTCAGGCTAAATCAAAGTGCTATATCCCTCGATTCCGAGGGTGGGCCTAGGGTCTAAGCGTGATGTGGGCTGAAAATTGATTGAGGCTTGCCAGGAAGGTTGGGGAACGACTTAGAGTGGGCCGTTAGGGTCAGAGAGGCCATTTGGGTGGTCAAATGGTCTAATAGGCCGGAATGAGGCATTTTCAGACCGAATCGATATGCTATAGCCCAAGGTTCTGGGGGTGGGTCTGGGGTCCAGGCGTATTTTGGGACAAAAATTGATCGGGGCATACCAGAGAGGCTGAGAAGCAACCTAGTATGGGTGTTTAGGATGGGCGGGGCCATTTGGGTGGTCAAACAGGCAAAACGGCATGAATGGGGCATTGTTGTACCAAATTGGCGTGTTATAGCCCACGGTTCTAGGCTGGGCTCAGGGTCCGGGTGCGATGTAGGCCAAAAATTGATCGGACCATGACTGGAGGTTGGGGAGTGCCCAATTGTAGGCCTTTGGGGTCGGCGAGGCCATTTGGGTGGTCAAACGAGCGAAATAGCTTAAACGGGGTATTGTAGGGCCAAATCGGTGTGCTATAGAACACGATTCTTAGGGTGGGCCCGGGGTCAGGGTATTTTATCTACCAAAAATTGATTAGAGCGTGCCAGAGAGGATGGGGAGCGATTTAGTGTTGGTCATTGGGATCGGCGATGCCATTTGAGTGGTCAAACAGGAGAAACGGCACGAACAAGATATTTTTGGGCCAAATTGGTATGCTATAACTCACGGTTCTAGGGTAGGCCCAGGGATTCGGGCATGCTATGGGCCAAAAATTAATTGGGGCATGCCAAGGAGGATGGGGATCGTCTTAGTGTGGCCTGTTGGGGTCGGCGGGGCCATTTAGGTGGTTAAACGGGCGAAACGGCATGAACGATGCATTTTGGGCTAAATTGATGTGCTACAGACCACAGTTTTGGGAGTTGACCCGGTGTTAAAGCGTGATGTGGGCTGAAACTTGATCGGGGCATGCCAGGGAGGATGGGAGTGGCCTAGTGTGGGCCTTTCAGTTGGTAGGGCCATTTGGGTGGTCAAATGGGTGAAAAAGCATGAACGATACATTTTTGAGCAAAATTGGTGTGCTATAGCCCACGATTCTGGGGGTGGACCGAGGGTCCGAGCGTGTTACGAGCCAAAAATCAACCAGGGCATGACAGGGAGGTTGAGGAGCATCCTAGTGTAGGCCTTTGGGGTGGGCGGGACTATTTGGGTGGTCAAATAGGAAAAATGGTGCAGACGGGGCCTTTTCAGGCTAAATTAGTGTGTCATAGCCCACGATTCCGATGGTAGGCCCTGGGTCCGGGATGCTGTGGGTCAAAAATCAACTAGGGCGTGCCAGGGAGGCTGAAAAGCAGCCAAGTATGGGCCTTTGGGGTGAGGGGGTCCATTTGGGTAGTCAAACAAGCGAAACAACGCGAATAGGAAATTTTTGGTCCAAATCAGTATGCTATAGCCCACGGTTCAGGATGTGGGCTCGGGGTTGGGGCATGTTTTGGGCTAAAAATCTATCGGGGCATGTCTGGAAGGGTGGGGAGCGGCCTAGTATGGGATTTCAGGGTGGGCGGGGCCATTTTGGTGGTCAAACTGGTAAAACGGCGCAAATGGGGCATTTTTGGGTTAAATCGGTATGCTATAGCTTATGGTTCCAGACGTAGGCCTGGGGTTCGGACGTGCTGTAGGTTAAAAATCAATCGAGGCACACCAGGAAGGCTGGGGAGCGTCTTAGTCTAGGCCTTTAGGGATGGAGAGGCTATTTGGGTGGTCAAACGGGCGAAACAGCGCGAACAGGGAATTTTTGGGTCAAATCAGTGTGCTAGCCCACAATTCTGGGTGTGGGCCCAGGGTTCGGGCGTGTTGTGGGTCAAAAATTAACCTAGGCATGCCAGGGAGGATGGGGAGCGGCCTAGTGTGGTCCTTTGGATGGGTGGGTCCATTTAGGTGGTCAAACAAGCAAAACAACGCAAACGGGGTATTTTTGGGCTAAATCGGAGTGTTATAACCCACGATTTTGTGGACGAGCTAGAGATTCGAGCAAGTTATGGGCCAAAAATTGACCTAGACGTGCCATAGAGGCTGAGAAGCACCTTAGTGTGGGCCTTTGAGGTGGGAAAGTCTATTTGGGTGGTTGAACAGGCGAAACGGCGAGAACGGGGCATTTTCAGGGTAAATCGGTATGCTATAGCCCATAGTTATGGGGGTGGGCCCAGAGTTCGGGCATGCTGTGGGCCAAAAATTGATCGGGGAGTGCCAGAGAGGCTTGGGAGTAGCCTAGTGTGGGCCGGGCTATTTGGCTGGTCAAATGAGCAAAATGACACGAATGGGGCATTTTCGAGTCAAATAGGTGTGCTATAGCCCACGGTTCTGGGGGTGGGCTTGAGGTGTAGGTTTTCTGTGGGCTAAAAATCGATTACGGCATGTCAGGAGTTTGGGGAGCGACCTAGTATGGGCCATTGGGGTCGGCGGGGATATTTGAGTGGTTAAACATGTAAAATAGCATGAATGAGGCATTTTCATGCCAAATCGGTGTGCTATAGCCCACGGTTACTGGGGGGCCTCGGGATTCGGGTATGCCGTGGGATGAAAATCGATTAGTTCATGCTATAAAGGTTGATAAGCAACCTAGTGTGACTCGTTGGAGTCGACGAGGCCATTTGGGTGGTCAAATGAGTGAAATGGCATGAATGGGGCATTTCAAGGCAAAATCGGTGTGCTATAGCCCATGGTTCTAAGGGTGGGACTGAGGTCCAAGCATTATTTTGGCTAAAAATCAATCAAAACGTGCCAGGGAGGTTGGAGAGTGGCCTATTATGGGCGTTTGGGGTGGGCAGGGCCATATAGTTGGTCAAACGGGTAAAATAGAGCTTATGGGGAGTTTTTGGGCCAAATCGGTGTGCTATAGCCCATGATTCTGGGGTTCGATCGTGCTGTAGGCTAAAAAATTAATTGGGGCATGCCAGGGAGGCGGAGGAGCAACCTAGTGTGGGCCTTTGGGGTGGGTAGGATCATTTGGGTAGTCAAATAAGCGAAACGGTGCAAACGGAGCATTTACAGGCCAAATCGATGTGCTATAGCCCACGATCCAGTGGTGGGCTCGAGGTTTGGGCGTGATGTGGGCAAACAATTGATCAGAGCATGCAAGGTTGGCTGGGGAGCAGCCTAGTGTGGATCGTTAGGGTCGGAGGGGCCATTTGGGTGGTCAAATGGGTAAAATGGCACAAAAAGGGCATTTTAGGGCAAAATCGGTGTGCTATTGCCCATGGTTTGGGGTGTGATCGAGGTCCAAGCGTTCTGTGGTCAAAAATTGATCGGGGTGTTCCAGCGAGGCTAGGGAGCAGCCTAGTGTGGTCCTTCAGGATAGGTGCGCCATTTGGGTGGTCAAAAGGGTAAAACGACACGAAGGGGCATTTTTGAGCTAAATTGGTTTGCAATAGCCAATGGTTTTGGGGGTTGGTCCAGGGTCTAGGCGTGTTGTGGGCTAAAAATTAATCGGGGCACTGTTGGAAAGATGGGGAGCATCCTAGTATGGGCCTTTGAGGTGGGCGGGGCTATTTAGGTGGTTAAACGGGCAAAACGGCATGAACCGGGCATTTTCAGGGTAAATTGGTGTGCTATAGCTCATGATTCTGGGGTGGGCATGGGGTATAGGCGTGCTGTGGGCCCAAAATTAATCGGGGTATGCCAGGGATGCAGGGTAACGACCTAGTATGAGTCTTTGAGGTGGACGAGGCCATTTGGGTGGTCAAAAGGACAAAATGTTACGAATGGGGCATTTTTAGGCCAAATCAGTGTGCTATGGCCCAGATTCTGGGGGTGGATCGGGGTCCGAGAGTGCTGTTGTTCTAAAATCGATCGAGGTGTGCCAGTGAGAATGGGGAGAGGCCTAGTGTGGGCCTTTTAGTGGTCAAACAGGTAAAACAGCACAAATGACGTATTTTCAGGCAAAATCGGTGTGCTATAGCCCACAGTTTTGGTGGTGGGTTTGGGTTTTGGGCGTGTTTTAGGATAAAAATCGATCGAGGCATGCCAGGGAGGCTGAGGATAATCCTAGTATAGGCTTTTAGGGTGCACGGACCTATTTGGGTGGTCAAACATATGAAATAACGCGAATAGGGTATTTTTAGGCAAAATTGGTGTGTTATAGAACACGGTTTTGGGAGTGGGCTCGGGGTACGGGCGTGGTATGTGTCCAAAATTGATCGAAGCATGCCAGGGAGGCTGGGTTGTAGCGTTGAGTGGGCCTTTAGGGTGGGTGGGGCCATTTGGGTGGTTAAACGTGAGAAACAACGCAAATGGGGCATTTTTGAACCAAATCAATGTGCTATAGTCCACGGTTCTGGGGATGGGCCCGGGGTTCAGGCGCGATGATAGTAAAAATTAATTGGGGTGTGCCAGAGAGGCTGAGGAGTGTAGTTTAGGTGGTCAAATGGGTGAAATGGGGCAAATGAGGCATTTTTGCATCAAATCGGTGTGCTATTGCCCACGGTTCTAGGGGTGGACCCAGGGTCCAAGCGTGTTGCGGGTTAGAAATTGATCGGGGCATGCCAGGAAGGCTAGAGAGCGGCCTAGTGTGGGTCTTTAGGGTTGTCGGGGACATTTGGGTGGTTAAATGGGCTAAATAACGTGAACGGAGCATTTTTGGGCCAAATCGGTGGGCTATAGCCTACGGGTCTATGGATTGGCTTGGGGTTCAGGTGTGATGTGGGCCTCTACAATGGTCAAACGAGGCATTTTTCGGCCAAATCGATGTGCTATAGCTCATGGTTCTTATGGTGGGCTCGGGGTTTGGGTTTCTGTAGACTAAAACATTATCGAGGCATGTCAAGAAGGATGGGGAGCAACCTAGTGAATGCCTTTAGGGTAGGCAGAGTCATTTGGGAGGTCAAACGGGTGAAACTGCGCGAACTGAGCATTTTTTGGTGAAATAGGTGTACTATAGCCAACGATTTCTGGGGTAAGCCCAGGGTCCAGGCGTGCTGTGGGTTGAAAATCAATTGGGGCATGCCAGGGAGGCTGATGAGAGACCTAGTATAGGCCTTTAGGTGGTCAAACGGGCAAAACAGCACGAACAGGGAATTTTTGATCTAAATTGATGTGCTATAGCCCATGGTTCTGGAGGTAGGCTTGGGGTACGGGCGTGTTGTGGGTCAAAAATCAATTGGGGTGTGCCTGGGAGGATGGAGAGTAGCCTAGAATGGTCCTTTGGAGTGGGCGGGGCTATTTATGTGGTCATATGGGCAAAACTACACATTTTCGGGCCAAATCGCTGTGCTATAGCTCACGGTTCTGGGGGTGGGCCTGGGTGCCGGCGTGCTGTGTGTCAAAAATCAATCGGGGTATGCCAGGAAGGTTGGGTAGTGGTCGAGTATGGGCCTTTGTGGTGGGCAGGGCCATTTGTATAGTCAAAAGAGTGAAAAGGTTAGAATGGGGCATTTTAGGGCCAAATCGATAGGCTATAGCCTACGGTTCTGGGGATTGGCTTAGGGTTCGGGTGTGATGTGGGCCTCTACAATAGTTGAACGAGGCATTTTCTGGCCAAATCGATGTGCTATAGCCCATGGTTCTTATGGTGGGATCGGGGTTTGGGTTTCTGTAGACTAAATCATTATCGAGGCATGCTAGAGAGGCTGAAGAGCAGTCTAGTGAATGCCTTTAGGGTAGACGAAGACATTTGGGAGGTTAAACAGACGAAACTGCACGAGTCGAGCATTTTTGGGTGAAATAGGTGTGCTATAGCCAATGGTTTTTGGGGTAAGCCCAGGGTCCGGGTGTGCTGTGGGTCAAAAATTAATGGGGGCATGCCAGAGAGGCTGGGGAGCGACCTAGTGTGGGCCTTTGGGCGGTCAAACGGGCAAAACAGCACGAACAGGGGCCATTTGTGTACTCAAATAAGCAAAAAGGTTCGAACGAGGCATTTTAGGGCCAAATCAGTGTGCTATAGCCCACGGTTTCACAGGTGGGCCCAGGGTCTGGGCGTGCTATGGGCTAAAAATTGATCGAGCCATGCCAAGTAGGTTGGGGATCTTCCTAATGTGGTCTGTTTGGGTGGGACAGGCGATTTGGGTGGTCAAACAGGCGTAATGGTGCAAACGGGATATTTTTGGGCCAAATTAATGTGTTATAGCTCACGTTTCTGGGGTGGACCCGGGGTCCAGACGTGCTGTGGATAAAAATCAATCAGGGCGTGCTAGGGAGGGTAGGGATCACGTAGTATGGTCCGTTTAGGTAGGTGGGGCCATTTCAATGGTCAAATGTGAGGAATAGTACAAACAAGGCATTTTAAAACTAAATTTGTGTGCTATAGCTCACAGTTTCGGTGGTAGGTTCGGGGTCTGGGCGTGTTGTGGGCTAAAAATCAATCGGGGCAGGCCAGGGAGGCTAGGGATCATCCTAGTATGGTTTATTTTTGTGGGTCGGGCTATTTGGGTAGTGAAACGGATGAGATGGGTCATTTTCAAGCCAAATTAATGTGCTATAACCCACGGTTCTTGGGGTGTTTCCATATATTGGGCGTGATGTGGGTCAAAAAATAACCGGGGCATGCCAGGTAGGCTGGGGATCATCCTAGTGTGGTTCATTTGGGTAGGCAGGGCCATTTGGTTGGTCAAATAGGTGAAACGGTGCAAACAGGGCATTTTCCAGCCAAATTAGTGTGCTATAGCTCACTATTCTGGGGTGGGCGCGGGGTCCGAGCGTGCTGTGGGCTAAAAATAGACCAGGGCGTGCCAAGGAGGCTGGGGATCATCCTAGTGAGGTCTATTTGGGTGGATGGGGTCATTTGGGTGGTCAAACAGGAAAAACGGTGCAAACGATGTATTTTCAGACTAAATCGGTGTGCTATAGCCACGTTTTTAGGGTGGGCCCAGTGTACGGGCATGCTGTGGGCTAAAAATCAATCTAGGCATGCCAGGAGGCTAGGAAACCTCATAGTGTGGTGCATTAGGGCTCGAAGGGCAATTTGGGTGGTCAAACGGGCGAAACGACACATTTTTGGGCTAAATTTGTCTGCTATAACCCATGGTTCTAGGGGTGGGATCGGGGTTCAGGCATGCTGTGGGCTGAAAACAGACAGAGGCATTCTAGGGAGGCTGGGGATTATCCTAGTGTAGTCTTTTTGGGTGGGTGGGGCCATTTGTGTGGTAAAACGGGCACAACAATGCAAATGGAGCATTTTTGGGTCAAATCGGTGTGCTATAACCCATTATTTCTGGGTGGGCTAGGGGTCTGGGCATGCCGTGAGCTAAAAATTAATCGGGTGTGCTAGATAGATTGGGGATAGTCCTAGTGTGGTCCGTTTGGATGAGCGGGACCATTTGGGTGCAAATGAATGAAACGGTGCAAATAAGGCATTTATGGGATAAAACGGTGTGCTATAGCCTACGGTTCCAGGGGTGAGCCTGGGGTCCGAGAGTGTTGTGGGCCAAAAATTGATCGGGACGTACCACGGAGGCTGGGGAGTGTCCTAGTGTGGTCCGTTTGGGTGGGAGGGGCCAGTTGGGTGGTCGAACGGGCGAAATAGTGCAAACAGAGCATTTTAGGGCCAAATAGGTATGTTATTGCCTTGGTTCCGGGGTTGGGCTCGAGGTTCAGGCGTGCTATGGACCGAAAATTGACTGGGGCATGACAAGGAGGCTGAGGATCATCCTAGTATGGTCTATTTGGGTGGGCTGGGCCATTTAGGTGGTCAAACTGGTGAAATAGTGCAAACAGGGCATTTTCGTGCCAAATCAGTGTGCTATAACCCACGATTACTAGGGTGGGAAGGGGTCCGGGTATGCTGTGGGCCAAAAATTGATCGGGCCATGCCAGGAAGGCTGGGGATAGTCTTAGTGTGGTCCATTTGGGTGGGTAGGGCGATTTGGGTGGTCAAACAATTTAAACGGTGCAAACTAGGCATTATCGGGCCAAATCAGTGTGCTATAACCCACGGTTCTAGGGGTGGGCTTGGGGTTCGGGTGTGCTGTGGGATAAAAATCATCTGGGCATGCCAGGGAGGTTGGGATCGTCCTAGTGTGGTCTGTTTGGGTGGGCGGGGCCATTTGGATGGCAAATAGGTAAAAGTGAAAATGAGGCATTTTTTATCCAAATTGGTGTGCTATAGCCCATGGTTCTTGGCATGCCGTGGGTCAAAAATTGATCAGGTCATGCCAAGATGGAGATCGTCCTAGTATGGTCCGTTTGGGTGGGTGGGGCCATTTGGGTTGTTAATTAGGAGAAACGATGCAAACAGGGCATTTTTGGCTTTATCGTGTACTATAGCCCATGGTTCTGAAGGTGGGCCTGGGGTCCGAACATGTTGTGGGTTGAAAATCGATTGGGGCATGCTAGGAAAGCTAAAGATCATCCTAGTATGGTCCGTTTGGGTGGGCGAGGCAATTTGGATGGTCAAACGGGAAAAACGGTGCAAATATGGCATTTTTGGGCCAAATTCGTGTGCTAATAGCCCACGGCTCTAGGGGTTGGTCCGGGGTTCGGGTGTGCTATGGGTCAAAAATCGACCGTGGCATGCCAGGGAGGCTGGGGATCGTCCTAGTGTGGTCCGTTTGGGTGGGAGAAACTATTTGGGTGGTCAAAAGAGTGAAACAGTGCAAACAGGGCATTTTAGGGCCAAATTACTGTGCTATAGCCCGTTCTTCTAGGGGTGGGATCGGGGTCCGAGCGTGTTGTGGGCCAAAAATTGATCAGGGCATGCCAGGGAGGCTGGGTATCATCCTAGTGTGGTCTGTTTGGGCAGTACAAATGAGATATTTTTTGGCCAAATCGGTATGCAATAACCCATGGTTTTGGTGGTGGTTCCGAGGTCTGGGCGTTCTATGGGGCAAAAATCGATCGGGGTATACTAGGGAGGCTGTAGATTATACTATTATGGTCTGTTCGGGTGGATGGGGTTATTTGGGTAGTCAAACGGGCGAAATGGTGCAAATGGGGCATTTTTGCACGCGGGTGGGCCAGGGATGTGCAGCGAGTCAAAAATTGACTGGGCCTTCTAGGGAGGCTGGAGATGCTCCTTGTGTGGTCCATTTGTGTGGGCGAGGCCATTTGGGTTGTCAAACAGGATAGATGACATAAACGAGGCATTTTCGAGCTAAATCGGTGTGCTTTAGACCATGATTCTGGGAGTGGGCCTAGGGTTCGGGCGTGTTGTGGGCTAAAAATTAACCGGGGCATGCCAGGGAGGCTTGGGATCATCCTAGTATGGTCCGTTTGGGTGGAAGGGGCCATTTGGGTGGTCAAACGAGCGAAAAGGTGCAAGTAGGGCATTTTTAGGCCAAATCGATATGCTTAGCCCACGGTTCCTGGGGTAGGACTGGGTTCTAGACATATTGTGGGATGAAAATCTATCGGGGCATGCCAAGGAGGTTGGGGATCATCCTAGTGTGGTCCATTTGCATGGGTAGGGCCATTTGGGTGGTCAAACGGGCAAAACGATGCAAATAAGGCATACTTTGGGCCAAATCGGTGTGCTATAGCCTACGTTCTGGGGGTGGTCCCAAGGTTTGAGTGTTCTCTTAGCCAAAATTCAATCAGGGTATGCCAGAGAGTCTGAGAATCATCCTAGTCTGGTCTCTTTGGGTGGGCGGGGCCATTTGAGTGGTCAAATAGATGAAACGGTACAAACAAAGCATTTTTGGGCTAAATCGGTGTGCTATAGCCCAGGGTTTTGGGGGTGGGCCTGGGTCCGAGCATGTGGTGGGCCAAAAATTGATCGAGACATGCCATGAAGGCTGGGGATAGTCCTAATATGGTTCATTGGGAGGTCAAACAGACAAAATAGTGCAAACGGGCGTTTTCAAGCTAAATCGGTGTGCTATAGCCCATGGTTCTAGGGCTGGGCCCTGGGTTCGGCATATTGTAAGCTGAAAATTGATCGAGGCGTGCTGGGGATACTGAGGATTGACCTAGTGTTATCCATTTTGGTGGACGGGGCCATTTGGGTGGTTTAATAAGTAAAACAGTGCAAATAAGATATTTTTGGACTAAATCGGTGTGCTATAGCCTATGGTTCTAGGGATGGGCATGGGGTCCAAGCGTGTTGTGGGCCTAAAATCTACCATGGAGTGCCAGGGAGGTTAGGGATTGTCCTAGTGTGTTCCATTTGGGTGGGCAAGGCCATTTGGGTGGTCAAATGGGAGAAATGGTGCAAACGGTGAATTTTTGGGCCAAATTGGTGTGCTATATAGCCTACGATTCCAGGGTGGGCCTGGGGTTCGGGCGTGTTGTGGGATGAAAATCGATCAGGGTATGACAGAAGTCTAGATATTATCCTAGTGTGGTCCGTTTGGGTGGTCAAATAAGCGTACCGGTGCAAACGGAGCATTTTTGGGCCAAATTAGTGTGCTATAACCCACGGTTCCAAGTGTGTGCCGTGGGTTCGGGAGTGTGTGAGTCGAGAGTTGATCGGGGAGTGCCAGGGAGGCTGGGGATCATTCTAGCATTGTCCGTTTGGGTGTATGAGGATATTTGGGTGGTCAAATGGGTGAACAGTGCAAATGGGGCATTTTCAGGCTAAATCGGTGGGCTATAGACCACGGTTTTGGGGGTGGGCTTGGGGTTCGGGCCTGCTGTAGGCCAAAAATTAATCGGAGAATGCCTGGGAGGCTGGGGATTATCCTAGTGTGGTTTGTTTGGTTAGTCGGGGCCATTTGTATGGTCAAACGAGTGAAACGGTGCAAACGGGGCATTTTTAAGCTAAATCAATGTGCTATAGCCAGCGGTTGAGGGGTCAGACCCGGGGTCTTGGCGTGCTATGGGCCCAAAATTGACGAGACTTGCCAGGAAGGCTGGGTATCATCCTAGTGTGGTCAGTTTAGGTGGGCGGGGCTCTTTGGGTTGTCAATCGGGTGAAATGGTGAAAACGGTGCATTTTCAGGACAAATCAGTGTACTATAACCCATGGTTCTGGTAGTGGGCTCGGGGTCCTGCCATGTTGTGGGCTAAAAATTGATTGAGGTGTGACAGAGAAGCTATGGATCATCCTATTATGGTCCGTTTTGGTTGGCAGGGCCATTTTGGTTATCAAATGGGCAAAACAGTGCAAATAGGTTATTTCCGGGCAAAATCGGTGTGTAATAGATTACGGTCTGGGGGTGGTCCTGATATCCGGGCGTTCTGTTGGTCAAAAGTTGATTGAGGCATGCCAGGGAGGCTGGGGATCATCCTAGTATTGTTCGTTTGGGTGGGCGGGGCCATTTAGGTGGTCTAATTTGTAAAATAGTGCAAATGGGGCATTTTTGGACAAAATCGGTGTGCTATAGCCCACGGTTCTAGGGATGTGCACGGGGTCCAAGCATGTTGTGGGCCAAAAGTTGTTCGTGGCTTGCCAGGGAGGTTGGGGATCGTCCTAGTGTGTTCCATTTGGGTGGGCGACGCCATTTGGGTGGTCAAATGGGACAAATGGTGCATTTTTGGTTAAAATCGATGTGCCATATAGCCCACGGTTCTAGGGTGAGCCCAGGGTTCGGGCGTGTTGTGGATTGAAAATTATCTCGAGCGTGCCAGAAGGCTGGATAATATCCTAGTGTGGTCTGTTTGGGTGGGCGGGGACATTTGGGTGGTCAAATAAGCGTAACAATGTAAATAGGGCATTTTTGAGCCAAATTTGTGTGCTATAACCCACGGTTCCAAGTGTGGGCCAGAAGTCCGAGAGTGTTGCGAGTCAAAAATTGATCGGGGTATATAGGGAGGCTGGAGATCATTTTAGTATTGTTCGTTTGGGTGGGAGGGGCTATTTGGGTGGTCAAATGGGCGAACGATGCAAATGGGACATTTTCAGGCCAAATCGGTGGGCTATAGCCCACGGTTTTGGGGGTGGGATCGAGGTCCAGGCGTGCTGTGGGCCAAAAATCAATTAGAGTATGCCTGGGAGGCTGGGGATCATCCTAGTATGGTCTTTTTGGGTGGGCGGGGTCATTTGTGTGGTCAAACGGGCGAAAAGGTGCAAATGGGAAAATTTTTGGTTAAATCATTGTGCTATAGCCAACGGTTCAGGGGGTGGGCCCGGAATCTGGGCGTGCTGTGGGTAAAAAATCAATCGGGGCTTACCAGTGAGGCTGGGGATCATCCTAGTGTGGTTTGTTTGGGTGGGAGGGGCTATTTGGGTGCTCAAACGGGTGAAATGGTGCAAACGAGGCATTTTTAGGTCAAATCAGTATGCTATAACCCACGGTTCTGGGAGTGGGATCAGGGTCCTGTCGTTTTATGGGCAAAAAATTGATCGAGGTGTACCAGAAAGGCTAGGGATCATTCTATTATGGTCCATTTTGGTGGGCGGAGCCATTTGAAAGGTCAAATGGGAGAAATGGTGCAAATGGGTCATTTTTGGGAAAAAATAGTGTGTAATAGCCCATGGTTCGGGGATGGGCTCGGCGTTCGGCGTATTCTGGGTTAAAAATTAATCGAGATGGGACAGGTAGGCTGGGGATCATCCTAGTGTACTCCGTTTGGGTGGGCGGGTCCATTTGGGTGGTCAAACATGCAAAATAGTGCAAATGGAGCATTTACGGGTCAAATCAATACGCTATACCCATAGTTTTGGGGGTGGGGCCAGGGTTCGAGCATAATGTAGGTTGAAAATTGACCTGGGCGTGCCAGGGAGGCTGGGGAACATTCTAGTGTAGTCCGTCTGGGTAGGTGGGGTCATTCGGATGGTCAAACGAGCAAAATGATGCAAATATAGCCTTTTTAGGCTAAATTATTGCTCTATGTCCCACGTTTCTGGAGTGGGCCCGATATCCTGGCGTGCTGTGGGCCAAAAATGTTTTAAGATGTGCCAGTAAGTCTGGGGATCATCCTAGTGTTGTCCGTTTGGGTGGGCGAGGCAATTTGGGTGGTCAAACGGGCAAAATGGGGCAAATGGGGAATTTTTGGGCTAAATCAGTGTGCTAGCCCACGGTTTCAAGGAGGGCCTGGGGTACGAATGTGCTATGGGCTGAAAATTAACTGGGTCATGCCAGGGAGGTTAGGTATCGTCCTAGTATGGTTCGTTTGAGTGTGCGGGTCCATTTGGATGGTCAAACGGGCGAAACGGTGCATTTGGGGCATATTTGGGCCAAATTGGTGTGCTATATAGCCCACAGTTCTGGGGGTGGGCCTGGTGTTCAGACGTGATGTAGGCCAAACATCAATCGGGGCATGCCAAGGAGACTAAGGATCATCATAGTATGGTCCATTTGTGTGGGAGGGGTCATTTGGGAGGTCAAACAGGCGATACAATGCAAACAGGGCATTTTCTGGCCAAACCGATGTGCTAAACACCACGTTTCTGGGGTGGGCCTAGTGTCTGAGTGTGCTGTGGGCCAAAAATTAATCGAGGCATGCCAGGGAATTTGGGGATCATCCTAGTGTGGTCCATTTTGGTTGGTGGGGAAATTTGGGTGGTCAAACGGGCAAAACAGTGCAAATGGGGCATTTTTTTTGCTAAATCGATGTGTTATATAGCCCACGATTCGAGGGGTAGGCAGGGAGTTCGGGTGTGTTATGGGCTAAAAATAAATTGAGGCATGCTAGAGAGGCTGGGGATCATCCTAGTGTGGTAAGTTTGGGTGGGCGGGGTCATTTGGATGGTCAAATGGGCGAAACAGTGCATTTTTGGGCCAAATCGATATGTTATAGCCCCCGATTCCAGGGGTGGGCCCAAGATCCGATTGTGCTGTTGGACAAAAATCAATCGAGGTATGTCAGAGAGGGTGAAGATCATCCTAATGTGGTCTGTTTAGGTGGGCGAGGCCATTTGGGTGGTCAAACGGGCAAAATAGTACAAATGGGGTGTTTATGGGTTAAGTCGGTATGCTATAGCCCATGGTTCCTAGGGTGGTACCTGGTTTCGGGCATGTTGTAGGTCTCAAATCAACCGTGTCATACCAGGAAAACTGGGGATCATCCTAGTATGGTCCTTTTGGGCACGGTATAAATAGGACATTTTTAAGCCAAATCGATGTGCAATAGCCCACGGTTCTGGGGGTGGGCCTGGGGTCCGGGCGTGCTGTGGGTTGAAAATTGACTGGGGCATGACAGGTAAGCTGAGTATCGTCCTAGTGTGGTCTTTTTAGGTGGATGGGGCTATTTGGGTGGTCAAACAGGCGAAACGAGGCAAATAAGACATTTTTGAACTAAATCGGTGTGCCATAACCCACGGTTCCAGCGGTGGGCCCAGGGTCCAGGCATGCTGTGGGCCAAAAATTTATTGAGGTATGCTAGAGAGGATGGGGATCATCCTAAAGTGGTTTGTTTGGGTGGGTGGGGACATTTCAAAGGTCAAACAGGCAAAACGAAGCAAAAGGGGCATTTTCGGGCCAAATTGATGTGGTATAGCCAACGGCTCTGTGGGTGGGCCTGGGTTCTGAGCATCTTGTGGGCCAAATATCACTAGATAGGATGGGGGTCATTCTAATGTAGTCCGTTTGGGTGGGCGGGGCCATTTGGTTGGGAAAATGGGCGAAACAATGCAAATGGGGTATTTTTGGGCTAAATTGTGTGTTATAACCCATGATTCCAGGGGTGGGTTTGGGGTTCGGGCGTACTGTGGATTGAAAATTGACCGAGGCAATCTAGGGAGGCTAGAAATCATCTTAGTGTGGTTTGTTTGGGTGTTCAGGGCCATATGGGTGGTCAAACAAATGAAATAGTGCATATGGGACATTTTCTGGCCAAATCGATGTGCTATAGCCCATGGTTCTAGGGTAGACCCAGGGTCTGGGTGTGCTCTTGGTTGTAAGTTAATCGAGGCATGCCAGGAAGGCTGTAGATCATCTTTGTGTGGTCCCTTTAGGTGGGCGGGGCTATTTGGGTAGTCAAACAGGCTTAATGGTTCAAACAGGACATTTTTGGGCCAGTTCAGTGTGCTATAGCCGACAGTTCTGAGGGTGGGTGTGGAGTTCGGATGTGCTGTGAGCAAAAAATCTACCGTGGCATGTAAAGGAAGATGGGGATCGTACTAGTGTGGTTCGTTTGGGTGGGCATGGCCATTTGGGTGGTTAAACAAGTAAAACGATCCAAACGGGGCATTTTCGAGCCAAATCGATGTGCTATGCCCACGGTTTCATGGGTGGGCTTGGGGTCCGAGCGTTCTGTGGGACGAAAATTAATTAGGATATGGCAGGGAGGCAGGGGATCATCCCAGTATAGTCGGTTTGGGTAGACAGGTCCATTTGGATGGTCAAATGGGCAAAATAGTGCAAACGGGGCATTTTTGGGCTATATTGGTGTGTTATAGGCCACAGTTCCTAGGGTGGGACTAGGGACCGAGTGTGCTGTGGGCCAAAAATTGATCGGGCTGTGTGAGGGAGGCTAAGGATTGTCCTAGTATAGTCCATTTAGGTGTGAGGGGCCTTTTGGATCTTCAAACAGGCAAAACGGTGCAAACGGGGCATATTTAGGCTAAATCGGTATGCTATAGCCCACGGTTCTAGGGGTAGGCTCGGGGTTTGGGTATGCTGTGGGTTAAAAATCAACCAGGGCATGCTAGGGAGGATGAGGATCATTCTAGTATGGTCTGTTTGGGTAGGCGGGGCCATTTGTGTGATCAAACTGTTGAAACGGTGCAAACGGGGCATTTTCAAGCCAAATTGGTATGTTATAGCCCACGGTTCCGGGGGTGGACCCTAGGTTCGGGCGTGGTGTTTGCCGTAAATCGACTGGGGCATGCCAGGGAGGCTGGGGATCATTCTATTGTAGTCAGTTTGGGTGGTCAAATGGGTAAAACGGTGCAAATGGGACATTTTTAAGCCAAATCTGTATGCTATAGCCCATTGTTCCCGGGGTTGGCCCGCGGTTCGGAAGTGCTGTGAGCAGAAAATCGACCAGGGTATGCTAGGGAGGCTGGGGATTGTCCTATGTGGTCCATTTTGATGCGTGGGGCCATTTGGGTGGTAAAAAGGCAAAACTATGCAAAAGAGGTATTTTTGAGCCAAATCTATGTGCTACAGTCCCCGGTTCCAAGGTTGGGCTTGGGGTACGGGCGTGCTGTGGGATGAAAATTGATCGGGGTGGGTCAGAGAGGTTAGGGATTATCCAAATATAGTCCGTTTGGGTGGGCTAGGCCATTTGAGTTGTCAAACAGGCGAAATGGTGCAAATGGGGCATTTTCTGTCTAAATCGATGTGCTATAGCTCACAGTTTAGAGGGTAGGCCCAGAGTTCGGGCATGCTGCAGGACAAAATTTATCGAAGCATGTCAGGGAGGCTGGGTATCATCTTAGTATGGTCCGCTTTGTTGGGTAGGGCCATTTGGGTGGTCAAACGGGCAAAATATTGTAAAGGGCGCATTTTCGAGCTAAATTGGTCTGCTATGGCCCAGATTCTAGGGTGGGCCCAGTGTCTGGGCATGCGATTGGCCAAAAATTAACCGCAACATGACAGGAAGGTTGGGGATAGTCTTAGTGTGGTTTGTTTGGGTGGGTGGGGCCATTTCAATGGTCAAACGGGTGACCCGGTGTAAACGGGGAATTTTCGTGCCAAATCGATGTGCCATTGCCTATTGTTCTTGGGGTGGGCACGGGGTCCGGGCATGCCATGGGTCGAAAATCAACCGAGCATGCTAGGAAGGCTAGGGATCATCCTAGTTTGGTCCGGGCGTGTTGTGGGCCAAAAATCGACCGGGGTGTGTCAGGAAGGCTGAGGATTTTCCTAGTGTGGTCTTTTGGGTGGGCGGGGCCATTTAGGTTGTCAAATGGGAAAAATATGCAAATGGGGCATTTTTGAGCCAAATCAGTGAGGTATAGACTATGGTTTCTGGGGTGGGCCTGGGGTCTAGGCATGCTATGAGTCAAAAATTGATCGTTGTGTGCCAGGGAGGATGGAGATCGTTCGAGTGTGGTCTGTTTGGGTGGGTGAGGCTATTTGAGTGGCCAAATGGGCGAAATGGTGCATACAGGGTGTTTTTGGGCTAAAACGGTGTGCTATAGCCCATGGTTCTTAGGGAGGGTCAGTGGTTTGGGCGTGCTGTAGATCAAAAATTGACAGGAGTGTGCCAGAGAGGTTGGGATTTTCCTAGTATGTTCAGTTTGGGTGGACGAGGCCATTTGGGCAGTCAAAAGGACGATGTGGTGCAAACAAGACATTTTTAGGATAAATCAATGTGCTGTAGCCCTTGGTTCTAGGGGTAGTATAAGGGTCCGGGCGTGCTGGGGGTCAAAAATTGATTAGTGCATGCCAGAGAGGCTGGGGATCGTCCTAGTATGGTCCATTTGGGCGGGGTCATTTGGGTGGTCAAATCGGCAAAATGGTGCAAATGAGGCATTTTTAGGCTAAATTGGTGTGCTATAGCCCACGAGTCTGGGGGTTGAGTCCAGGGTCTGGGCGTACTGTGGGCCAAAAATTGATCGGGGCTTGCCAGAGAGGTTGGCGATCATCCTAGTGTGGTCCTTTTGGGTAGATGGGGCTATTTGTGTGGTCAAACAAGCGAAAAAGCACAAACGGTGCATTTTTTTAGCCAAATTATTGTACTATAACCCACGATTCTGGGAGTGGGCTCGGGGTTCGAGCGTGCTGTAGGCCAAAAATTAACCGGCGCATGCCAGAGAGGCTGGGGATCATCTTAGTGTGGTTTATTTGGGTAATGAGATCCATTTGGGTGGTCAAACGGGCAAAATGGTGCAAACAGGACATTTTTTAGCCAAATCGGAGTGCTATATCCCGCGGTTCTAGGGGTGGGCCCAGGGTACGGGCGTGTTGTGGGCTGAAAATTGATTGAGGCGGGCTAAAAAGGTTGGGGATCATTGTAGTGTGGTCCATTTGGGTGGGCGGGGCCATTTGGGTGGTCAAATGGGCAAAACGGGGCATTTTAGGGCAAAATCGAGGTGTAATATCCCACGATTTTGGGGGTGGGCCCAGGATGTGGGCCAAAAATTAACTGTGGCATGCCAGGGAGGCTAGAAATCATCCTACTGCAGTCCGTTTGGGTGGGATGGGCCATTTGGGTGGTCAAATGGGTGAGGTGGTACAAACGGGGCATTTTTGAGACAAATCCATGTGCTTTAGCCTGTAGTTCCAGGAGTGGGCCTAGTGTCCGGGCATGTTATTAGCCAAAAATCAATTTGTGCGTGCTAGGGAGGCTGGGAATCGTCCTAGTGTGGTATTTTTGGGTGGGGAGTGCCATTTAGGTGGTTAAACGGGTAAAATAGTGCAAATAAAGCATTTTTGGGGCAAATCGGTGTGCTTTAGCCCATGGCTTCTGGGGTGGGCTCGGTGTCAGGGCGTACTGTGGGCCAAAAATTATTTGAGGCATGACAGAGAGGCTGGGATTAGCCTAGTATGGTCAGTTTGGGTGTGCGGGGCAATTTGGGTGGTCAAATGGGCAAAACGATAAAAACAGAGCATTTTTGGACCATATCAATATGTTATAGCCCATGGTTCCGAGTGTGGGCCCAGTTTCTAAGTGTGTTGTGGGCTTGAAATCGACCGGGGCATGTCAAGGAGGCTGGAGATTATTCTAGTATGGTCCGTTTGGTTGAGCGGGACCATTTGGATGGTCAAATGGGCAAAACGGTACAAACGGGACATTTTTAACCAAATCAATGACAATAGCCCACGGTTTTAGGGTGGGCCCAGGTTCCGAGAGTGCTGTAGGCAAAAAATCAATCGGGGCATGCCAGAGAGGCTAGGGATCATCTTAGTTTGATCCGTTTGTATGGACGGGGCTATTTGGAAGGTCATTTGGGTTAAATGATGCAAAAAGGGAATTTTTAGGCTAAATCAGTGTTTTATAGCCTATGGTTCCGGGGGTGGGCCCAGGTTCCGAGCGTGATGTGGGATAAAAATTAGCTGGAACGTGCCAGAGAGGTTGGGGATCATCCTAGTATGGTCTGTTTGGGTTGGCGGGGACATTTGGGTGGCCAACGGGTGAAACGGTGCAAAAAGGGCATTTTGAGCTAAATCGATGTGCTGTAGCCCACAGTTCCATGGGTGTGTCCAGGGTTCGGGCAAGTTGTGGGCCAAAAATCGATCGAGGTGTGTCAAGGATGTTTGAGGTTATCCTAGTGTGGTCCATTTGGGTAGGCGGGGCCATTTGGGTGGTCAGTTAGGTAAAATAATGCAAACGGGCCATTTTCAGTCTAAATTGGTGTGCTATAGCCCAAGGTTTCGGAGGTAGGCTCGGGGTCCGATCGTGCTATAGGCTGAAAAGTGATCGAGGCGTGCCAGGGAGGCTTGGGATTGTCCTAATGTGGTCCGTTTTGGTGGGCAGGTCAATCTGAGTGGTCAAACGGGTGAAGCGGTGCAAATGGGTCATTTTCGAGCCAAATTAGTATGCTATGCCTACGAATTCGGGGCTGGGCTCAGGGTTCGAGTATGTTGTGGGCTGAAAATTGACTGAGGCATGCCAGGAAGGCTTGGGATCATCCTAATATGGTATGTTTGAGTCGGCAGGGTTATTTGAGTGGTCAAATGGGTGAAACGGTGTAAATGGAGCATTTTCGAGTTAAATTGGTATGCTATAGCCTAAAAATCTAGGGGTGGGCCCGAAGTTCGGGCATGCTGTGGGTTGAAAATCGACCAGAGCACATGAGGAAGGCTGGGGATCATCCTAGTATTGTCCGTTAAGGTAGGTGGGGCTATTTAGGTGGTCAAACGAGCAGAATAGTGCAAATGTAGCATTTTGGGGCTAAATCGGTGTGCTTAGCCCACGGTTCTGGGGGTCAGCTCAAGATTTGGGCGTGCTATGAGCTAAAAATTGATCGAAGGATGTAAAGGAGGCTGGGGATTGTCCTAGAATGGGCTGTTTGGGTGGGAAGAGCCATTTGGGTGGTCAAACGGGCGAAATGGTGCAACTGGGATATTTTCAAGCTAAATTGGTGTGCTATAGCCCACGGTTCCGGGGGTAGGCCCGGGGTCTGGGCGTGCTGTGGGTAAAAAATTTATCGGGCAGTGCTAGGAAGGCTGGGGATCATCATAGTGTGGTCCATTTGGGTGGGCAAGGCCATTTAGGTGGTCAAACAGGAGAAATAATAGAAATGGTATATTTTTGGGCTAAATCGATGTGCTATAGCCCACGATTTTAGGGGTGGGCTCGGGGTTCGAGTGTGTTGTAGGTCGAAAATCGATAAAGGCATCCCAGAGAGGTAAGAGATCATCCTAGTGTGGCCCATTTAGTTAGGCAGGGCCATTTGGTTGGTCAAACGAGCGAAATGGTGCATTTTTGAGCTAAATTGGTGTGCTAATACCCCTTGGTTCTGGGGTGGACCTGGGTTCAGGGCGTGCTGTGTGCCAAAAATCGATCGGGGCATACCAGAGAGGCTGGGGATCCTTATAGTGGTGGGAGAGGCCATTTGGGTGGTCAAACAGTCATAACGGTTCCAAATGGGGATTTTTTTTTCCAAATCAGTGTGCTATAGCCCACGATTCTGGGGGTGGGCCAGGGTCCGAGCATGCTGTAGGCCAAAAATCGACCGGGGCATGCCAGGATGGCTGGGGATCATCTTAGTGTGGACCATTTGTGTGGGCGGGGCTCGTTGGGTGGTAAATTAGGTGAAACGGTGCAAGCGGGGCATTTTTGGTCTAAATTCGTATGCTATAGCCCACAGTTTTTAGGATGGGGTTGGGATTCGGGTGTGCTGTAGGCCAAAAATTGATCGGGGAATGCTATAGGGGCTGGGGATCGTCCTAGTGTAGTCCGTTTGGGTGGTCAAACAGTCGAAATGATGAAAATAGGAAATTTTGGGCTAAATCAATGTGCTATAACCCACAGTTTCATGGGTAGCCCGGAGTTCGGGCGTGCTGTGGGCCAAAAATCCATTAGGATATGCCAGGGAGGCTGGGCATCATCCTAGTATGGTCCATTTGGGCCGACGGGGCTATTTGGGTGGTCAAATGGGCAAAATGGTGCAAATGGGGCATTTTCAAGCTAAATTATTGTGCTTTATCCCACGATTTGGAGGGTGGGCCCGAGGTTCGAGCATTCTATGGTCCAAAAATCAATCGAGGCATGCTATAGAGGCTTAGGACCATCCTAGTATGGTTCATTTAGGTAGGCAAGGCCATTTGAGTGGTAAAACAATCAAAATGGTGCTAATGTGGCATTTTTGGGTCAAATTGGTATGTTATAGCCC
This sequence comes from Capsicum annuum, assembly GCF_002878395.1. Lineage (NCBI taxonomy): Eukaryota > Viridiplantae > Streptophyta > Magnoliopsida > Solanales > Solanaceae > Capsicum > Capsicum annuum. The sequence continues at coordinate 38,834,492 of NC_061118.1, read as the reverse complement.
ATGGATCTAGGGTGGGCTCGGGGTCCGGGCGTGCTGTGGATGAAAAATCGATCGGGGCATGCAAGGGAGGCTGGGGATTATCCTAGTGTGGTCCGTTTGGGTGGGCGGGGCCATTTGAGTGGTTAAATAAGCGAAATAGTGCAAACGGGGCATTTTCAGGGTAAATTGGTGTGCCACGGTTCTGGGATCAGCCCAGGATTTGGGCTTTCTGCGGGCCAAAAATTGATCGGGGCATAATAGTGAGGCTGGGGATCATCCTAGTGTCGTCTGTTTAAGTGGGCGAGGCCATTTATGTGGTCAAACGGGGAAAACGGTCCAAATGGGATATTTTCTAGCCAAATGGTGTGCTATAGCCCACGGTTCCAGCGATGGGATCGGGGTTCGGGCGTGCTGTGGGCCAAAAATCAATCGGGGCATATCGGCGAGGTTGGGGATCATCCTAGTATTGTTCGTTTGGGTGGGAGGGTCTATTTGGGTGGTCAAATAGGAGAGATAGTGTAAACGACATATTTTCGAGCTAAATCAATATGCTATAGCCCACGGTTCCAGGGGTGTGCCCGGGGTTTGGGCATACTGTGGGCTAAAAATTTACCAGGACATGCCAGAGAGGCTGAGGATCATCTTAGTATCATCCGTTTGGTTAGGCAGGGCTATGTGTGTGGTAAAACGGGCAAAACAGTGCAAACATTGTATTTTCAGGCCAAATTGATGTGCTAATAGCCTACGGTTGTAGGGGTGGACCCGAGGTCCTGGCGTGCTGTGTTCCAAAATCGACCGACGCATGCCAGGGAGTCTGGAGATCAACTTTGTGTGGTCCATTTGGGTGGGTGGGCCATTTGGGTGGTCAAAAGGGCGAAACGGTATAAATGGGGCATTTTCAAGCCAAATCACTATGCTATCCACGGTCCTGGGATGGGACTCGGGTTCGGGCATACTGGGAGATTAGGGATCATCCTAGTGTTGTCTGTTTAGGTATAGCCCATAGTTTTGGGAATGGGCCCAAGGTCCGGGCATGCTGTCAGCCAAAAATTGTCTGAGGCATGCAGGGAGGCTGGGACCGTCCTAGTGTGGTACGTTTGGTTAGGCAGGGCCATTTGGGTGGTCAAATAGGTAAAATGACACATTATCAGGCCAAATTGGTGTGCCAATTATAGCCCACGATTTTGGGGTGGACCCGGGGTCCTGGCTTGTTGTGTTCCAAAAATCGACCGGGTCGTGACAGAGAGGCAAGGGATAGTCCTAGTGTGGTCCATTTGGGGTGTCGAGGCCATATGGGTGGTCAAAAGTGTGAAATGGTGTAAATGGGGTATATTTTTGGAAAATCGATATACTATAAGCCACGGTTCCGAGGGTGGGCCTAGGGTTCGAGTGTGTTGTGGGCTGGAAATTGACCCAGGCATGCTAGGGAGGCTGGGATCGTCCTAGTGTGGTCTGTTTGGGTGGGTGGGGACATTTGGGTGGTCAAACTGGCAAAATAGTGCAAACGGGACATTTTTGGGCCAAATCGATGTGCTATAGGCTTTGGTTTCGGAGGTGGGCCTAGGGTCTTGGTGTGGTGTGGCAGAAAAGTGATAGAGGCGTGCTACCGAGGCTGGGGATCATCATCGTGTAGTCCGTTTAGGTGGGCAAGTCCTTTTAGGTGGTCAAACAGGTGAAATGGTGCATATGGGGCATTTTCTGGCCAAATAGGTTGCTGTAGTCCTCGGTTTAGGGGTGGGCCCAAGGTTTGCGCGTGCTATTGTCTAAAAATTGACCGAGGCTTGATAGGATGGATGAGGATCATCCTATTATGGTCCGTTTGGGTTGGCAAGGCCATTTGGGTACTCAAACGGGTGAAACAGTGCAAATGGGGCATTTTGGGCCAAATTAGTATGCCATAGCCTATGATTCTGGGGGTAGGACCAGGGTTCGGGCGTGCTGTATGTCGAAAATCTACCAAGGTATACTTGTGAGGTTGGGGATCATCCTAGTATGGTCCGTTTGGGTAGGCGATGCCATTTGGGTCGTTAAACCTGCAAAACGGTGCAAATGAGGCATTTTCAGACCAAACTGGTGTGTTTAGGCCACAGTTTTGGGGGTGGGCCCAGGGTCAGGGGATGATATGTACAAACAGTTGATTGGGGCATACCAGGGAGGCTGGGGATCGTCCTAGTGTGGTTCTTAGGTGAGCGGGCCATTTGGGTGGTTAAATGGGTGAAACGTGCAAACAGGGTATTTTCGGGTCAAATCAGTATGCTATAGCCCACGGTTTTGGGGTAGGCTTAGGGTTTGGGCATTTCGTGGGCCAAAAATCGATTGGAGCTTGCCTGGGTTCATCTTAGTGTAGTTCGTTTGTGTGTGCGGGGCTATTTAGGTGGTCAAACAGGCGAAATGGTGCATATAGGGCATTTGGTGTGCTATGGGCCACGGATTTGGGGGTGGGTCTGGGGTTCGGGCGTGCTGTGGGCCAAAAATCAATCGGGGTCTGCCAGGGAGGCTGTGGATCATCCTAGTATGGTTCGTTTGGGTGGTCAAACAAGCAATATGGTGCAAACAAGACATTTTTGGGCCAAATCGGTGTGCTATAACCGCGGTTTTGGGGGTAGGCCCGGTGTCCGTAATACAAGAAAGACCACGGAAGGTAAAAAAACTACATAAAATAGTCCACAAATTGAGAGCAACCCGAGGAACCCTTTGAGTTCTAGTTTCGGCCAATAACAACAACAAAAGTATCAAGACTTTACAAGGTGTTTTAGCACTAAAACAACAACAATACAACAAGAACAAGATGGACACAAATGAACAGAAAATTCAGATTCAACAAGAACAAACGATTACAAGATACAAATACTAGCACAATTGTAAGAAAGGTAAAGATAGATAGTGAGACATAGATTATTACAAATATTAGGACTTAACAACAACACCACACTTTTTTGGTGACCGCCAAGGGAATCAACTCACCTTAAGATCCACCGTTTCCAAGCAAAGAATAATATTGGCTTTTCCAAGCCCTAAAATACAATGGCTAATCCAAGCCCTAACTAAGAACTACACTAAGGTGGTCTATTCTCAAGGGAGAGGATTTTCAATATTTCATACATTCATCAGTCCTAAACTAATAAGAAAAGACCTAAAACAGACTATATATAGTATATTACAAAAGAAAAACAAAAATGACTCCAATACTTAATGAGGGGGGATGACCATAGGGTGTCATTTAGACAAATCTAAATGACCAAAATGCCCTCAAGTCTAAGTGACCAAAATGCCCTTAATAAAGGGAACCAAAACCATAAACCACCAAGTGTGGCCTAAACCCGAGAGTCCTCAAGTTTTCAAGGCTACAAGCAATCTTTCACACATGGGTTTGTTTAACGGCATGCTTAAGATGACTTCTCCAAGTATGATCCCGTGTCCTTCATGCGACCAAAGTTTGATTCTTCACATAGTAACATTGAATGATGTCATCAAAAGCTAAGGCGGCCATTTGACTTGTATCAGGTCTGGGCGTGCTGTGGGCGAAAAATCAATTGGGGCATGTAAGGGAGGCTAGGGATCATCCTATTATGGTTCTTTTGGGTGGTTAAGGCCATTTGGGTAGTCAAATAAGTGAAATGGTGTAAACAGGGTATTTTCGAGCCAAATTGGTGTGCTATAGCAAATGGTTCTAGGGTGGGCCTGGGTTATGGGCGTATTGTGGATTGAAAATAGACAGAAGCATGCCAGAGAGGGTGGGGATTATCCTAGTATGGTCTGTTTGGTTGGGTAGGGCTATTTAGGTGGTCAAACGGGCGAATCGATGCAAACATGGTATTTTAAAGCCAAATCTATGTGCTATAGCCCACGATTCTGGGGGAGGGCTCAGGGTTTGGGTATGCCGTGGGACATAAATTGATCAGGTCAAGCCAGGGAGGCTTGGGATCATCCTAGTATGGTCTATTTGGGTGGGCGAGGCCATTTGGGTGGTCAAATAGGCAAAAAGGTAAAAATGAGGAATTTTTGAGTTAAATTAGTGTGTTATAACCCACTGTTCTAGGGCTAGGCTTGGGGTTTGGGAGTGCTGTGGGCCAAAAATTGATTGGGGTATGTCTAGGAAGCTGGGGATCTTTCTAGTATGTTTCGTTTGAATAGGCGGGGCCATTTGGGTGGTCAAATGGGCAAAACGGTGCAAATGAGGTATTTTTTTTATCCAAATTGGTGTGATATAGCCCATGGTTTTGGGGGTGGGCTCAGGGTTTGGGCGTGTTGTGGGCCCAAAATTGATCGGGGCGTGCTAGGGAAACTGGGAATTTTCCTAGTATGGTTTGTTAGGGTGGGTGGGGCTATTTGGGTGGTTAAACGGGAGAAACGGTGAAAACGGGGCTTCTTCGAGTCAAATTGGTGTGCTGTAGCCCATGATTTCAAGGGTGGGCCCCGGCAAAATGGTGTAAACAAAGCATTTTTAGGCCAAATTTGTGTGCTATAGCAAATAGTTTTGGGGGTAGGCTCGAGTTTCGTACTGTGGGCCAAAAATCAACTGGTGTATGCCAAAGACGCTGAGGATCAACCTAGTATGGTCCATTTTGATCGTCGAGGACATTTGGGTGGTCAAATGGGATAAACGGTATAAATGGGGCATTTTGGGCTAAATCAATGTGCTATAGCCAACGATTCCTCGGGTGGGCCTGGGGTTTGGGCGTGCTCTGGGTTAAAAATTGTCTGGGGAATGCTAGGGAGGCTGGGGATCTTCCTAGTATGATTCGTTTGGGTGGGCTAGGTTATTTGGGTGGGTAAACGAGTGAAATGGTGCATACAAGCAGTTTTCTAGCAAAATCAGTGTGCAATAGCCCACAGTTCTTGGGGTGGGCCTGGTGTCCGGGCATGTTGTAGGCTAAAAATAGATTGAACTATGCCAGGGTGGCTGGGGATGGTCCTAGTGTGATCCGTTTGGGTGGGCGAGACCATTTGGGTGGTCAAATGGGTGAAACAGTTCAAACGAGGTATTTTTGGGCAAAATTAGAGTGTTATATCCTACAGTTCTAGGGGTGGGCCTGGGCTGGGCCCGGGGTCTGGGCATGCTGTGGGTTAAAAATTGAATGGGGTGTGCCAGGGAGGTTGGAGATCATCTTAGTGTGGTCTGTTTGGGTGGGCGGGGCCATTTGGGTGGTCCACCGGGCAAAATATTTCAAATGGGGCATTTTCAGGCCAAATCAGTGTGATATGTCCCATGATTCTGGGTGGGCTCTGGGTTCATGCATGGTGTTGGTCTAAAATTGATCGGGCCAAGCCAGGGAGGCTGGGGATCATCTTAGTGTGGTTCGTTCAGGATGGTGGGACCATTTTTGAGGTCAAATGGGCATAACGGTGCAAATGAGGCATATTTAGGCAAAATGAATGTGCTATAGACTATGGTTCCAGGGGTGGGACTAGGGTACGGGTGTGTTATGGGTCGAAAATTAACTAGGTCTTCACAGAGACGCTGGGGATTATCCTAGTGTGGCCCATTTGGGAGGGTGGGCCATTTGGGTGGTCAAATGGGCAAAATAGTGAAAACAGAGCATTTTTGGGCCTAATCACTGTGCTATAACCCACATCTCTTGGGTGGGCCCGGGGTCTGGGCATGCTGTGGGCTAAAAATGATCGAGGCATGTAAGGGAGGCTGGAGATCATCCTAGTCTTGTATGTTTGGGTGGGATGGGCCATTTGGATGGTCAAACGAGCAGAATATGCAAACGGGGCATTTTCAGACCTAATTAGTGTGTTATAGCCCATAGTTCAGGGGGTGGGCCCATGGTTCTAGCGTGTTGTAGGCTAAAAATCAACTGGGGAATGCTTGAGAGGATGGGGATCATCCTAGGTATGCCAGAGAGGCTGGGTATCAACCTAGTATGGTTTGTATGGCTGGGCGTAGACATTTAGGTGGTTAAACGGGCAAAATAGTACAAATAGGGCATTTTTGATCCAAATCAATTTGCTATAGCCCAGGGTTCTGGGCTGGGCCCAGTGTTCGAGCTTGTTATGGGCCAAAAATTAATCAAGGCATGCCAGGGAGGTTGGGGATCTTCCAAGTATGGTTTGTTTGGGTGGGTAGGGCCATTTGGATAGTTAAATGGGTAAAACGATGCAAATAGGGCATGTTCAAGCCAAAGTGGTATGCTATAGCCAATGATTTCGGGGGTGGGCCCGGGGTTCGGGCGTGATGTGGGTCAAAAATTGATCGAGGCATGCCAAAGAGGTTGGGAATCATCCTAGTGTAGTTCGTTATGGTGGACACGGCCATTTGGGTGGTGAAACGGGCGAAACGATACAAATGGGGCATTTTCGGGACAAATTAGTGTGCTATAGCCTATGGTTTTGAGGATGGGTGTGGGTTCTAGGTATGCTGTGGGCCAAAAATTAATTGTGGCATGCTTGGGAGGTTAGGGATCATTCTAGTATGGTCCGTTTGGGTGGGCGGGGCCATTTAGGTGGTCAAATGGAGAAACTATGCAAATGGGGCATTTTCGAGCCAAATTTATGTGCTATATCCCATGGTTTCAGAGTGGGACCGGGGTCTGGACGTATTGTAGGTTGAAAATTGATCGGCACATGGCAGGGAGGTTGGGAGTTGTCTTAGTGTGGTCCGTTTGGGTGCGCGAGGCCGTTTGGGTGGTCAAACAGGAGAAATGGTGCAAATGGGGCATTTTGGGCCAAATCAATATGCTATAACCCACGGTTCTGAGTGTGGGCCCACGGTTTAAGAATTCTGTGAGCTAAAAATTGGCTCGGATATTTCAGGGAGATTGGGGATCATCCTAGTATTTTTTTCGTTTTGGTGGGCGGGTTTGTTTGGGTGGTTAAGCGGGTGAAACAGTAAAAATAGGGATCATCCTAGAGAGGTCTGTTTGGATGGGCGGGGCTATTTGGGCGGTCAAACGGGTAAAATATGGCAAACAGGGCATTTTTAGGCTAAATCGGTGTTCTATAGACCACAGTTCTGGGGGTGAGCCCAGCTTTTGAACATTTTGTGGGTTAAAAATTAACCGAGGCGTGTCAGGGAGGCTGGGGATCATCCTAGTGTGGTCCGTTTGGATGGGCAGGGCCATTTGTGTGGTCAAAGGGGGCAGAACGGTGCTAACAGGGCATTTTTGTGAAAAATTAGTCAGCAATAACCCACAGAACTGGGGGTGGGCCCGAGGTTTAGGCGTGCTATGGGCTAAAAATTAATCGGGTCATGCCACGGAGGCTGAGGGTCATCTTGGTATGGTCCGTTTGGGTGGGCAAGGCCATTTGGGAGATCAAATTGGTAAAACAACGCAAATGGAGTAATTTTAGGGTAAATCGCTGTGCTTTAGCCCACAATTTTGGGGGTGGGATGGGGGTCCATCAATGCTGTGGGATGAAAAATAATTGGGGTATGGCAAGAAGGCTGGGATCTTCCTAGTATGGTCCGTTTAGGTAGGCGAGGCGATTCGGGTGGTCAAATAGGTAAAATAGTACAAACGGGGCATTTTTGAGCCAAATCGATGTGCTATAGCCCATGGTTCTGGGGGTGGATCCGAGGTTCGGGTAACTATGTATCAAAAATTGAGTAAGGTGTGCCATGGAGGCCGGGGATCATCCTAGTGTGGTCCGTTTTGGTGGGTGGGGTTATTTGGGTGGTTAAATGTGCAAAACGGTGCAAACGGGGTATTTTTAGGGCTAATCAGTGTGCTATAGCCCACGGTTCTGGGAGTAGGACTAGGGTCCGGATGTGTTGTAGGACAAAAATTGATCGGGGCATGCCATGGAGGCTTAGGATCATCTAAGTGTGGTTTGTTTGGTTGGGCAAGGCAATTTGGGTGGTCAAACAGGCGAAACGGTGTAAATGGGGCTTTTTCGGGCTAAATCAGTGTGCTATAGCCCACGGTTCCGAGGGTGGTCTTTGGGTTTTGGCGAGTTGTGGGCTAAAAATTAATTGAAGCAGGCTAGGGATCGTCCTAGTGTGGTATGTTTAGGTGCGCGAGGTTATTTGGGTGTCCAGACGGGTGAGACAGTGCAAACGAGGCATTTTTGGGCTAAATCAATGTGCTATCACCAACGGTTCCGAGGGTGAGCCCGGAGTCTGGGCATGATTTGAGTCATAAATTGATTGAGGCATGTTATAGAGGCTAGGGATCATCCTAGTATGGTCCGTTTGGGTGAGTGGGGCTATTTGGGTGGTCAAACGGTGCAAACGGGGCATTTTTAGGTCAAATCGGTGTGCTATAGACCACGATTTGGGGGTGGGCCTGAGGTTCGGGTGAGCTATAGGCCAAAAATAAATTGGGACATGGTGTGGAGGCTGGGGATCATTCTAGTGTGTTTCGTTTGGGTGGGTGGGTCCATTTGTGTGGACAAACAGGCAAAATAGTGTAAATGGGGCATTTTTAGGCCAAATCGGTGTGCTGTAGCCTAAGGTTTTTGGGGTAGGCTCGGGGTTCGGGCATGCTGTAGGCTGAATATTGATCAGGGCATGCCAGTGAGACTGGGATCATCCTACTGTGGTCAGATTTGGTAGGTGGGGCCATTTGGTTGGTCAAATGTGAAACAGTAAAAATGGGGCATTTTCGGCCTAAATTGATGTGCTATAGCCTTCAGTTCTGGGGTGGGCTAAGGATCTAGGCATGCTGTGGGACAAAAATTGATCGGGGCATGTCGATGATGCTGGGGATCGTCATAGTGTGGTCCATTTGGGTGGGCGGGACTATTTGTGTTGTTAAACAGGAAAAATGGTGCAAACGGGGCGTTTTAGAGGCAAATCGGTGTGCTATAGCCCACATTTTTGGGGGTGGTCCTGGGGTTCAAACGTACTGTGGGACGAAAATCCATTGAGGCATCCCAAGGAGGCTGAGGATCATCCTAGTGTGGTCCGTTTTGGTGCGCGGGGACAATTCGATGTTCACACATGTAAAACGGTGCAAATAAGGCATTTTCGGGCAAAACCGATGCGCTAAAGCCCATTGTTCAGGGGTAGGACCAGGGTCCGAGTGTACCTTGGACTAAAAATCAATCGGAGCATACCAATGAGGTGGAGGATCATCCTAGTCTAATCCGTTTGGGTGGGCAGGGCCATTTGGGTGGTCAAACGGGAGAAATTGTGTAAATGGGGCATTTTGAGGCAAAATCTGTGTACTATAGCCTATGGTTTCGTGGTGGGACCGGGTTTCGGGTATGCTGTGCGCCTAAAATCGATTAGGGCTTGCTAGGGAGACTGGGGATTGTCCTATTATGGTCCATTTTGGTGGCTAAATAGGAGAAATGGTGTAAATGGGGCATTTTCAGGCTAAATCGGTATGCTATAGCCCACGATTTCGAGGGTGGTCCCGGGGTTTGGGGTTACTGTAGGTCAAAAATTAACCAAAGCATACCAGGGAGGCTGGGGATCATCCTAGTGTGGTATGTTTGGGTGGGAGGGGCCATTAGGGTGGCCAAACGGGTGAAACGGTGTAAACCAAGCATTTTTGGGCTAAATCAGTGTGCTATAACGAATGGTTTCGAGGGTGGCCCCGGGGTCAGGGCGTGTTGTGGGATGAAAATCAACCGTGGCATGCTAGGGAGTCTAGGTATCGTCCTAGTATGGTTCGTTTGGGCGGGTGAGGCATATTTGGGTGGTCAAACGGGCAAATGATGCAAACGGGGCATTTTTAGGCCAAATTTGTGTGCTATAGCCACGGTTTTGGGGGTAGGTCTGGGGTTCGGGCATGATGTGGACTTAAAATTGACCGAGGTATGCCATGGAGGCTTGGGATCATCCTAGTGTGGTTCATTTGGTGGGATAGGCCATTTTTGTGGTCGAACGGGCAAAACGGTACAAATATGACATTTTTGGGCCAAATCGGTATGCTATAGCCTGCGGTTCTGAGGGTAGGCTCGGGGTTCGGGCGTTCTGTGGGCTGAATATCGATTGTGGTATGCCAGTGAGGCTGGGATCATCCTAGTGTATTTTGTTTTAGTAGTCGGGGCCATTTGGACGGTTAAATGCGAAATGATGCAAATGGGACATTTTCAGGCCAAATCGGTGTGCGATAACCCATGGTTCTAGGGGTGGTCCTAGTTTCTAGGCGTGCTGTGAAGGAAAAATTGATCGGGGCATATCGGTGAAGCTGGGGAGCATCCTAGTATTAGCCATTTAGGTAAGCGGGGCCATTTGTGCAAATGGGGAATTTTTGGGCCAAATTTGTGTGCTATAGCACAGTTCCGAGGGTGGGCTCGGGTTTTGAGCGTGCTGTGGTTCAAAAATCCATCAGGGCATGAAAGGGAAGCTGCACATTATCCTAGTGTTGTGCATTTGGCTGGGCGCGATAATTTCGGTGTTCAAAAATGCAAAATGGTGCAAACAGGGCATTTTCGAGGCAAATCAGTGTGCTATAGTCCATGTTTCTGGGGTAGGGTCGGGGTCCGATCATACTGTGGCCTAAAAACTGACTGAGGCAAGCCATAGAGGCTGGGTATTATCCCTGTATGGTCCGTTTGGATGGGCGGGGCCATTTGGGGTGGTCAAAGGGGAGAAACTGTGTAAATGGGGCATTTTTATGCTAAATCTGTGTGCTAGAGCCGATGGTTCCTGGGTGGGATCGGGTTTTAGGCGTACTGTGGGCAAAAAATTAATTGGGGTACGCCAGAAGGCTGGGGATATTTCTAGTGTGGTCTGTTTGGTTAGGCGGGGCCATTTGGGTGGTCAAACATGCAAAACGGTGAAAATGGTGCATTTTTGAGTTAAATCGATGAGCTATAGCCTACGGTTCTGGTGTGGGCCTCTAGTCCAAGCATGATGTGGGCCAAAAATTGACCCTGGGATGCCAGGGAGGATGAAGATTGTCCTAGTATGGTCCATTTGGGTGGGCAGGGCCATTTGGGTAGTCAGACAGGCAAAATGGTACAACAAGGGATTTTCAGGCCAAATTGGTATGCTATAGCCCACGATTCTGGGGGTAGGTCTGGTGTCCGGGTGTGCTGTAGGCTAAAAATTTATTCGAGCATGCTAGAAAGGTTTACGATCATCCTAGTGGGGTCTGTTTGGGTAGGCAGGGACATTTGGGTGGTCAAACCAGCAAAACGGTGCAAACGGGGCATTTTCAGTCTAAATCGGTGAGCTATAGCCCACGGTTCCAGGGGTGGCTTGGGTTTCAGGCGTGGTGTCGGTTAAAATTCAATCGAGGGGTGACAGAGAGGCTGGGGAACATTTTAGTATGTTTCATTTCAATGAGGGAGGCCATTTGTGTGGTCAAATAGGTGAAACGGTCTAAACGGGGCATTTTTGAGCTAAATGAGTGACTATAATCCTTGATTTTGGGTGTGGACGGGCGTGCTGTAGCCAAAAATTGACTGAGACATGCAAGGGAGGCTGGGGATCATTGTAGTATGGTTCATTTGGGTGGGAGAGGCCAATTGGGTTGTCAAACAGGTGAAACGGTACAAATGAGGCATATTTGGGCCAAATCGATGTTCTATAGCCCACAGTTCCATGGGTGGGCTCGGAGTCCAGGCATTCTGTGGGTTGAAAATCGCTTTGGGCATGACAGAGTGGTTGTATATCATCCTAATGTGGTTCATTTAGGTGGGCGGGGGCATTTGGGTGGTCAAACAAGCTAAACGGTGCAAACGGGGCATTTTCGAGCCAAATCGGTGAGCTATAGCCCACAGTTCCAGGGGTAGGCTTGGGTTTCGGGTGTGCTTTCTGTTAAAATTTGACTGAGGGATGCCAAGAAGGTTGGGGATCATCCAAATATGGTATGTTTTAGTAGGGGACGCTATTTGTGTGGTCAAATACATAAAACGATGCAAATAGGCCATTTTAAACGGGCTGAGGATCATTGTAGTGTGGTTCATTTTGGTGGGCGAGGCCAATTGGGTAGTCAAACGGGCTGAACAGTACAAACGAGGCATTTTTAGGCCAAATCGGTATTCTTATAGCCCACAGGTTTGGGGTGGGCCTAGAGTTCGGGCGTGCTGTGGGTAGAAAATTGTTCGAGGTATGACAGAGAGGTTGGAGATCATCCTAATATGGTCTGTTTGGGTGGGCGGGGGTATTTGGGTGGTCAAACAAGCGAAACAATTCAAATGAGGCATTTATGGGCCAAAGCAGTGTGCTATAGACCATAGTTTGAGGGATGGTCCCGAGATTCGAGCGTGTTGTGGAAAAAAATTGATTGGTTCATGACAGGAAGGCTAAGGATCATCCTAGTGCGGTTCGATTGGATGGGCGGTGTCATTTTTGTGGTCAAACTGGTGTAATAACGCAAACAAAGAGTTTTCGAGCCAAATCGGTGTGCTATATAGGCCCATGATTCCAGGGGTAGGTACGGGCATGTTGTAGGCTAAAAATTGATCGGGGCATTCAAGGGAGGCTGGGGATCCTCCTAGTGCAGTACATTTGGGTGGAGGGGCCATTTGGGTGGTCAAACGGGCAAAACGATGCAAACAAGGCATTTTCAAGCCAATTCATTGTGTATAGCCCACGATTCTGGGTGTGGTCCCAGAGTTTGGGCTTACTGTGGATGAAAATTGACCAAGGAGTGCCAGGGAGGCTGGGGATCATCCTAGTGAGGTTCGTTTGGGTGGGAAGGACCATTTGGTAGATCAAACAGGCCAAATGGTGAAAACAAGGCATTTTTGGTCCAAATTAGTGTGCACCTATTGTTTCGGGGGGGGGGGGGGCAGGGTTTGAGCATGATGTGGACAAAGAATTGACCGGTATGTGCATTGGAGGGTGGGGATCATCCTAGTATGGTACATTTAAGTGTGCGGGGCCAGTTGGATAGTAAAACTGTCAAAACGGTGCAAATGAGGCATTTTCAAGCCAAATTAATATGTTATATAGCCCATAGTTTTGGGGGTGGGCCCGAGGTACGGAGGTGCTGTGGGCCAAAAATTGATTGGGGCGTGCCAGGGAGGCTGGGGATCATCCTAGTGTAGGCCGTTTGAGTAGGCGGGACCATTTGGGTGGTCAAATGATCGAAACGGTGCAAATGGGGCATTTTCAGGCCAAATCATTGTGCTAGGTGGGCAAACGGGCAAAACGGTGCAAACAGGGCATTTTTGAGAAAAATTAGCATGCTATAGCCCACGGTTTTATGAGTGGACCAGGGTTCGGGCGTGCTGTGGGCTAAAAATTGATCAGGGCGTGCCAGGGCGATTGAGGATCATCTCAGTGTGGTCCGTTTAAATTTTCGTGGCCATTTGGGTGGACAAACAGTTGAAAAGATGCGAACGAGATATTTTTGGACCAAATCAGTGTACTATAGCCCACGATTTTGATGGTGGGTTGGCGTTCGGGCGTGCTGTGGGTTGAAAATTGACCGGGGCATGTCAGGGAGTATAAGGATAGATCCAGTGTGGTTCGTTTAAATTTTTGTGGCCTTTTGGGTGGATAAATAGGCAAAACGGCACGAATGAGGCATTTTTGGACCAAATCGGTGTGCTATAGCCCACAGTTTTGGTGGTGGGCCTGGGGTTCGGGTGTGCTGTGGGCCAAAAATTGATCGGGGCATGCCAGGGAGGTTGGAGATCATCCCAGTTTGGTCTTTTTAATTTTGGTGGCCATTTGGGGGGATAAATAGGCAAAACAGCATGAACATGGCGTTATCGGGCCAGATTGGTGTGCTATAGCCCACAGTTTCAGGAGTGACCCCAGGGTCCGGGCGTGCTGTGGGCCTAAAATGGATTGAGGCATGCCTGGGAGGTTGGGGATCGTCCCATTGTGGTTCATTTAAATTTTTGTGGCCATTTGTGTGGACAAATGGGTAAAACAACGTATATGGGGCATTTTCGGGATAAATCGGTGTGCTATAGCCTACGGTTTTGGGGGTGGGCCTGAGGTCAGGGCGTTCTATGGGCCAAAAATTGATTGGGGCGTGCCATTGAGGTTGGGGATCGTCCCAGTGTGGTCCGTTTAAATTTTTGTGGCCATTTGGGTGGACAAATATGCGAAACGACGTGAACGGGGATTTTCGGGCCAAATTGGTGTGCTATAGCCTATGGTTTCGGGGATAGGCCCAGGGTCCGGGCGTGCTGTGGGTTTAAAATTAGTTTGGGCATGCCAGTGAGGTTGGGGATCATTCCAGTGTGGTCCGTTTAAATTTTCGTAGACATTTGGGTGTGCTATAGCCCACAGTTTTAGGGGTTCGGGAGGTTAGGGATCGTGCCAGTGTGGTCCGTTAAAATTTTTGTGGCCATTTGGGTGGTCAAACGGGCTAAATGGCATGAATAGGACATTTTCGGGCCATATCAGTGTGCTATAGCCCACGGTTTTAGTGGTGGGCTCGGTGTTCGGGCGTGTTGTTGGTCCAAAATTGACTAGGGCATGCTAGGGAAGTTCAGAATCATCCCAGTGTGGTTCGTTTAAATATTCGTGGCTATTTGGGTGGACAAACGGGTGAAACGGTGCGAACGGGGCATTTTTGGGCTAAATTTATGTGCTATAGCCCACAGTTTTGAGGCTAGGCTTAGGGTCAGGGCATGATGTTGGCTGAAAATCGACCGGGGCGTACCAGGGAGGTTGGGGATCATTCCAGTGTGGTCCATTTAAATTTTTGTGGCCATTTGGGTGGACAAACGAGCAAAACAGCGCGAAAGGGGATTTTTTTGGGCCATGTCATAATGTTCTAGACCATGGTTTTGCGGCTGGGACTGGGGTCCGGACATGCTGTGGGTCGAAAATCGACCGAAGTGTGCTAAGTAGGTTAGGGATCACCTCTGTGTGGTCCTTTCAAATTTTTATTGCCAATTGGGTGGACAAACGGGCAAAACGGCGCGAACGGAGTATTTTCGGGATAAATCAGTGTGCTATAGCCCATGGTTTTGGAAGTGGGCTGAGGGTCCAGGCATTTTGTGATCCCAAAATCGATTGGGGTGTGCCAGGGAGGTTGGGAATCATACCAGTATGGTTCGTTAAAGTTTTCGTGTCCATTTGGGTAGACAAATGGGCGAAATAACGCGAACTAGGCATTTTCGGGCAAAATTGGTGTGCTATAGCCCACGATTTTGGGGGTGGGCCCGGGGTCCGGGCATGCTGTGGGCCAAAATTGACCAGGGTGGGCTAGGGAGGTTGGGGATCACCCAGTGTGGTCTATTTAAATTTTTGTGGCCATTTGGGAGGACAAATGGGCGAAACTACGTGAATGGGGAGTTGTCGGGCCAAGTTGGTCTGCTATAGCCCACGACTTCAGGGGTTGGATCGAGGTCTGAGCATGTTGTGAGCCAAAAATTAGTCGGGCCATGGCAGGGAGGTTAGGAATCGTCTCAGTGTGGTCTGTTTAAATTTTTGTGGCCATTTGGGCGGACAAACAGGCTAAACGACGGGAATACGACAATTTTAAGCCAAATCGGAGTGCTATAGCCCACGATTTTAAGGGTGGGCCCGGGGTTTGGGGGTGCTATGAGGGTCAAAAATCTATCGAGGCGTACCAAAGAAGTTTGGGATTATCCCAGTGTGGTCCGTTTAAATTTTCATTGCCATTTGGGTGGATAAATGGGTGAAAACGGCGTGAACGGGGGTTTTTTCGGGTTAAATTAGTGTGCTATAGCCCACGGTTTTGGGGGTGGGCCCGGGGTCCAGGCGTGCTGTCGACCATAAATCGATCGGAGCGTGACTGGGAGGTTGGGGATTATCGCAGTGTGGTTCGTTAAATTTTTGTGTCCATTTGGATGGAAAAATGATCAAAACGGTGCAAACGTGGCATTTTTGGGCCAAATCGGTGTGCTATAGGCCACGATTATGGGGGTGGGCTCGGGGTTCGAACATGCAATGGGCTAAAAATTAATCGGAGCGTGTCATGGAGTTTGGGGATTGTTCCAGTGTGGTTCGTTTAAATTTTGAAGGCTATTTGGCTGGACAAAAGAGCAAAATGGCGTGAATGGGACATTTTTGGGCAAATTCGGTTTGCTATAGCCCACGATTTTGTGGGTGGGCCCGGGGTCCGGGCGTGCTGTGGGCCAAAAGTTGACTGGGGCATGCCATGGAGGTTGGGTATTGTCCCAGTGTTGTTCCTTTAAATTTTTGTGGCCATTTAGGTGGACAAACGAGCGAAACATCGTGAGTATTTTTGGGCTAAATCGATGTACAATAACCCACAGTTTTGGGGGTAGGCCCGACATTTGGGCATTTTGTGGGCCAACAATCAACCAGGGCGTGCCAGGGATGTTGGTGATCATCCCAGTATGGTCTATTTAAATTTTTGTGGCCATTTAGGTGGACAAACGTTCAAAACTGCAAGAACGGGTTATTTTCGAGCCAAATTGGTGTGCTATAGCCCACGATTTTGGGGGTAGGCCTAGAGTTTGGTCGTGCTGTGGGCCAAAATTTGATCGGGGCATGCCAGGAAGATTGGGGATTGTCCTAGTGTGGTTTTTTTAAATTTTTGTGGCTATTTGGGTGAACCGACGGGCGAAACGGCACGAATGGAGCATTTTTGGGCTAAATCGGTGTGCAATAGCCCACGATTTTAAGGGTGGGCCGGGATCCGAGCGTGATGTTGGTCAAATATCGATCGGGGAGTGCCAGGGAGTTTGGGGATCATCCTAGTATGGTCCGTTTAAATTTTTGTGGCCATTTGGGTAGACAAACAGGTGAAAGGGCGTGAACGAGGCATTTTCAGGTCAAATCGGTGTGCTATAGCTTACGGTTTTGGGGGTAGGCCCAGGGTCCGAGCGTGCTGTGGGTCAAAAATTGATCGGGGCATGCCAGAGACGTTGTGGATCATCCCAATATAGTCCGTTTAAATTTTTTGAGCCATTTGGGATGACAAATAGCAAAACGGTGTAAACGGGGCATTATCGTGCCAAATTGGTGTCCTATAGCCCATAGTTTTGTGGGTGAGTCTGGGGTCCGGGTGTTTTGTGGGCCTAAAATTGATCGGGGTATGCCAGTGAGGTTGGGGATCATCCCAGTGTGGTCCATTTAAATTTTTGTGGCCATTTGGGGGGACAAACGGGCAAAATAGCGTGAACTAGGCATTTTTGACCAAATCGGTGTGCTATAGCTCACTGTTATGGGGGTGGGCCTGGTTCCGAGTATGCTATGAGCAAAAAATCGATCGTCGTGTGCCAGGGAGGTTCAGGATCATCCCTTTATGGTCCGTTTAAATTTTTGTGGCCATTTATGTAGACAAACGGGTGAAACGGCACAAACGAGGTATTTTTAGGTCAAATCGGTGCTCTATTGCCCATGGTTTCAGGGGTGGGCTCGGGGTCAGGGCGTTCGTTTGCTAAAAATCAACCGGGGCATGCCATAGAGGTTGAGGATCATCCCAGCATGGTTCGTTTAAATTTTCATGGCCATTTGGGTGGACAAACGGGCGAAACAGTGTGAATGAAGCATTTTTAGGCCAAACCGGTAAGCTATAGCCTAGGTTCGAGTGTGTTGTGCACCAAAAATCGATCGAAGATTACCAAGGAGGTCGGGGATAATACCAAAATAGTTCGTTTAAATTTTCGTGGCAATTTGGGTGGACAAACGGGTGAAACAATGCAAACGGGGCATTTTCAGCCTAAATCGGTGTGCTATAGCCCACGATTTTAGGGGTGGGCCCGGGTCCATACGTTTGGTGGGTAAAAAATCGATTGAGGCATGCCAAGGTGGTTGGGGATCATCTCAGTGTGGTCCATTTAAATTTTTGTGGCAATTTGGGTGGACAAACAGGCAAAACGGTGCGAACGGGGCATTTTCGAGCCAGATCAGTGAACTATAGCCAACAATTTTAGTGGTGGGCTCGAGGTCCAATGTGATGTGGGTCGAAAATCAATCGGGCATGCCAGTGTGGTGGGGAATCTTCCCAGTGTGGTCCGTTTAAATTTTCGTGGCCATATGGGTGGACAAATGGGCAAAACGGCACGATCGGGTTATTTTCGGGCTGAATTAGTGTGCTATAGCCCATGATTTAGGGGGTGGACCCAGGGTCCGAGCATGCTGTGGGTCAAATATAGACCGGTTCATTCCAGGGATATTGGGGATCATCCCAATGTGGGTCGTTTTAATTATCATGCCATTTGGGTGGACAAACGTGGGAAACAGCATGAACGAGGTATTTTTGAGCCAAATCGGTGTGCTATATCCCACGGTTTTGGGGGTAGACCTAGGAACCGAGAGTGCTATAGGTCAAAAATTGATCGGGGCATGACAGGGAGGTTAGGGATCGTCCTAGTGTGGTCTGTTTAAATTTTTGTGGCCATTTGGTTGGACAAGCGGGTGAAACGGCATGAACGGGGCATTTTTGGGCCAAATCTATAGCCCACAATTTCGATAGTGGGCCTAGGGTACAGGTGTGTTGTCAGTTTCAGTTTTCATGACCATTTAGGTATACAAATGGGTGAAACGAAATAAACGGTGCAACTAAGGGCCAAATCAGTGTGCTATAACCAACGATTTGAGGGTGGGCCCAGAGTCTGGCGTGCTGTGGGAAAAAAATTGATCGGGGCATTCCAGGGAGGTTTGGGATCATTCTAGTATAGGTCACTTAAATTTTTGTGGCCATTTGGGTGGAAAAAATGGCGAAACAGCATGAACAGGGCCTTTTTGGGCTTAATCGGTGTGCTATAGCCCACAATTTTGGGGGTGAGCCCGGGGTCCGGGCTTGCTGTGGGCCAAAAATCAATCGAGGTATGCTAGGGAGGTTTGGGATCATCCTAGTGTTGTCCTTTAAAATTTTTGTGTCCATTTGGGTGGACAATCGGGCGAAATGACATGAATGGGGTATTCTCTGGCCAAATTGGTGTGCTATAGCCCACGGTTTTGGGGGTGAGCCCGAGGTTTGGGCGTGCTATGGGCCTAAAATCGATTGGAGCCTGCCAAGGAGGTTAGGGATTATCCCAGTGTGGTCCTCTTAAGTTTTTATGGCCATTTGGGTGGAATAACGGGCAAAACGGCGCGAATGGGTATTGTTGGGACAAATCAGTCTGCTATAGCCCACGGTTTTAGGGGTGGGTCCGGGGTCCGGGAGTGTTGTGAGCCAAAAATCGACTGTGGCGTGCCAGGAAGTTTGGGGATCATTTTAGTGTGGTCCGTTTAAATTTTTATGGCCATTTGGGTGGATAAACGCATAAAACGGCATGCATTTTCGAGCTAAATTGGTGTGCTATAGCCAACAGTTTTGGGCGTGGACCCGGGGTCCGAGCGTGCTGTGGGCCAACAATTTATTGGGGCATGCCAGGGAGGTTGGGTATCATCCCAGTGTGGTCCGTGTAAATTTTTGTGGCAATTTGGGTGGAGAAACGGGCAAAACGGTGCAAAGGGGGTATTTTCGGGCCAAATAGATGTGCTACAACCCATGGTTTCAGGGATGGGCTAGGGGTCCGAGCTAGCTGTGGGCCAAAAGTCTAACGGAGCATGCCAGGGAGGTTGGGGATCTTCCCTTTGTGATTCGTTTAAATTTTTGTGGCCAGTTGGGTGGACAAACGGGCAAAACGATGCTAACGGGGCATTTTCGGGCTAAATCAGATTCCTATAGCCCACGATTCGGGGGAGGGCCCGGGATCCGGGCGTGCTTGATGTGTGATCCCATGCTAACATATTTGGAGCTTTTAACTCTAAATAATTGCAAAGTCTTGAGTAACTTTAGTCGTTTTTGATTAGTTTACTTTTGTTTTGCAGTAAAAGTAGAGAAGAAGGAGAACCCCAAATAAAGGTAGCAAAAATTTTGAAATCAGAAGCAAATGAAGGCTAAGTGTGGCTGACGACATCCATGACACGTCGTCAGCCTGGTGATAGGCTGTAAAGGATGCCGTCAAACATAAACAGAAGAGGGGAGTTGTAGGAAGTTTTATGATGACCTTTATGACTCGCCGTCAAGATTTTGATAGGTCATCACTGTCGTCGTCAACCTTAGGTAGCAGAAGTTGAATTTACAGAGAAGCTAACGACGTTCGTGATAGGCTATCAAAATTATGATAAGCCATCGCAATTGCCGTTGTCTATTCTGAAGAACATCTGAAACTTTAATTTTATTTCCTTATTTAGGGTTAAATATTTAAATCCTTGTTTTAGGGTTTTCTATAATCCATGAATTAATTGACATATCCTACAACATACGACTTTTTTCTCTCTATCTCTCGAAGATAAATGTTTTTGGTGGTTTACCTTGTGATTCAATTGAAATAACTCTTTTGATTTCCTTCATTTTTGTAAGTTAATCCTTTCAATTATGAATTCAACTTGTGTGCTCATTTCCTGCATCATGAGTAGCTAAACACTCTTAACCTGGGTTATGGAATCTAGGGTTATGTCATGATAAGGTGTTGATTAATTACTCAAGGTTTAATAGGTGTTAGGATTTCTTGGTAATTTTGATATTCTAACTTATGTCTGTTGGTTGCAAACAATAGGCGTACCTACTTTGGTTTGCTTGAGAAAGAAATCATAAACAGTAGGAAGTGAATTATCGACAGGGACTCGGAAAGGCTTCGTTTAATAATCAGCGTTGTAACAAGGTTGGTTAACCTGAGGTAAAATCTGGGCAGTGAGTTACGATTCCCTAAGTCCGAGAGGATTAGAAAATTATATTGAATAGGTCGAGAGACGTTCGAGCATACCATCGATAGAGATAGCTCATCATCCTAACCGCTATGAGAACCTTGAGTTATTTGTAGCATCTGTCATATACCATAAACCCCAGTGAACATAATTCCAGTTATTTCATAAAATATTGATTACAAACATTAATTTCAAAGTGACTAACAATTTTCTGGAAAATTTAAACCCCCAAATCAGGAAACAGTAAACTACCAGTAAATTATTTTGTAAACAACTTGAGTTCACACCCTATTCCCTATGGGATTCGACCCCAACCTAGTTGAGTTTTATATTGACAATGATCGCTTACACCCGTTCAAGATTGTAGTTTGAGCGTTATCGAAAAATGGCACCGTTGCCGGGGCATATGGTTATAAACTGAAAGTTTGTGTACACTAATTTGCTGTTAGTTAAGTTTTCTAGTTTTACGTTTATTTATTGTTTTTGTCTATTGTAGGTACTGTGTTGTTTATGCCAAAAACAAGAAGTTCCAGAGAACCGTTATTACCAATCAATCTGGAACCTCAACTGATAGGGAAAATGACAGATCAACAGGAGACGGACAGACTAGCCTCTTTGGCCAGGGCTCAGGTGAACGTACAGAAAGTGGGTCAATAAGCACATCACCAAAACCCTGATAACAAAGACTTGGGTGATGAGGAATTGCTAAATCCTCAAAGTCCAAGGTGAGATGAGCAATTTTCTGCACCAGTGCAGCAAAATGTCAATAGAAACCGTCCAATCCGAGGAGGGTATGGCCAGCAGCCCATTTAATACGAGGCTGATGAAGATGATAAAGGGATGGACAGAGCCACTGCAACGGGCGCTATCATTCCTCTACCATTGTCAGCAAGTGCAAAATTCAGTATAACAAGCATTATGATCCAACTCCTGAATCTGAAGAGGTTGTTTGGAGGCTTACCTGGTGACGACACGAACATGCATTTGGTGAACTTCATCACTATTTGCAAATCTTTTGACAATCTAGGAGTAAGCTAGAATGTGATTCGGTTGAGATTGTTCCCTTTGTCTCTGTCTGGAGAGGAAACAATGTGGTTAAATAAGCTAGAGCCCTATTCTATAACCAACTAGAGACAGTTGAAAGAGATGTTCCTAGAACGGTTCTTTCCACCCTCCAAAAGGGTAAAGTTGAGGGATGAAATCAGTAACTTCAGACAACTCCCAACTGAAGCATTGCTTGAAAATTGGGAGGGATTTAAGAAGAAGCTTGCAAAATGTCCAAATCTCAACATGACGGACTTGAACTTGAAGGATACTTTGTACAGATCTTTCAACTCTGTGACAAAGCCAATTGTAGACAACGTTGCAGGTGGTTCGTTCATTGATCTCTCTTTCCTAGATGCTTTTGACATGCTGAATAGAATGACCAAGCAGAGTCGGGCTTAGCACACTAGGGATTTTGTAGTGGCTAGCCCAACTGTTGCCGGTGGTGTAACTATAGAGCAATATAGAAGGGATGAGGAGCGAGACAAGGATATGGCCTACTTAAAGACATAGATGGACTTGCTGACCAAGTACTTGCTGTTATGCAAGACCAAAATAGTTAAGGCTATGGAATCTCAGGGTACTGTTGCTACATGTACTGATGCAGAGGCAAACTATGTGAGTAGTCAGGGGGGTTTCTGAGGCAATAGCCAAGGGAACCAAGTTCGGAACTTCTATGAAAAGCCTGATTATAAAGATAGGGAGCAGGGACACTGGAGAAACAATAATGGTAGGAGTGGTTTGTATGTTCCTCCTAGAAGTAGGGATGCTGCAACAACTAGCTCTGGCAAGATGTCTATGGAAGACATGATGGAAAAGTTGTTGAAGAGAGTTGAAGCTACCAACTTGGGAGTAACTACTATGAAGAGTAAATTCTCTACCCTCAGTCAGTTGGTTAGCTCACACTGTGCTTCTATTAAGCAGTTGGAGCAGTAGATGAACCAACTTTCTACCATACTAAACCAGAGAAAAACTAGTACTTTACCTAGTGATATGGTTTAGAACCCGTAAAATAATGGTTCATGTATGGCGATTACCACTTGGAGTGGTAAGTTGTTATGTGACCCCTCTGTGGGCAAATCTGTGGAAAATAAGGTAAGTATTGATGAACCCGAAGAAAGTAGTCCAGTGGAGTCAGAGAAGCTGGATGGTTTTGTTGATATTTTAGAGAAAGAAGACAAGAAGGAAGAGGAAGTGGTGTTAAAGACTATCCCTAGACCTCCACCTCCCTTTCCTCAACATTGAAGAAAAAGGTCGATGAGGCAAAATTTGGCAAGTTCATGGCTTTACTCAAGCAATTGACAATTAATGTACCTTTGGTTGAGGCACTTGAGCAAATGCCAGGCTATGCCAAGTTTATGAAAGACCTTATTACAAAGAAGAGAAAGGTCAGTAGTGAACAGGTGGACAATCTCCACCATTATAGCGCGGTTTCCACATGATTCTTAGTGCAAAAGAAGGCCGACCCAGGTGCGTTCACTATTCTGTGCAAGGTTGGGTCTCTGGATATTGCAAAGGCATTATGTGATTTGGGTGCCAGCGTGAATCTGATGCCACTTGCTGTATGTAAGAAGCTGGGTTTGGAAGATCCAACACCTACTAGCATACGACTGGTGATGGCAGATAGATCAATAAAGTAGCCTGTTGGAATTTTGCATGACGTGTTGGTGAAAGTAGCAGACTTTATTCTTCCATCTGATTTTGTGGTACTGGATTGTGATGTGGACTTCGAGGTACCCATTATCTTAGGAAGGCCACTCTTGGCAACAGGAAGAGTAATAGTTGACACGGAGTTGAATGAGCTCAAGTTTAGGCTCGGTAAAAAGTAGGCAAAATTCAAAATGCATCAACCTGTGTCACAAAAAAATGATATGAATGTCTTCTAAATTGTTGACATATTCTATGAGGATGAAAAAGGAGTATCAACAGGTTGTCTTGGAGAATTCTGAGTAGTCAAGAGAACCCAGTCGTGCCGCGATAGTAAATCAGGCGCTAATGGGAGGCAACCCAAAATTTTTATGTTTGAGCAAGTGTTCTTATTTTTTAAATTAGGGTTAAGTATAGAGAAGTTGAAAAAATGAAAAGGGTCAGCTGGAAAGTCATGACATCCATGACAAGCCGTCACAACTGTGACAAGCTATCACGAATGCCGTTAGCTAGATCAGACTTGAGAACTTCTCTGCCTACTGTTGACGATGATCTTGATGGGCTATCACAACCATGAAAAGACATCATAAATATTCGTCAGCACAAAGACTAAAATCTGAAAACTGTGCCTAATTTTAATCCGATCCATCCCGGCCCAAATCGCGAGCCTTTTTAAATTTCCACCGCTTTTAACTTCTTTTTCTTAAGTTATTTTTTTCTTAGTTAAAATAGTTTCCATTCTTGGCAAAACACTCTAAGAAAAACAAGTTTAATTTGTTTGTGGTTTGCACTTAAGAATCAAGAACATCTTCCTCCTTCACATTTTTTCTTGTGAGTGGCACTAGATTAAAAACTCCATTAGGTATACTCTACTTCAACTCTTATTCACTTGTGATGTATGGTGAATGAAAGCTAAATCAAGTCCCCAATGTGATTGAACCAAGTTCAAAGTTGGAAAATGGCTAAAATCGCACCTAGGGTTTACTGTGCAAGCCCAAGGTTTGAAACGATTGTCCATAATTCAAATTTAAGTAAATCTTGAACAAAAATGGGGACCAAAAATTCAATTAAATTTAAAAGTGGATTATAATATGTGTGAGGACAACCATGACAAGCTATCACAATCATGATGGCCTATCAGGAATGTCGTCAAGCTCTAAAACATTTGAAATGGTTCTGTCTAGACCTGACGACATTTGTTACAGGCTATCATAGTTGTGATGGCCTATCATGAATGTCATCACAAAATGGTAAAAATTGCTGGGTTCTGTCTGAGGTTGACAGAAATTGTGACAAGCTGTCACAGTTGTAACGGCTTATCAGGATTTGGCGTCACACCTAGGGCTTGAAACATAAATGAGACTAAATGATTAATGTACTTGTGTTTGTGATCTTTAGGGTTGAATAACATTCTTCTAATGTCTCTAGGTACTCTAAAATGGCACCAAAAATAAAGAGTCCCACAAAACCAAAGAAAGCGGCCAAAGATGTGTACATTGTAAGCTCCTCAATGAGGAATCTAACTACGAGGAGGAGGAACCCTTGCTCATTAGGCTAAAGAAGAAGCGAGTCCAAGGAAAACTCCACCACCTCCACCAATTGAGGTGGAGGATAGTGATGATACTGAGTTGACCACAGCTTCTGAGCAGAAGGGGTCTGAAAAAGGTGAGTCTGAATAGCATGAGTCTGAACATGCTAAAGCTGATGAAGAGGATCAAGAAGAATCTGAAGAATTTGAGCTTGAAGAAATAGCTTCTGGGTCCCCATCCACTGAGCGACAAGATGATGAAGAGTCTCCATCTCGGAGGACTCTTATCAAATGTAAGAACCTGAAAGTGAGGAACAATGCTAGATAGAGTATCCCTAGAGCTGAAGATATCTATATTGCTGGGTTGCAAAGAACTGATAGAAGGAATACGAAGAGGCCAATCCAAGAAGTAAATATAATCATCACGAAAGGGTTGAGCAGATACCCTAAAGTGGAGAAGAAATTTAAAGAATACAGCTTAGGATGGACTACAGAAAGGGGAGGTTTATTTTTCCCTACACTGGTTTGGGAGTTCTATGTGAATTACCAAGCCCAGTTGGAGAATATATGCAAACTAGGTGATAAACTAGCAGATCAACCTCTTCTAGTGAGAGTTAGAGTAATGTAAGCGTGAAGTTTCGACTAGAGCCATCAATAGATTTTTGCATGGCCACGACTTCATGCCTCAAGCCACCACACTATCATTTTATGCTCGAATAAAGAATAAGGACAAATAACGTCCTTGGTTGTCCAACATCATTGCTGACGGAGAATCGGTTTGGGTGAAAAACCCAAATGAGAGAATTTGTAAGTCCTCATTGACTTAGGAGGCAAAATTTTAGTGGGTAATAATTCGAGTTTGGATGATGCCTACTGAGGGAGACAATATTCTGGGTGGTGATCGGGCTATTTTGGTTGCAAGTTTGGTGCAACAGCTTCCATTAAATTTTAGGGAAATCATTGTGGATGAGATGAAGATCAGGATATCGAGGGTCGACACTGCTTATCCTTTTGTGTCTTATTACAGAGCTGTGAGAAACTGTTGAGGTGCCAAAGATTGTGGGAGTTGAAAAAGATGTTCGTGCCCTGAAGACTCACAACCCCATCCGATTTGACGAGATTCAACCATGACTTAGACTTGACAAGGGGGTAGAGGTAGCAGCGGAACCATAGGTTACAGATGTAGGAGCTGCACCTTAGGTCGATGTACAGGATTCTTCAGCACAGGCAACTTCAGTGCCTGATGCTGAAGCCAATCCCTCAGTTTCTCCAGCAAAAATAGGTTTGGCATTTCAGCCTATTGATATCAGGGAGGTGGCTAAGCAAGCAAAGTAGTGCGAGGCCCAGCTACATGTTTTCACCAAACAGTTACTACTGCTGTGGACAAAAGAATCAAGGTTACACTAGAGCATTTTATGACATTGCCTGCGTAAGTTGCAGATTTGGAGAACAGATTCGATGCCTGAGCAAAAGAGATGACAGGTGCTGATCTTGCTACATTCAGGGCTACGTTAGATTAGGTTAAGGATGAGGTTGAGGTGCTGCAGTTAAACCAAATTATGTTGCCAACAGGTTCGGCTGTTGAAGAATTAGAGGAAGAAATTCCTATACTTGATCTCACCACAGACTCCCCAAAGAAAAAGAAGAAAAAGAGGGAAAAAAAAGGCAAGAATAAGAGAGAAGAGCCAGATTGTGAAGAAGAAAGAAATGTGAAGGAGAAGGCAGAAAAGGAAAAGTTGAAAAAGGCAAGATTGGAGTCTATGACTGATAATGAGAAATGGGAAGCAGCCATTCGAGCTAGGGTTGCAGGTGCTTTATCTAGCCAAGCTCCGACCACCGCCAGGCCAGATGCTCCTGATGGGGAGAAGACAGCAGATGATACAGTAGAAGGGTCGAAGACCCAGGATCCACGTGCTTGACTGTCTTTAGGTACACTCTAACCCTTAGTGCATTTTATTTTTGATTATTAAGTTGAGGGTGTAGGGTAAATTATTGTTGTAACATAGTCTGTAGATAATTAGGAGTAGTATAAGTACTTGAGGCAGTTGGCTTATTTTGTGATTTATGAGTACTTCTCCAGTGGTCTGATCTATTGTGTACTATGTGAATTGCATCCATTGTGATCACTGTGTATCTTTTTATGGCATTAGTATGGCAAATGAATGACCTGTGTTAAGTAAATGCATGAATCGGATAAGTAGTGATATGTAAGATACTTGTGTACCATGTGTATGTAAGGTCTTGCTCAGTTTTTGTTGTTTTTTGAATCTAGAACTTGCCGGGTTAGTCGTTCCATGGTCATCGAATAGACATTAGGAAAGGATCATAGGCCGTTTTTGCATGTTAGCCCACGTTAGCCTAAATGACCTTCCCAATGTGAATAATATCCCTTGCTCCCCCTTTGATTCTAAATAGCCTATTTTTTTTCTTGTGCACCTTTCACCTTCCCGTTTACATCACAATGAACCTATCTTGGCCCTGGTCCTCCTTGGACATTATGCACCTTGACTTACACAAATAACCTAAGTTGAGGGTGGCTATTATAGGGGTGTGTGATGCAATCTGTGTATGAAGAGAGGTACAATAAGAAGGATGAATAAAGAGTTGGGTGCGGTGAAAAAGAAATAAGAAAAGAGAAAATTGCGTGAAAAATGATAAAAAGATAATCAGTTAATTGAAAAGACCACATCCATCTTGAGCATGCATGATCAATAAAAAAGGGAAGAAAAGAAGGTTAAGATTTGAAACCCCTAGGGTCTAATGTAGTGTCAAGGCGGCTTAGTCACTTTAAAATATCCATGAATATCATACCAACCCCTAGCCTACGTTACAAGCTTAAGAATAGCCCTATAGTGATCCTGACTTACCTATTTGAAGACTTGGGTACTAACTATAAGGGCAAGCTTATGGCATTTGATGCGCAATGTTGGAACTTCGTTATGAGAGTGAGTCTTGTGCTTATCCCTGTGTGTATAAGTTCTGATATGAGTGCAAAAGGGATTTCTTTGTTGTGAGGGCACACTAGGTATGTTGCTAATCACCGTTTTGTTCGAACAGCGTGATTTGGGTATGTGCTGGGTTGTTATTGCTGAAATTTTTGCCATATCTTGATCCTTGTGAGTTGCATGGGTGTTTTCAATAATAGACACAATTGCTCTTACTTTGATTGACCTTGGAGATGCTACATGTATTCTGAATTGATATGAGTAGTTAGCTGCCAAATTATACTTTGTATACTCTTAGTTATGTTAAGGTTGCTTGAGGAAAAGAAATTGTTTAAGTTGTGGGTGTTGATGTGTGAGCCCATGCTAACATATTTGAAGCTTTTAACTCTAAATAATTGCAAAGTCTTGAGCAACTTTAGTCGTTTTTGATTAGTTTACTTTGGTTTTGCAGTAAAAGTAGAGAAGAAGGAGAACAACAAATAAAGGAAGCAAAAAGTATGAAATCAGAAGCAAATGAAGAGCTAAGTGTGGCTGACGACATCCATGAAACGTCGTCAGCTGGGTGATAGGCTGTCAAGGATGCCATCAAACTTAAAAAGAAGAGGGGCGTTTCAGGAAGTTTTGTGATGAAATTCATGACACGCCGTCAAGATCCTGATAAGCCATCACTGTCGTCGTCAACCTTAGCCAATAGAAGCTGAATTTGTAGAGAAGCTGACGTCGTCCGCGACAGGCTGTCAAAATCATGATAGGCTGTTGCAATTGCCGTTATCTATTCCAAAGAACATCTAAAACTTTAATTTTATTTCCTTATTTAGGGTTAACTATTTAAATCCTTGTTTTAGGGTTTTTCTATAATGCATGAATTAATTGACATATCCTACAATATACGATTTTTTTCTCTCTATCTCTCGAAGACATATTTTTGGTGGTTTGCCTTGTGATTCAATTGAAAGAACTCTTTTGATTTTCTTCATTATTGTAAGTTAATCCTTTCAATTATGAATTCAACTTGTGTGCTTATTTCCTGCATCATGAGTAGCTAAACACTCTTAACCCAGGTTATAAAATCTAGGGTTAGGTCATGATAAGGTTTAATAGGTGTTAGGATTTCTTGGTAATTCTGATATTCTAACTTATGTCTGTTGGTTGCAAATAATAGACGTACCTATTTTGGTTTGGTTGAGAAAGAAATCATAAACAGAAGGAAGTAAATTATCGAAAGGGACTCGGAAAGGCTTCGTTTAATAATCAGCGCTGTAACAAGGTTGATTAACCTGAGGTAAAATCTGGGCAGTGAGTTGCGATTCCCTAAGTATGAGAGGATTAGGAAATTAACGCTTCAATAGGTCGAGAGACATTCAAGCATAATATCGATAGAGATAGCTTGTCATCCTAACCACCGTGAAAACCTTGAGTTATTTGTAGCATCTGTCATATACCATAAACCCTAGTGAACATAATCCCAGTTATTTCAAAAAATATTAATTACAAACATTAATTTCAAAGTGACGAACAATTGTCTAGAAAATTTAAACCCCCATTTCAGGAAATAGTAAACTACCAATAAATTATTTCATAAACAACTTGAGTTCACACCCTATTCCCTGTAGTATTCGACCCCAACCTAGTTGGGTTTTATATTGACAAAGATCGCTTACATCCGTTTAAGAGTGTAGTTTCAGCATTATCAGTGCTGTGGGCCAAAAATTGATTGGGGCATGCCAGAGAGGTTGGGGATCATCCTAGTGTGGTCCGTTTAAATTTTTGTGGCCATTTGCATGGACAAACGGGCAAAGCACTGTGCACGGGGTATTTTCAGGCCAAATTGTGTGCTATTGCCTACAGTTTTGAGAGTGGGCCCGGGGTCTGGGCAGGCTGTAGGCCAAAAATTGACCGGGGCATGCTAGGGACGTTGGGGATCATCCCAGTGTGGTCCTTTTAAATTTTCATGGCCATTTAGGTTGACAAACGGGTGAAACTGCGCATTATTGAGCTAAATCGGTGAGCTATAGCCCACAGTTTTAGGGGTGAGCCCGCGGTCCGGGCATGCTGTGGTCCTAAAATTGATTGGGACGTGCCAGGGAGGTTGGGGATCATCCCAGTGTTGTTCATTTAAATTTTTGTGGCCATTTGTGTGGACAATCGGGCAAAACGGCATGAACGGGGCATTTTTGGGACAAATCAATGTGCTATAGACCACGGTTTCAGGTGTGGGCTTGGGGTTTAAGCTAGCTCTATGCCAAAAATCTATCGGGTTATGCCAGGGAGGTTGATTCTAGTATGGTTCATTTAAAATTTCATGTCCATTTAGGTGGACAAACAGGCGAAACGGTGCGAATGGGGCATTCTCAGGCCAAATCGGTATGCTATTTCCCACGGTTTTGGGGGTGGGCATGGGGTCCGATTGTGTTATGGGCCAAAAATTGACCGGGGCATGCCAGGGAGGTTGGGAATCCTCCCAGTATAGTCCATTTAAATTTTTGTGGCTATTTGAGTGGAAAAACGGGCAAAACGCTACGAATGGGGCATTTTCAGGCGAAATCGGTGAGCTATAGCCTACGGTTTTGGGGTTAGGCCCGGGGTCCGGGCGTGCTGTAGGCGAAAAATTGACTAGGGCATGACAGGGAGGTTGGGGATCATCCTAGTATAGTACATTTAAATTTTTATGGCTATTTGGATGGACAAACAAGCAAAACGGTGCGAGCGGGGCTTTTTCTAGGTAATGCAGTGTGCTATAGCCCACGATTTTAAGTGGGCCCGGGGTTCGGGCATGCTATGGGCCATAAATAGATCGGGGCATGCCAGGGAGGTTGGGGATCATCCCAGTATGGTCTTTTTAAATATCCGTGGACATTTAGGTGGACAAATGATGCAAAATGATTCAAACGAGGCATTTTCGGGCAAATCATTATGCTATAGCCCACGGTTTTTAGGATGGGCCCGGGGTTCGGGCGTAATGTGGGACAAAAATTGATCGGGGCATGCTAGGGAGGTTGAAGATCATCTTAGTGTTGTCCATTTAAATTTTTGTGGAAATTTGGAAAACAAATGGGTGAAACGATGCGAATAAGGCATTTTTGGGCCGAATTGGTGTGCTATAGTCCAAGATTTCGAGGGTGGGCTGGGATCCGATGTGCTGTAGGTCAAAAATTGATCAACGCATGTCATGGAGGTTGGGGATCGTCCAAGTATGGTTCTTTTAAATTTTCATGGCCATTTGGGGTTACAAACGGGCAAAACGGTGTGAAGGGGGTATTTTTGGGCAAAATCGGTGTGCTGTATCCCACAATTTTGGGATTGGACTCGGGGTCCGATCTACCTATCGGACAAAAATCTACTGGGGCATGCCAGGGAGTTTGGAGATCTCCCTAGTATGGTTCGTTTAAATTTTTGTGGACAAACGGGCGAAACGGCATGAATGAGGCATTTTCTAGCCAAATCGGTTTGCTATAGCCCACGGTTTTGGTGGTGGGCCCGGGGTTTGAGCGTGATGTGGGCCAAAGATTAACCAGGGCATTCCATAGCATTGGAGATCATCTCATTTTGGTCCATTTAAATTTTTGTGGCTATTTGGGTGGACAAACGAGCGAAATAGGGCGAACATGGCATTTTTAGGCTAAATCGGTGTACTATATCCCATAGTTCTAGGGGTGGGCCCAAGATTCGAGCGTGCTGTGGTCTAAAAATTGACTGACGCATGCCAGGGAGGTTGGGGATCATTCCAGTATGGTTCGTTTAAATTTTCATGGCCATTTGGGTGGATAAACGGGTAAAACGGCACGAATAGGGTATTTTTAGGACAAATTGGTGTGTTGTAGCCCACGGTTTCAGGGGTGGGCCTACTTTTGAGTGTGATGTGGTTCAAAAATTAATTGGGGCTTACCAAGGAGGTTGGGATCATGCCAGTGAAGTCCGTTTAAATTTTCATGGCCATTTGGCTGGTCAAATGGGAGAAACGATGTGAATGGGGTATTTTCGAGCTAAATTGGTTTGCTATAGCCTAAAGTTTTAGGGGTGGGCCCGCATCAGAGCATACTTTGGGTCGAAAATCGATTGGGGCTCGCCAAGGAGGTTAGCATCATGCTAGTGTTATCCATTTACATTTTCACGGCCATTTGGGTGGTCAAACGAGCAAAATAGCGAAAATGGGGCATTTTTGGGCTAAATCAGTTTGCTATAGCCTACGGTTTCGAGGGTGGTCCCAAGGTTCGGGCATGCTGTGGGCTGAAAATCGATTGGGATATGCCAGGAAGGTTGGGATCAACCCAGGGTGGCCTATTTAAATTTTGTGGACATTTGTGTGGACAAAAGGGCGAAACGGCAGGAATGGGGCATTTTAGGGCCAAATTGGTGTGCTATATTCCATAATTTCAGGGGTGGGTCCAGGGTTAAGGTGTGCTGTGGGCTGAAAATTGATCCGGGCATGCCAGGGAGGTTAAGGATCATCCCATTGTGGTCCGTTTAAATTTTGTGGCCATTTGGCTGGACAAACGGGCGAAACAGTGTGAATGGGGCATTTTTGGGCCAAATCTATGTGCTATAGCCCATGATTTTGGGGTAGGCCCGGGGTTCGGGTATGATGTGGGCTAAAAAATAATAGGGGCATGCCATGGAGGTAGGGGATCATTCCAGTGTAGTCCGTTTAAATTATCGTAGCCATTTGGGCGGACAAACAAGCTAGCAGGTGTGAATGAGGCATTTTTGGACAAAATCGGTGTGCTATAACCCACGATTTATGGGGTGGTCCTGAGATTCGGGGGTGTTGTGGGCTAAAAATTGATCGGGGCGTGCCAAAAAGGTTGGGATCATTCCAGTTTGGTCTTTTTAAATTTTTGTGGTTATTTGGGTGGAGAAACGAGTGAAACGATGCAAACCATGCTTTTTTGGGTCAAATCAGTGTGCTAAGGCCTATGCTTTTGGGGTGGGCTCGGATCCGGGCATACTATGGGCCAAAAATCGACCAGGGTATGCCAGGGAGGTTTGGGATTATCCCAGTGTGGTTATTTTAAATTTTTGTGGCCATTTGGGTGGACAAACAGACAAAACAATGCAAACGGGGTATTTTCGGGCTAATTTGGTGTGCTATAGCCCACAGTTTTGGGGGTAGGCCCGGGGTCCTGGCGTGCTGTAGGCCAAAAATTGATCGGGGCATGCCAGGGAGGTTGGGGATCCTTCCAGTGTAGTTCGTTTAAATTTTCTTGGCCATTTGGGTGGACAAACGGGTGAAACGGCACGAATGGGGCATTTTCTAGCTTAATCGGTGTGCTATAGCCAACAATTTTAAGGGTTGGCCTAGGGTTCGGGTGTGCTGTGGGCCAAAAATTGGTTGGAGCATGTAAGGGAGGTTAGGGATCATCCCAGTATGGTCAGTTTAAATTTTGGTGGCCATTTGGGTGGACAAACGGGCGAAACTGTGCGAATGGGGAATTTTCGGGCTAAATCGGTGTGCTACAACCCGAGGTTTCAGGGATGGACCTGGGTTTTAAGCGTTCTACGGGCCGAAAATTGACCGGGGCAAGACAGGGAGGTTGGGGAACATCCTAGTGTAGGCCGTTTAAATTTTCATCGCCATTTGGATGGACAAATGGGAGAAACAACATGAATGGGGATTTTTGGGCTAAATTGGTGTGCTACAGCCCTCGATTTCGGGGGTGGGTCCAGTGTCCGGGTGTGCTGTGGGCCGAAAATCAACCAGGGCGTGCCAAGGAGGCTGGGTATTGTCCTAGTATGGTCCATTTAAATTTTCGTGGTCATTTGGGAGGACAAACGGGTGAAACAGTGCGAACGAGACTTTTTCGAGGAAAATTAGTGTGCTATAGCCTGCGGTTTTAGGGGTGGGCTTGGGGTTCGAGTATGCTGTGGGTAAAAAATTATCCGAGGCGTGCCAGGGAGGTTTGGGATCATCACAGTATCATCTGTTTAAATTTTCGTGGACATTTAGGGGGATAAACGGGGTGAAACGATGCAAGCAAGGTATTTTTGGGCAAATCGGTGTGCAATTTCCCACGGTTTTAGGGGTGGGCTCGGGGTCTAGGTGTGTTGTGGGCCAAAAATTGATCGGGACTTACTACGGAGATTGGGGGTTGTTCAAGTGCTGTCCGTTTAAATTTTCATGGCCATTTGAGTGGACAACGGGCAAAATGGTGTGAATGGGGCATTTTCAAGCCAAATCTGTTTCCTATAGTCCACGGTTTCAAGGGTGGGCTGGGGTCCTGGAGTGCTATGGGCTGAAAATCGATTGGGGCATGCCAGGGAGGTTAGGGCTCATCCCAGTATGGTCCGTTTAAATTTTCGTGTTCATTTCGGTCGACAAACGGGCAAAACGGCGTGAATGGGGCATTTTCGAGTCAAATAGGTATGCTATAGCCCATAGTTTTGGGGGTGGGCTCGAGGTACGAGCTAGCTGTGGGAAAAAATCTATTAGGGCATGCAGGGAGGTTAGGGATCGCCCTAGTGTGGTTCGTTTAAATTTTTATGGCCATATTCATGGACAAATAGGCAAAAAAGCGCTAACAAGGCATTTTGGGCTAAAACAGTTTGCTATAGCCCATGGTTTTGGAGGTGGGCCCTGGGTCCGGGCGTGCTTTGGGACAAAAATTGACTGGGGCATGCTAGGGAGGTTGGGGATCATTATAGTTTGGTCCGTTTAAATTTTGGTGGCTATTTGGGTGGACAAACGGGCAAAATGTCATGAACTGGGCATTTTCAGGCCTAATCGATGTACTATATCCTACGGTTTTGGGGGTGGGTCTGGGGTACGAGCGTGCTGTAGGTGAAAAATCGATCGGGGCATGCCAGGGAGGTTGGGGATCATCCTAATGTGGCCTGTTTAAATTTTTTTGGCAATTTGTATGGACAAACGGGCTAAAGGGGGTGTGAACAGGGCATTTTTGGGCTAAATCGGTGAGCTATACTCCACGGTTTTGGGGTGGGCTTGGGGTCTTAGCGTGTGGTAGGCAAAATATTGACCGGGGTATGCCAGGGAGGTTTGGGAACATCCCAGTGTGGTCCATTTAAATTTCTATGGCTATTTGGGTGGACAAACAAGTGAAACAGAATGAACGGGGCATTTTCAGACCAAATTAATGGGCTATAGCCCATGGTTTCGATGGTGGGCCTGAGGTTCGGTCATACTATGGGCCAAAAATTAATCGAGGAATACCAGGGAGGTGGGGGTCATCCCTGTGTGGTCTATTTAAATTTTGGTGGCCATTTGGGTGGACAAATGAGCGAAACGGTGTGAGCGGGGCATTTTAAAACCAAATCGGCGTGCTATAGCCCACGATTTGGTGTGGGCAAAAAATTGACCAGGGCATGCCAGGGTGGTGTGGGATCGTCCCAGTGTTGTCCGTTTAAATTTTCCTGGCCATTTGAGTGGACAAATGGGTGAAACGGCGTAAACGGGGCATTTTCAGGCAAAATCGGTGTGCTATAGCCAACGATTTCGGAGGGGATGGGGTCCGGG
The DNA here is from genome assembly GCF_002878395.1 of Capsicum annuum. Lineage (NCBI taxonomy): Eukaryota > Viridiplantae > Streptophyta > Magnoliopsida > Solanales > Solanaceae > Capsicum > Capsicum annuum. The sequence goes on along the minus strand of NC_061118.1, from coordinate 38,799,435 downwards.
CATGCTGTGGGCCAAAAATCGATTGGGGCATGCTCGAGAGGTTGTGGATCATCCCAATATGGTCATGGTCTATTAAATTTTTCATGGCAATTTAGGTGGACAAACGGGCGAAACGGGAGAACGAGGTATTTTTGGGCCAAATTGGTGTGCTATGTAGCCCGCGGTTTTGGGGGTGGGCTTGGGATCCGGGCGTGCTATGGGTCAAAAATCGACCAGGGCATACCAGGGAGGTTGGGGATCATCCCATTGTGGTCCGTTTAAATTTTTATGGCCATTTGGATGGACGAACAGGCAAAAGGGCATGAATGGTGTATTTTTGGGCCAAATCGGTGTGTAGCCCACGGTTTTAGGGGTGAGCCCGCATCCGAGCATCCTATGGGTCGAAAATCAATTAGGACTTTCCATAGAGGTTGGGATCATTTCAGTGTAGTCTTTTAAATTTTCGTGGCCATTTGAGTGGTCAAACGGGCGAAACGGCGTGAACGGGGCATTTTCGGGCCTAATCAGTGTACTATATAGCCCACAGTTTAGGGGGAGACCCAGGGTACGGGCAAGATGTGGGCTAAAAATCAACCGGGGCATGTCAGGAAGGTTGGGGATCATCCCAGTGTGGTTTGTTGAAATATTCGTGGCCATTTGTGTTGAAAATAGGCGAAACAGCGCAAATGGGGCATTTTTGGGTCAAATTGGTGTGCTATAGCCCACGGTTTTAGGAGTGGGCCCAGGGTTCAGGCGTACTGTGGGTTGAAATTGAATGGGGCATCTCAAGGAGGTTAAGGATCATCCCATGTGGTTTATTTAAATTTTCATGGCCATTTAGGTGGACAAACGGGCGAAACAGCGCGAAACGAGGCATTTTCAAGCAAAATCGGTGTGGTATAGCCCACGATTTCGGGGGTGGTCCCGGGATCCAAGCATGTTATATACCAAAAATCAGCCGGGGTATGCCAAGGAGGTTGGGGGTCATCCCAGTGCGGTCCTTTTGAATTTCTTGGCTATTTGGGTGGACAAACGAGCAAAACAATGCGAACTGGGATTTTTTGGGTTAAATCGGTGTGCAAAAGCCCATAGTTTTGGGGATGGGCCCGGGGTCCAAGCTTACTAATGGTGAAAAATTGACCGGGGCATGCTAGGGAGGTTGGGGATCATCCCAGTGTTGTTTGTTTAAATTTTTGTGGCCATTTGGGTGGACAAATGGGCCATTTGTTTTCGGGCCAATTCGGTGTGCTATAGACCACAGTTTCGGGGGTGGGCCCGGGGTCTTGGCGTACTATAGGCCAAAAATTAATCGGGGCATGCCAGGGAGGTTGGGGATCCTCCCAGTGTGGTTCGTTTAAATTTTCTTGGCCATTTGGGTGGACAAACGGGCGAAACAGTGTGAATGGGGCATTTTTGGGCCAAATCGATGCGCTATAGCCCACAATTTTGGGGGTGGGCCCGAGGTCCGGGTTTGCTGTGGGCCAAAAAATAATTGGGGCATGCCACGGAGGTAGGGGATCATCCAGTGTAGTCCGTTTAAATTATCGTAGCCATTTGACCGGACAAACTGGCAAGACGGTGTGAATGAGGCATTTTTTGACAAAATCGTCGTGCTATAGCCCACGGTTTTGGGGGTGGTCCCGGGATTCGGGAGTGTTGTAGGTTGAAAATTGATCGGGGCATGCCAAAGTGGTTGGGGATCGTTCCATTTTGGTCCTTTTAAATTTTTGTGGTTATTTGGGTGGAGAAACGAGTGAAACGATGCAAACCATACTTTTTTGGGTCAAATCGGTGTGCTAAGGCCTATGCTTTAGGGGGTGGGCTCGGGTCTGGGTATACTATGGGCCAAAAATTGACCAGGGCATGCCAGGGAGGTTTGGGATTATCCCAGTGTGGTTAGTTTAAATTTTTTTGGCCATTTGGGTGGATAAACGGGCAAAACAATGCAAACGGGGTGTTTTTGGGCCAATTTGGTGTGCTATAGCCCACAGTTTTGGGGGTAGGCCCGGGAACCTAACATGCTGTAGGCCAAAAATTGATCGGGGCATGCCAGGGAGGTTGGGGATCCTTCCAGTGTGGTTCATTTAAATTTTCTTTGTCATTTGGGTGGACAAACGGGTGAAACGGCACGAATGAAGCATTTTCTGGCCAAATCGGTGTGCTATAGCCAATAGTTTTGAGGGTTGGCCTAGTGTCCAGGCGTACTGTGGGCTGAAAATTGGTTGGGGCATGCCAGGGAGGTTAGGGATCATCCCAGTAGGGTCAGTTTAAATTTTTGTGGCCATTTGGGTGGACAAACGGGCCAAACTAAGCGAATGGGGAATTTTTGGGCTAAATCGGTGTGCTACAACTTGAGGTTTCAAGGATGGGCTCGGGTTCTGAGCGTTATACGGGCCGATTAAATTTTCATCTCCATTTGGATGGACAAATGGGAGAAACAGCATGAATGGGGATTTTTGGGCTAAATTGGTGTGCTATAGCCCCCGATTTCGGGGGTGGGTCCAGTGTCCGGGTGTGCTGTAGGCCAAAAATCAACCAGGGCGTGCCAAGGAGGTTGGAGATTATCCTAGTATGGTCAATTTAAATTTTTGTGGTCATTTGGTTAGACAAACGGGCGAAACAGTGCAAACGAGACTTTTTCGAGGAAAATTAGTGTGCTATAGCCTGAGGTTTTAGGGGTGGGCCTGGGGTTCGAGTATGCTGTGGGTAAAAAATCATCCGACGTGTGCCAGGGAGGTTTGGGATCATCACAATATCATCTGTTTAAGTTTTTATGGACATTTAGGGGGATAAACGGGGTGAAACGATGCAAACGGGGCATTTTTGGGCAAATCGATGTGCTATTTCCCATGGTTTTAGGGGTGGGCTAGGGGTCTGGGTGTGTTGTAGTCAAAAAATTGATCGAGATTTGCCAGGGTGGTTGGGGGTTGTTCCAGCGTTGTCTGTTTAAATTTTCATGGCCATTTGAGTGGATATACTGGCAAAACGGTGCGAACGGGGCATTTTCAGGCCAAATCGATTCCCTATAGTCCACGGTTTCGAGGGTGGGCTGGGGTCCGAGCGTGCTATAAGCTGAAAATTGATCGGGGCATGCCAGAGAGGTTAGGGATCATCCTAGTATGATCTGTTTAAATTTTCGTGTTCATTTCGGTCGACAAACGGGCAAAACAGCGTGAACGAGGCATTTTCAAGCCAAATAGGTATGCTATAGCCCATAGTTTTGGGGGTGGGCTTGAGGTACGAACTAGCTGTGGGCCAAAAATCTACTGGGGTATGCAGGGAGGTTAGGGATCACCCTAGTGTGGTTCGTTTAAATTTTTATGGCCATTTTCATGGACAAATAGGTAAAACAGCGCGAACGAGGCATTTTCGGCCAAAAATGGTTTGCTATAGCCCACGGTTTTTAAGGTGGGCCCTGAGTCCGAGCGTGCTTTAGGACGAAAATTGACTGGTACATGCTAGGGAGGTTGGGGATCATTCTAGTTTGGTCCGTTTAAATTTTTTTGGCCATTTGGGTGGAAAAACGGGTGAAACATCATGAACTGGGCATTTTCAGGCTTAATCGATGTACTATATCCCATGGTTTTGGGGGTGGGCCTGGGGTACGAGCGTGCTGTGGGTCGAAAATCGATCGGGGCATGTCAGGGAGGTTGGGGATCGTCCTAATATGGTCCGTTAAAATTTTTCTAGCAATTTGTGTGGACAAACGGGCTAAAGGGGGTGTGAACGGGGCATTTTTGGGCTAAATCGGTGAGCTATACCCTACGGTTTTAGGGTGGGCTCGGGGTCTTAGCGTGTGGTAGGCAAACAATTGACCGAGGTATGCCAGGGAGGTTTAGGAACATCCCTATGTGGTCCATTTAAATTTCTATGGCTATTTGGGTGGACAAACAAGTGAAACAGAATGAACAGGGCATTTTCTGACCAAATTAATGGGCTATTGCCCATGGTTTCGATGGTGGGCCCGGTGTTTGGTCGTACTATGGGCCAAAAATTAATCAAGGAATGCCAGGGAGGTGGGGGTCATCCCTGTGTGGTCTATTTAAATTTTGGTGGCCATTTGGGTGGACAAACGAGCGAAACAGTGTGAACGGGGCATTTTAAAATCAAATCGGTGTGCTAGAGCCCACGGTTTGGTGTGGGCAAAAAATCAACCAGGGCTTGCCAGGGTGGTGTGGGATCATCCCAGTGTTGTCTGTTTAAATTTTCGTGGCCATTTTGGTGGACAAATGGGCGAAATGGCATAAACGGGGCATTTTCGGGCAAAATCGGTGTGCTATAGCCAACGATTTCGGAGGAGATGGGGTCCGGGCATGCTGTGGGCTAAAAATCGATTGCGGCATACCCGGGAGGTTGTGGATCATTCCAATATGGTCATGGTCTATTAAATTTTTTGTGGCAATTTAGGTGGACAAACGGGCGAAATGTTGCGAACTAGGTATTTTTGGACAAAATTGGTGTGCTATGTGGCCCACAATTTCAAGGGTGGGCTTAGGATCCGGGCGTGCTATGGGTCAACAATCGACCAGGGCATACCAGGAAGGTTGGGGATCATCCCACAGTGGTCCGTTTAAATTTTTATGGCCATTTGGATGGACAAACAGGCAAAAGGGCACGAATGGGGTATTTTTGGGCCAAATCGGTGTGTAGCCCACGGTTTCAGAGGTGAACCCGCATCCGAGCATCCTATGGGTCGAAAATCAATCCAGACTTTCCATGGAGGTTGGGATCATTTTAGTGTAGTCTGTTTAAATTTTCGTGGCCATTTGGGTGGTCTAACGGGCGAAACGGCGTGAACGGGGCATTTTCGGGCCAAATCGGTGTACTATATAGCCCACAGTTTAGGGGGAGACCTATGGTACGGGCAAGCTGTAGGCGAAAAATCAACCGGGGCATGCCAGGAAGGTTGGGGATCATCCCAGAGTGGTCTGTTGAAATATTAGTGGCCATTTATGTTGAAAATGGGCGAAACAGCGCAAACGGGGCATTTCCGGGTCAAATTGGTATGCTATAGCCCACGGTTATAGGAGTGGGACCAGAGTTCAGGCGTACTGTGGGATGAAATTGACTGAGGCATCCCAGGGAGGTTAAGGATCATCCCATGTGGTCTGTTTAAATTTTCACGGCCATTTATTTGGGTGGACAAACGGGTGAAACAGCGAGAAATGGGGCATTTTCGGGCATCTACGTGACTATTTGGGTGGACAAACGGGCGAAACTGTGCAAATGGTGCATTTTTGGGCTAAATTAGTGTGCTACGGCCCGTGGTTTCAGGGATGGGCCTGAGGTCCGGGCATGTTGTGGGCCGAAAATCGATCGAGGAAAGTCAGGGAGGTTGGGGATCATCCCAGTGTAGGCCATTTAAATTTTCATCACCATTTGGGTGGACAAATGGGCGAAACAGCACGATTAGGGCTTTTTTGGGATAAATCGGTATGCTATAGCCTGCGATTTTGGGGGTGGGCCGAGTGTCCGGGTGTACTATTTGCTGAAAATCAACCAGGGTGCACTAGAGAGGTTGGGGATTGTCCTAGTATGGTCCATTTAAATTTTTGTGTCCATTTGGGTGGACAAACAGGCGAAACGGTGCGTACGGGACTTTATCGAGGCAAATCAGTGTGCTATAGCCCATGGTTTTAGGGGTGAGCCCGGGGTTTGGGCATGCTGTGAGCCTAAAATCAACCGGGACGTGCTATGGCGGTTGGGGATCATCCAAGTATCATTTGTTTAAATTTTAATGGATATTTAGGTAGATAAACGGGGAAAAATGATGCAAACGGAGCATTTTTGGGTAAATCGGTGTGCTATATCCCACGTTTTCAGGGGTGGGCGCAGGGTCCGGGTGTGTTGTGGGCCAAAAATTGATTAGGACATGCTAGGGAGGTTGGGGATTATCTGTTTAAATTTTTGAGGCCATTTGGGTGGATAAACGTGCGAAATAGTGCGAACGGGGCATTTTCGAGCCAAATCAGTATGCTATAGTCCACGGTTTCATGGGTGGACTGGGGTCCGGGAGTGCTGTGGGATGAAAATTGACCGGGGTATTCCAGGGAGGTTGGGGATCATCCCAGTATGGTCCATTTAGATTTTTCTGCTTATTTGGGTCGACAAACGGTCGAAATGATGTGAACGAGGCATTTTTGGGCCAAATAGGTATGCTGTAGCCCACGATTTTGCGGGTGGGATCGGTGTCCAAGCTACTTGTGGGCCCAACATCTACTGGGGTATGCAGGGAGGTTGGGGATCGCGCTAGTCTGGTTCGTTTAAAATTTTATGGCTATTTTTACGGACAAACAAGCGAAACGACGCGAACAGGGCATTTTCGGGCCAAATCAGTTTGCTATATCCCATGGTTTTGGGGGTGGGCCTGGGGTCCGGGCGTGCTATGGGATGAAAATTGAGCGGGGTATGCAGGGAGGCTGGGGATCGTCCCTGTTTGGTCCGTTTAAATTTTTGTGACCATTTGGGTGGACAAACGGGCAAAATGATGTGAACAGGGCATTTTAAGGCCAAATCGGTGTACTATATCCCATGATTTTGAGGGTAGTCCCGGGTTCCGGGCATGCTGTGGTTTGAAAATTGATCGGGGCATGCCAGAGAGGTTGGAAATCGTCCTAATGTGGTCCGTTTAAGGTTTGGTGGCCATTTATGTGGATAAACGGGTGAAAGGGGTGTGAACGGGCCATTTTTAGGCCAAATCGATGTGCTATACCCCACGATTTCAGGGTTGGGCCGGGGGTCTTGGGTGTTATGGGTCGAAGATTGACCGAGGATTGCCTGGGAGGTTGAGGATCATCCTAGTGTGGTCTGTTTAAATTTTTATGGCTATTTGGGTGGACAAACGGGCGAAATGGATTGAACGGAGCATTTTCAGACCAAATTGGTGTGCTATAGCTCATGGTTTCGGTGGTGGGCCCAGGATTCAGCCATGCTGTGGGCCAAAAATCTATCGAGGCGCGCCAGGGAGGTTGGGGGTTGTCCTTGTGTGGCCCGTTTAAATTTTTGTGGCTATTTGGGTGGACAAACGGGCGAAACGGCACAAATGGGACATTTTTTTTAGCCAAATTGGTGTGCTATAGCCCAGAATTTTAGGGGTGGGCCTGGGGTCCGAGTGTGCCGTGGTCCTCAAATTGATCGGGGCATGACAGGGTGGTATGGGATCATCCTAGTGTGGTCCGTTTAAATTTTCATGGCCTTTTGGGTGGACAAATAGGTAAAACGGCACAAATGAGGCATTTTAGGGCCAAATCGGTGTGCTGTAGCTCACTATTTTGTGGGTGGGGATGGGGTCTGGGCATGCTGTGGGCTAAAAATCGACCGAGGCATGCCCAGGAAGTTGGAGATCGTCCTAATATGGTCATGGTCCGTTAAAATTTCCATGGCAATTTAGGTGGACAAATGGGCAAACCGATACGAACGAAGTATTTTCAGGCAAAATTGGTGTGCTATAGCAACGGTTTTGGGTGTGGGCCTAGGGTTCGGGCGTGCTGTTGGTAAAAAATTAACCGAGGCATGCCAGGGATATTGGGGATCATTCCAGTATGATCTGTTTAAATTTTTATGGCCATTTGGATGGACAAACAGGTGATACGGCGTGAACGGTGTATTTTTAGCCCAAATCGGTGAGCTATATCCCACGATTTTAGTGGTGGGTCCGCATTCGAGTGTGTTATGGGTGGAAAATCAATCGGAGCTTGCCAAGGTGGTTGGGATCATTCTAGTGTGGTCCGTTTAAATTTTCATGGCCATTTGGGTGGTCAAACAGACGAAACGGCGTGAACGGGGCATTTTCGGGCCAAATCGGTGTGCTATAGCCTACGGTTTAGGGGGGAGGCCCAGGGTCCGGGCAAGCTTTGGGCTAAAAATTGACCGGGCATGCCTGGAAGTTTGGGGATCATCCCAGTGTGGTCTATTTAAATTTTTATGGCCATTTGTGTGGACAAATGGGCGAAACAGCGCAAACGGGGCATTTTCGGGCAATAGCCCACGATTTTAGGGGTGGGCCCTGGGTTCGGGCATGCTGTGGGCTGAAATTGACTGGGGCATTCTAGTGAGGTTAAGGATCATTCCATGTGGTTCGTTTAAATTTTTGTGGCCATTTGGGTGGACAAAACGAGCGAAACAACCACTTTCGGGTAAAGTCGATGTGCTATAGCCCACGGTTTTAGGGGTTGTCCCGGGATTCGGGCGTGTTGTGCGCCAAAATTTGACCGGGGCATGCCAAAGAGGTTGGAGATCTTCCTAGTATGGTCCTTTTATATTTTGTGGCTATTTGGGTGGACAAACGAGCAAAACGATGTGAATTTGGCTTTTTTGGGTTAAATCGGTTTGCTAAAGCCCACGGTTTTAGGGGTGGGCTCGGGGTCCGGGCATACTAAGGGTCAAAAATTGACCGGGGAATGTCAGGGAGGTTGGGGATCATCCCAGTGTGGTTTGTTTAAATTTTTGTGGCCATTTGGGTTGACAAACGGGCTATTTGCTTTTGGACCAATTTGGTGTGCTATAGCCCACAATTTTAGAGGTGGGCCCGGGGTCCTGGCGTGCTATAGGCCAAAAATCGATTGGGGCATTACAGGGAGGTTGGGGATCCTCCCAGTGTGGTTCGTTTAAAGTTTCTTGACGATTTGGGTGGACAAGCGGGCGAAACAGCACGAATAGGGCATTTTGGGGCCAAATCGGTGTGCTATAGCCAACAGTTTTGGGGGTTGGCCAGGGGTCCGAGCATGCTGTGGGTCGAAAATTGATTGGGGCATGCCAGGAAGGTTGGGTATCATCCCAGTATGGTCCATTTAAATTTATGTGGCCATTTGGGCGCGCGAACGGGCGAAGCAGTGCGAATGGGGCATTTTTAGGCCAAATCGATGTGCTATAGCACACGATTTTGGGGGTGGCTCGGGGTTCGAGCATGATTTGGGCAAAAAAATAACCAGGGCATGACACAGAGGTTGGGGATCATCCTAGTGTAGTTCGTTTAAATTATCGTAGCCATTTGGGCAGACAAACAGGCAAGACGGTGCGAATGAGACATTTTTGAGCAAAATCGGTGTGCTATAACCCATGGTTTTGGGGGTGGTCCCGGGATTCGGGGGTGTTGTGGGCTTAAAATTGATCGGGGTATGCCAAAGAGGTTGGGGATCATCCCAGTTTGGTCCATTTAAATTTTCGTGGTTATTTAGGTAGAGAAACGAGTGAAATGATACAAACCATGTTCTTTTGGGTCATATTGGTGTGCTAAGGCCCATGCTTTTGGGGGTGGGCTTGGGTCCGGGCATACTATGGGCCAAAAATCGACCAAGGCATGCCAGGGATGTTGGGGATTATCCCAGTGTTTTTTTTTAAATTTTTGTTGCCATTTGGGTGGACAAACGGGCAAAACAGCGGAAATGGGGTGTTTTTGGGCCAAATTGGTGTGTTATAGCCAACAGTTTTAAGGGTTGGCCTGGGGTCCGGGCGTGCTGTGGGCCAAAAATTGGTCGGGGCATGCCAGAGAGGTTAGGGATTATCCCAGTATGGTCAGTTTAAATTTTCGTGGCCATTTAGGTGGTCAAACGGGTGAAACTGTGCGAACGAAGAATTTTCGGGCTAAATCGGTGTGCTATAGCCTGAGGTTTCAGGGATAGGCTTGGATTACGAGCGTTCTGCGGTCCGATAATTGACCGAGGCAAGACAGGAGGTTGGGGATCGTACTAGTGTAGGTCGTTTAAATTTTCATCGCCATTTGGATGGACAAATGGGAGAAACAACGTGAATGGGGATTTTTGAGCTAAATTGGTGTGCTATAGCCCCTGATTTTGGGGGTGGGCCCAGTTTTCAAGCTTGTTGTGGTCCGAAAATCAAGCAGGGAGTGCCAAGGAGGTTGGGGATTGTCGTAGAATGGTCCATTTAAATTTTTGTGGTCATTTGGGTAGACAAACGGGCAAAACAGTGTGAACGAGACTTTTTCGAGAAAAATCAGTGTGCTATAGCCTACGATTTTAGGGGTGGGCCCGGGGTTTGACTATGCTGTAGGTTAAAAATTATCTGAGGCATGCCAGGGAGGTTGGGGATCATCACAGTATCATTTGTTTAAATTTTTGTGGACATTTAGGGGGATAAACAGGGCGAAACGATGCATATGGGGAATTTTTGGGCAAATCGGTGTGCTATTTCCCACGGATTTAGGGGTGGGCCCGGGGTCTGGGTGTGTTGTGGGCCAAAAATTGATCGAGAATTGCCACGGAGGTTGGGGATTGTTTCAGTGTTGTCCGTTTAAATTTTCATGGCCATTTGAGTGGACAAACGGGAAAAACGGTGCAAACGGGGCATTTACAGGCTAAATCGTTTCCTATAGTCCAAAGTTTCGAGGGTGGGCTAGGGTCCGGGCGTGCTATGGGCCAAAAATAGATCGGGGCATTCTAGGAAGGTTAGGGATCATTGTAGTATGGTCCGTTTAAATTTTTGTGTTCATTTGGATCGACAAACGGGCGAAACGACGCGAACGGGGCATTTTCGGGCCAAATAGGTATGCTATAGCCCACGATTTTGGGGGTGGGCTCGAGGTACGAGCTTGCTGTGGGCCAAAAATCTTGTGGGGCATGTAGGAATGTTGGGGATCACCCTTGTGTGGTTCATTTAAATTTTTATGGCCATTTTCATGGACAAATAGGCAAAACAGCGTGAACGAGGCATTTTCGGGCCAAAACAGTTTGCTATAGCCCACGGTTTTGGAGGTGGGCCCTGGGGCCGGGCTTGCTTTAGGATGAAAATTGACCAGGGCGTGCTAGGGAGGTTGGGGATAATTCTAGTTTGGTCCGTTTAAATTTTTGTGGCCATTCGTGTGGACAAACGGGCGAAACGTCGTGAACAGGGCATTTTCAGGCCTAATCGACGTACTATATCCCATAGTTTTGGGGCTGGGCCTGGGGTATGAGCATGCTGTGGGTCGAAAATCGATCGAGGCATGCCAAGGAGGTTGGGGATCATCTTAATTTGGTCCGTTTAAATTTTTCTGGCAATATGTGTGGACAAACGGGCTAAAGGAGGTGTGAACGAGGCATTTTTGGGCTAAATTGGTAAGCTATACCCCACGGTTTTGGGGTGGGCTCGGGGTCTTAGTGTGTGGTAGGGAAAAAATTGACCGGGGTATGCCAGAGAGGTTTGGGAACAACCCAGTGTGGTCCGTTTAAATTTCTATGGCTATTTGGGTGGACAAAACGGAGAAACCAAACGAACGGGGCATTTTTGGACCAAATTAATGGGCTATAGCCCATGGTTTCGATGGTGGGCCTGGGTTCGATCGTACTATGAGCCAAAAATTGATCGAGGAATGCCAGGGAGGTGGGGGTCATCCCTGTGTGGTCTATTTAAATTTTTGTGGCATTTGGTTGGACAAACGAGCGAAACGGTGTCAACGGGGCATTTTTAAACCAAATCGGTGTGCTATAGCCCATGGTTTAGTGTGGGCAAAATATCGACCAGGGCATGCCAGGGTGGTGTGGGATCGTCCCAATATGGTTCGTTTAAATTTTTGTGGCCATTTGGGTGGACAAATGGGCGAAACAACATAAACGAGGCATTTTCGCGCAAAATTGGTGTGCTATAGCCAACGATTTTGAAGGGGACGGGGTTCGAGCGTGCTGTGGGCCAAAAATTGATCGGGGCATGCCCGGGAGGTTGGAGATCATCCCAATATGGTCATGGTCTGTTAAATTTTTCGTGATAATTTAGGTGGACAAACGGGCAAAACGGCACGAACGAGGTACTTTTGGGCAAAATTGGTGTGCTATATAGCCCATGGTTTTAGGGGTGGGCCTGGGATCCGAGCGTGCTGTGGGTCAAAAATCAACCAGGGTATACCAGGGAGGTTGATGATCATCCCAGTGTGGTCCGTTTAAATTTTTGTGGCCATTTGGATCGATAAACAGGCGAAAGGGCGCGAATGGCGTATTTTTGGGCCAAATTGGTGTGTAGCCCACGGTTTCAGGGGTGAGCCCACATCCGAGCGTCCTATGGGTCAAAAATCGATTGGGACTTTCCATGGAGGTTGGGATCATCTCAGTATGGTCCGTTTAAATTTTCGTGGCCATTTGGGTGGTCAAACGGGCAAAACGGCGCAAATGAGGCATTTTCAGGCCAAATCAGTGTACTATAGCCCACAGTTTAGGGGGGAGATCCAGGGTTCGGGCAAGTTGTGGGATGAAAACCAACCGGGGCATGCCAAAAGGGTTGGGGATCATCCCAGTGTGGTCTATTGAAATATTCATGGCCATTTGTGTGGAAAATGGGCAAAACAGTGCAAACGGGGCATTTTCGGACCAAATTGGTGTGCTATAGCCCACGGTTTTAGGAGTGGGCCCAGGGTTCAGGCGTACTATGGGTTAAAATTGATTGGGGCATCCCATGGAGGTTAAGGATCATCTCATGTGGTCCGTTTAAATTTTCATGGCCATTTGGGTGGACAAACGGGCAAAACAGCGCAAACGGGGCATTTTCGAGCAAAATCAGTGTTCTATAGCCCACGATTTCTGGGGTGGTCCAGGGATCCAGGCGTGTTGTGTACCAAAAATCGACCAGGGTGTGACAAGGAGGTTGGGGTTCATCCCAGTGTTGTCCTTTTAAATTTCTTGGCTATTTGGGTGGACAAACAAGCAAAACGATGTGATTTGGGCTTTTTTGGGTTAAATCGGTGTGCTAAAGCTGACATTTTTGGGGATGGGCCTGGGTTTCGAGTGTACTAAGGGTCAAAAATTGACCAGGAAATGCTAGGGAGGTTGGGGATTATCCCAGTGTTGTTTGTTTAAATTTTTGTGGCCATTTGGGTGGACAAACGGGCCATTTGTTTTCAGGCTAATTTAATGTGCTATAGACCACAGTTTCGGGGTGTACCCAGGGTCCCGGCGTGCTGTAGGCCAAAAATTGATCGGGGCATGACAGGGAGGCTGGGGATCCTCTCAGTGTGGTTCGATTAAATTTTCTTGGCCATTTGGGTGGGCAAACGGGCAAAACGACACAAACAGGGCATTTTTGGGCCAAATCGGTGTGCTATAGCCAATAGTTTTGAGGGTTGGACGGGGGTCTAGGCGTGATGTGGGCCGAAAATCGATTGGGGCATGCCAGGGAGGTTGGGGATCATCACAGTATGGTCCATTTAAATTTACGTGGCTATTTGGGTGGACAAACGGGTGAAACTGCGAAAATGGTGCATTTTTGGGCTAAATCGATGTGCTACAGCCTGTGGTTTCAAGGATGGGCCCGAGGTTTGAGCATGTTATGGGCTAAAAATCGACCGGGGAAAGTTAGGGAGGTTGGGGATCATCTCAGTGTAGGCCGTTTAAACTTTCATCACCATTTGGGTGGACAAACGGGCGAAACAGCACGATTGGGGCTTTTTTGGGATAAATCGGTGTGCTATAGCCTGTGATTTCGGGGGTGGGCTGAGTGTTCGGGTGTGCTATTTCCCTAAAATCGACCAGGGAGGTTGGAGATTGTCCTTGTATGGTCCATTTAAATTTTCGTGGCCATTTGGGTGGAGAAACAGGCAAAACGGTATGTACGGGACTTTGTCAAGGCAAATCAGTGTGCTATAGCCCATGGTTTTAGGGGTGAGCCTGGGGTTTGGGCATGTTGTTGGCCTAAAATCTACCGGGGCATGCCATGGCAGTTGGGATTATCCAAGTATTGTTTGTTTAAATTTTAATGGATATTTGGGTAGATAAACGGGGAAAAACGATGCAAACGGGGCATTTTTGGGTAAATCGGTGTACTATATCCCACGTTTTCAGGGGTGGGCCCGAGGTACGAGTGTGTTGTGGGCCAAAAACTGATCGGGACATACCAGGGAGATTGGGGATTATCCGTTTAAATTTTTGAGGCCATTGGGTGGACAGACGTGCGAAACGGTGCGAACGGGGCATTTTCGAGCCAAATTAGTGCGCTATAGTCCACGATTTCAAGGGTGGGCTGGGGTCCGAGCGTGCTATGGGCTGAAAATTGACTGGGGTGTACCAGGGAGGTTGGGGATCATCCCAGTATGGTCCGTTTAGATTTTTGTGTTTATTTGGGTTGAGAAACGGGCAAAATGACGCGAATGGGGAATTTTTAGGCTAAATAGGTATGCTGTAGCCTACAGTTTTGGGGGTGAGATCTGTGTCCGAGCTAGTTGTGGGCCCAAAATCTACTGGGTTATGCAGGGAGGTTGTGGATCGCCCTAGTGTGGTTTGTTTAAATTTTCATGGCCATTTTCACGGGCAAACAAGCGAAACGGCGTGAACAGGGCATTTTTGTGCCAAATCGATTTGCTATAGCCCACGGTTTTGGGGGTGGGCCTGGGGTCTAGGCGTGCTGTGGGATGAAACTTGAGCGAGGCATGCAGGGAGGCTGGGGATCGTCACATTTTGGTCCATTTAAATTTTCGTGGCCATTTGGGTGGACAAACGGGTAAAACGACGTGAACAGGGCATTTTAAGGCAAAATTGGTGTATCATATCCCATGATTTTGGGGGTGGGCTCGGGTCCGGGCATGCTTCGGGTCAAAAATCGACCGGGGCATGCCGGAGAGGTTGGAGATCGTCCTAATATGGCCCGTTTAAATTTTGGTGGCTATTTATATTTTGGTGGCTATTTATATGGACAAACGGGCGAAAGAGGTGTGAACGGGGCATTTTAAGGCCAAATCGATGTGCTATACCCCTCGATTTCTAGGTTGGGCCGGGGTCTTGGCGTATTATGGGTCAAAAATCAACCGAGGCATGCCTGGAAGGTTGGGGATCATCCCAGTGTGGTTCGTTTAAAATTCTATGGCTATTTGGGTGGACAAACGGGCGAAACAGATTGAATGGAGCATTTTCAGACCAAATTGGTGTGCTATAGCTCATGGTTTTGGTGGTGGGCCCATGGTTCGACCGTGCTGTGGGTCGAAAATCTATCGAGGCATGCCAGGGAGGTTGGGGGTCATCCCTGTGTGGTCCATTTAAATTTTTGTGGCTATGTGGGAGGACAAACGGGCGTAACGACACAAATGGGGCATTTTTTTTAACCAAATCGGTGTGCTATAGCCCACAATTTTAAGGGTGGGCCTGGGGTCTGGGTGTGCTGTGGGCCTCAAATCTATCGGGGCATGCCAGGGTGGTGTCGGATCGTCCTAGTATGGTCCGTTTAAATTTTCATGGCTTTTTGGGTGGACAAATGGGTAAAACGGCACAAATGGGGCATTTTAGGGCCAAATCAGTGTGCTATAGCCCACTATTTTGGGGGTGGGGACGGGGTCCGAGCATGCTGTGGGCTAAAAATCGACTGGGGCATGCCCAGGAGGTGGGGGATCTTCCTAATATGGTCATGGTCCATTAAAATATTCATGGTAATTTAGGTGGACAAACAGGCAAAACGGCGCGAACGGGGTATTTTCGGAAAAAATTGGTGTGCTATAGCAATGGTTTTGGGTGTGGGCTGGGGGTTCGGGCGTGCTGTGGGTCAAAAATCGACCGAGAAAGAAAGGGAGGTTAGGGATCATCCTAGTATAGTCTATTTAAATTTTTATGGCCATTTGAGTGGACAAACAGGCGAAACGGCGTGAACGGTGTATTTTTAACCCAAATCGGTGTGCTATAGCCCACGATTTTAAGGGTGGGCCCGCATCCGAGCATGTTATGGGTCAAAAGTCAATCGGGGCTTGCCAAGGAGGTTGGGATCATCCCAGTGTGGTCTATTTATATTTTCGTGGCCATTTGGATGGTTAAACAGGCGAAACGGTGCGAACGGGGCATTTTCGGGCCAAATCGGTGTGCTATAGCCGACGGTTTGGGGGAGGCCCAGGGTTCGCGCAAGTTGTGGGTTGAAAATCGACCGGGACATACCTGGAATGTTGGGGATCATCCCAGTGTGGTCTATTTAAATTTTCATGGCCATTTGTATGGACAAATGGGCGAACCAGCGCGAACGGGGTATTTTTGGATCAAATTGGTGTGCTATAGCCCACAATTTTAGGGGTGGGCCCAGGGTTCGGGCGTGCTGGGGGCTGAAATTGACCGGGGCATGCCATGGAGGTTAAGGATTATCCCATGTGATCCTTTTAAATTTTTGTGGCCATTTGGGTGGACAAAACGGGTGAAATAACCATTTTTGGGGAAAATCGGTGTGCTATAATCGACGGTTTTAGGGGTGGTCCCGATATTTGGGTGTGTTGTGTGCTAAAAATTGACTGGGTCATGCCAAGGAGGTTGGGGATCGTCCAAGTGTGGTCCTTCTAAATTTCGTGGCTATTTGGGTAAACAAACGAGCAAAACGATGCAAATTTGGCTTTTTTGTAAGCCAAAAATTGATTGAGGCATGCCAGGGAGGTTGGGGATCCTCCTACTGTGGTTCTTTTAAATTTTCTTGGCCATTTGGGTGGACAAACGGGTGAAATGGCATGAACAGGGCATTTTTGGGCCAAATCGGTGTGTTATAGCCAACAGTTTTGGGGGTTGGTCGGGGGTCCGAGCGTTCTGTGGGCCGAAAATTGATCGAGGCATGCCAGGAAGGTTGGGGATCGTCCCAGTATGGTCCGTTGAAATTTACTTGGCCATTTGGGTGGACAAACGGGAGAAACTGTGTGACTGGGGCATTTTTGGGCCAAATCAGTGTGCTACAGCCCATGGTTTCAGGGGTGGGCCTGGGGTTCGGGCATGCTGTGGGCCAAAAATCGACCGGGGAAAGCTAGGGAGGTTAGGGATCATCCCTGTGTAGGCCGTTTAAAGTTTCATTGCTATTCGGGTTGATAAATGGGTGAAATAGCATGATTGGGGCTTTTTTGGCATAAATTAGTGTGCTGTAGCCTACGATTTTAGGGGTGGGCCCAGTGTCTGCGCGTGCTATTTGCCGAAAATCGACCAGGGCATGCCAAGGAGATTTGAAAATGTCCTTGTATGGTCTATTTAAATTTTCGTGGCCATTTGGGTGGACAAACGGGCAAAACGATGCGAACTGGACTTTATCGAGGCAAATCAGTGTGCTATATTCCATGGTTTTAGGGGTGGGCCTGGGGTTTGGGCATGCTGTTGGCCTAAAATTGATCGGGGCATGACAAGGAGATTGGGGATTGTCCCAGTATCATTTGTGTAAATTTTTGTGGACATTTATGTGGATAAACGGGTCGAAACAATGCAAACGGAGCATTTTTGGGTAAATCGGTGCAGTATATCCCACGTTTTAAGAGGTGGGCTCAGGGTTTGGGTATGTTGTGGGCCGAAAATAGATCAGACATGCCAGGGAGGTTAAGGATTGTCCAAGTATTGTCCATTTAAATTTTTGAGGCCATTTGGGTGGATAAATGGGCGAAACGGTGCGAACGGGGTATTTTCGGGCCAAATCGGTTTGCTATAGCCACGATTTTGAGGATGGGATGGGGTCCGAGCATGCTGTAGGATGAAAATTGATCAGGGTGTGCTAGGGAGGTTGGGGATCATCTCAGTATGGTCTGTTTAGATTTTTGTGTTTATTTGGGTTGACAAACGGGCGAAATGATGCGAACGGGGAATTTTCGGGCTAAATAGGTATGCTATACCCCACGGTTTAGGGGTAGGATTGGTGTTCGAGATAGTTGTGGGCCCAAAATCTATTGGGGTATGTAGGGAGGTTGGAGATCGCCCTAGTATGGTTTGTTTAAATTTTCATGGCCATTTTCACGGATAAACAAGCGAAACGGCCGAACGGGGCATTTTCGAGCCAAATCGGTTTGCTATTGCCCACGATTTTGGGGGTGGGCCTGGGGTTCAGGCGTGCTATGGGATGAAACTTGAGCGGGGCATGCAGGGAGGATGGGGATCGTCACATTTTAGTCTGTTTAAATTTTCGTGGCCATTTGGGTGGACAAACGGGCAAAACAACGTGAATATGGTATTTTAAGGCCAAATTGGTGTACCATATCCCATGATTTTGGGGATGGGCCCGGGGCCGGGCATGCTATAGGTCAAAAATCGACCGGGGCATGCCAGAGAGGTTGGAGATCATCCTAATGTGGTCCATTTAAATTTTGGTGGCCATTTATATGGACAAACGGGCGAAAGGGGTGTGAACGGGGCATTTTTGGGCAAAATCGATATGCTATACTCGATGGTTTTGGGGTTGGTTCGGGGTCTTGGCATATTATGGGTCAAAAAACAACCGAGGCATGCCTGGGAGGTTGGGGATCATCCCAGTGTGGTCTGTTTAAATTTCTATGGATATTTGGGTGGACAAACGGGTGAAACGGATTAAATGGAGCATTTTCAAACCAAATTGGTGTGCTATAGCTCATGGTTTTGGTGGTGGGCCCAGGGTTCGGTCGTGTTGTGGGTCGAAAATCTATCGAAGCATGCCATGGAGGTTGGGGGTCGTCCCTGTGTGGTCTATTTAAATTTTTGTGGCTATGTGGGTGGACAAACGGGCGAAATGGCACAAATGGGGCATTTTTTTAGCCTAATCGGTGTGCTATAGCC
The DNA here is from genome assembly GCF_002878395.1 of Capsicum annuum. Classification (NCBI taxonomy): domain Eukaryota; kingdom Viridiplantae; phylum Streptophyta; class Magnoliopsida; order Solanales; family Solanaceae; genus Capsicum; species Capsicum annuum. The sequence continues at coordinate 38,781,025 of NC_061118.1, read as the reverse complement.
CACAATTTTAGGGGTGAGCCTGGGGTTCGGGTGTGCTGTAGGCCTCAAATCGATTGGGGCATGCCAGGGAGGAGTGGGATCATCCCAGTGTGGTCCGTTTAAATTTTCATGGCCTTTTGGGTGGACAAATGGATAAAATGGCGCAAATGGGCATTTTAGGGCCAAATCGGTGTGCTATAGCCCACTATTTTGGGGGTGGGGACGGGGTCCGGGCCTACTGTGGGCTAAAAATCGATCAGGGCATGCCCAGGAGGTTGGGGATCATCCTAATATGGTCATGGTCCATTAAAATTTTCATGGAAATTTAGGTGGACAAACGGGCAAAACGGCATAAACGGGGTATTTTTGGGCAAAATTGGTGTGCTATAGCAACGATTTTGGGTGTAGGCTTGGGGTTCGGGCGTGCTGTGGGTCAAAAATCAACCGAGGCATGCCAAGGAGGTTTGGGATCATCCCAGTATCGTCTATTTAGAATTTTATGGCCATTTGGATGGACAAACAGGCGAAACGGTGTGAACGGTGTGTTTTTAGCCCAATTCGGTGTGCTATAGCCCACGATTTTAGGGGTGGGCCTGAATCCGAGCGTGCTATGGGTCAAAAATCAATCGGGGCTTACCAAGGAGGTTGGGATCATCCCAGTTTAGTCCGTTTAAATTTTTGTGGCCATTTGGGTGGTCAAACAGGTAAAACAATGCAAATGAGGCATTTTCGGGCCAAATCGATGTGCTATAGCCGACGGTTAAGGGGGGAGGCCCAGGGTTCAAGCAAGTTGTGGGTTGAAAATCAACTGGGGCATGCCTGGAAGGTTGGGGATCATCTCAGTGTGGTCTATTTAAATTTTCATGGTCATTTATGTGGAAAAATGGGCGAAACAGCACGAATGGGGCATTTTCAGACAAAATTGGTGTGCTACAGCCCACGATTTTAGGGGTGGGCCCAGGGTTCGGTCGTGCTGTGGACTGAAATTGATAGGGGCATGCCCGGGAGGTTAAGGATCATCCCATGTGGTCCGTTTAAATTTTTGTGGCCATTTGGGTGGACAAAATGGGCGAAACAACCATTTTTGGGAAAAATAGTTGTGCTATAGCCAACGATTTTGGGGGTAGTCCCGGGATCCGAGCATGTTGTATGCAAAAAATATGCCGGGTCATGCCAGGGAGGTTAGGGATCGTCCCAGTATGGTCCTTTTAAATTTTGTGGCTATTTGGGTGGACAAACAAGCAAAACGATGCGAATTTGGCTTTCTTGTAAGCCAAAAATCGATTGGGGCATGCTAGGGAGGTTGGGGATTCTCCTAGTGTGGTTCGTTTAAATTTGCTTGGCCATTTGGGTGGACAAACGGGTGAAACGGCACGAACATGGCATTTTTGGGCTATATCGGTGTGCTATAGCTAATAGTTTTGGGGGTTGGCCGGAGTCCCGAGTGTGCTGTGGGCCGAAAATTGATCGGGGCATTCCAGAAAGGTTGGGGATCATCCCAGTGTGGTCTATTTAAATTTTCATGGTCATTTGTGTGGAAAAATGGGCGAAACAGTACGAACGGGGCATTTTCAGACCAAATTGGTGTGCTATAGCCCACGATTTTAGGGGTGGGCCCAGGGTTTGGGCATGCTGTGGGCTGAAATTGATAGGGGAATGCCATGGAGGTTAAGGATCATCCCATGTGGTCCGTTTAAATTTTTGTGGCCATTTGGGTGGACAAAATGGGCAAAACAACCATTTTTGGGAAAAATCGTTGTGCTATAGTCGATGGTTTTGGGGGTGGTCCCGGGATCCGGGCGTTTTGTATGCAAAAAATTGGCCGGGTCATGCTGGGGAGGTTAGGGATCGTCCCAGTGTGGTCCTTTTAAATTTTGTGGGTATTTGGGTGGACAAACGAGCAAAACGATGCGAATTTGGCTTTTTTGTAAGCCAAAAATCAATTCGGGCATGCTAGGGAGGTTGGGGATCCTCTTAGTGTGGTTCGTTTAAATTTGTTTGGCCATTTGGGTGGATAAACGGGTGAAACGGCACGAACATGGCATTTTTGGGCTAAATCGATGTGCTATAGCCAATAGTTTCGGGGGTTGGCCGGAGTCCCGAGAGTGCTGTGGGCCGAAAATTGATCGGGGCATGCCAGGAAGGTTATGGATCGTCCCAGTATGGTCTGTTTAAATTTAAATGGCCATTTGGGTGGACAAACGGGAGAAATTGCGCGACTGGGGCATTTTTGGGCCAAATCAGTGTGCTATAGCCCGTGGTTTCAGGGGTGGGCCCGGGGTTCGGGTATGCTGTGGGCCAAATATCCACTTGGACAAGCTTGGGAGGTTAGGGATCATCCTTGTGTAGGCCATTTAAATTTTCATCGCCATTTGGGTCGATAAACGGGTGAAATAGCACGATTGGGGCTTTTTTGGCATAAATAAGTGTGTTGTAGCCTACGATTTTAGGGGTGGGCCCAGTGTCCGGGCGTGCTATTTGCCAAAAATTGACCAAAGCGTGCCAGGTAGGTTTGAAATTGTCCTTGTATGATCTATTTAAGTTTTCATGGCCATTTGGGTGAACAAACGGGTAAAATGACGCGAACGAGAATTTATCGAGGCAAATCAGTGTGCTATATTCCATGGTTTTAGGGGTGGGCCTGGGGTTTGGGCATGTTGTGGGCCTAAAATCGATCGGGGCATGTCAGGGAGGTTGGGGATTTTCCCAGTATCATTTGTTTAAATTTTTGTGGACATTTATGTGGATAAACGGGTCGAAACAATGCAAATGGGGCATTTTCGGGTAAATTAGTGTGCTGTATCTTACGTTTTAAGAGGTGGGCCTAGGTTTTGGGTATGTTTGGGGCCAAAAATTGATCGGACATGCCAGGGAGGTTGGGGATTGTCCCAGTATTGTCCATTTAAATTTTTGAGGCCATTTGGGTAGACAAATGGGCGAAACGGTGCGAAAGGGGCTTTTTCGGGCAAAATCGATTTGCTATAGCCCACGATTTCGAGGATGGGCTGGGGTCCGGGCGTGCTGTGGGCTAAAAATTTATCGGGGTGTGCCAGGGAGATTGGGGATCATCCTAGTATGGTCCATTTTCGGGCCTAATAGGTATGCTATAGCCCACAGTTTTGGGGTGGGATCAGGGTTCGAGCTAGTTGTAGGCAGAAAATCTACTGAGGAATGTAGGGAGGTCGGGGATCTCCCTAGGGTGGTTCGTTTAAATTTTCAAGGCCATTTTCATGGACAAACAGGTGAAACGGCGCGAACAGGGCAATTTTTGGCCAAATCGATTTGCTATAGCCCACGATTTTGGGGGTGGGCCCAGGGTCCTGGGGTGCTGTGGACCTCAAATCGATTGGGGCATGCCAAGGAGGTGTGGGATCATCCCATTGTGGTCCGTTTAAATTTTCATGGCATTTTGGGTGGAGAAATGGGTAAAACGGCCCAAATGGGGTATTTTAGGGTCAAATCGGTGTGCTATAGCCCACTATTTTGGGGGTGGGGATGGGGTCCGGGCGTGTTGTGGGCTACAAATCGACCGGGGCATGCCCAGGAGGTTGGGGATCATCCTAATATGGTCATGGTCCGTTAAAATATTCGTGGCAATTTAGGTGGACAAACGGGCAAAAGGGCGCGAACGGGGTATTTTGGGGCAAAATTGGTGTGCTATGGCAACGGTTTTGGGTGTGGGCTTGGGGTTTGGGTGTGCTGTGGGTCAAAAATCAATCGAGGCATGCCAGGGAGGTTGAGGATCGTCCCATTATGGTCTTTTTAAATTTTTATGGCCATTTGGATGGACAAACAGGCAAAACGGCGTGAACTGTGTATTTTTAGCCCAAATGGATGTGCTATAGCCCAGGATTTTAGAGGTGGGCCTGCATCCGAGTGTGCTATGGGTCAAAAATCAATCAGGGCTTGCCAAGGATGTTGGGATCATCCTAGTATGGTCCGTTTAAATTTTCATGGCCATTTGGGTGGTCAAACAGGCGAAATGGCGCTAACGGGGCATTTTCAGGCCAAATCGGTGTGCTATAACAGACGATTTAGGGTGGAGGCTCAGGGTTCGGGCAAGTTTTGGGTTGGAGATCATCCCAGTGTGGTCTATTTAAATTTACATGACCATTTGTATGGACAAATGGGCGAAACAGCACGAATGGGGTATTTTCGGACCAAATTGGTGTGCTATTGCCCACGATTTTAGGGGTGGGCCCAGGGTTCGGGCGTGTTGTAGGATGAAATTGACTGGGGCATGCCAGGGAGGTTAAGGATCATCCCATGTGGTCCGTTTAAATTTTTGTGGCCATTTGGGTGGATAAAACGGTCGAAACAACCATTTTTGGGCAAAATCGGTGTGCTACAGTCGACGGTTTTGGGGGTGGTCCCGAGATTTGGGTGTGTTGTGTTCCAAAAATTGACCGGGTCATGCCAAGGAGGTTGGGGATCGTCCCAGTGTGGTCCTTTTAAATTTTATGGCTATTTGGGTGGACAAACGAGCAAAACGATGGGAATTTGGCTTTTTTGTAAGCCAAAAATTGATTGGGGCATGCCAGGGAGGTTAGGGATCCTCCTCGTGATGTTCGTTTAAATTTTGTTGGCCATTTGGGTGGACAAACAGGTGAAACGGCAAGAACAGGGCATTTTTGGGCCAAATCGGTGTGCCACAGCCTGAGGTTTCGGGGTGGGCCGAGGGTCTGAGCGTGCTGTGGGCCGAAAATCTATCAGGGCATGCCAGGGAGGTTGGGGATCATCCCAGTGTACGCCGTTTAAATTTTCATCGCCATTTGGGTGGGCAAACGGGCGAAACAGCGCGAACCGGGCTTTTTGGGGCAAAATTGATATGCTATAGCCCTCGATTTTAGGAGTGGGCCCATTGTTCGGGCGTGCTGTGTGCCAAAAATCAACTAGGGCATGCTAGGGAGGTTGGAGATCGTCCTAGTGTGGTTCATTTAAATTTTCGTGGATATTTGGGTGGACAAATGGGTAAAAAAATGTTAACGGGACTTTTTCGAGGTAAATCAGTGTGCTATAGCCCACGGTTTTAGAGGTGGGCCCAGAGTTCAGGTATGCTGTGGGATGGAAATCGATCGAGGTGTTCCAGTGAGGTTGGGGATCATCCCAGTATGGTTCGTTTAAATCTTTGTGGACATTTAGGTGGATAAACGGGGTGAAACAATGTAAACGGGGTATTTTCGGGAAAATTGGGGTGCTATATCCCATGATTTTAGGGGTGGGTCCGGGGTCTGGGTGTGTTGTGGGCTAAAGATCGATCGGGACATGCCAAGGAGGTTGGGGATTGCCCCAGTGTTGTCCGTTTAAATTTTTGTGGCTATTTGGTCAGACAAACAGCCAAAATAGTGCGAACGGGGCATTTTCGGGCCAAATTGGTGTGCTATAGTTCACGGTTTTGAGGGTGGGTGGGGGTCCAGGCATGCTGTGGGATGAAAATCAACCGAGGCATGCCAGATAGGTTGGGGATCATCCCATTATGATCCTTTTAAATTTTCGTGTCCATTTGGATCGACAAATGGGCGAAATGGCGCGAACGGGGCATTTTCGAGCCAAATAGGTATGCTATAGCACACATTTTTGGGGGTTGGCTCGAGGTGCAAGCTAGATGTTGGCCAAAAATCTATTGGGAAATTTAGGGAGGTTAGGGATCGCCCTAGTGTGGTTCGTTTAAATTTTCAAGGCCATTTTCATGGACAAAAGGGCAAAACATCGGGTACGAGGCATTTTTGGGCAAAATTGGTTTGTTATAGCCCACGGTTTTGGGGGTGGAGCCGGGATTTTGGGTGTGTTGTGGGCTAAAAACTGATCGGGGCATGCCAGGGAGGTTGGGAATCATCCCAGTGTGGTCCGTTTAAATTTTCGTGGCCATTTGGGTGGACAAATGGGCCAAACAATGCGAACGGGGCATTTTTGGGCCAAATAGGAGCGATATAGCCCACAATTTTATGGGTGGGCTCGGGGTCTAGGTGTCCTGTAGGCCAAAAAATGACCGAGGCGTGTCAGGGAGGTTGGGGATCATCCTAGTGTGGTCCTTTTAAATTTTCGTGGCAATTTGGGTGGACAAATGAGAGAAACGATGGAAATGGGACTTTATTGCGCTAAATCGGTGTGCTAAAGCCCACAGTTTTGGGGGTGGAAAAAAAATCAATCGGTGCATTCCAGGGAGGTTGGGATTGTCCCAGTGTGGTTCGTTTAAATTTTCTCGGCCATTTGGGTAAACAAATGGGTGAAACGGTGCAAACGGGGCATTTTCAGGCCAAATCGTGTGCTATAGCAATGGTTTTGGGGGTTGGCCCAGGGTTCGGGCGTACTGTGGGTTAAATATTGTCTGGGACATACCAAGGAGGTAGGGGATTATCCCAGAATGGTCCGTTTAAATTTCCGTGACCATTTGGTTGGACAAATTGGTGAAACAATGCGAATGGGGTATTTTTGGGCTAAATCGGTGTGCTATAGCTCACAGTTTTGAGGGTGGGCCAAAAATCGACCGAGGGATGCCAGGGAGGTTGGGGATCATTCCAGGGTGGTTCGTTTAAATTTTTCGGACCATTTGTGCAGAAAAATGAGAGAAATAGTGTGAATGGGGCATTTTTGGGCCCAATTGGTGTGCTATAGCCCACGGTCTCAAGGGTGGGCCTGGGGTTCGAGCGTACTGTGGGCTGAAAATTGAACGGGGCATGCCAGAGGGGTTAAGGATCATCCTAGTATGATCTGCTTAAAGTTTCGTGGCCATTTGAGTAGACAAACAGGTGAAACAGCACGAAGAGGCATTTTCGGGCCAAATCGATGTGCTATAGACCACAATTTCATGGGTGGACCAGGGTTCAAGTGTGCTGTGGGCTGAAAATCATTCGAGGCATGCCAGGGAGGTTGGTGATCATCCCAACATTGTTCATTTAAATTATCGTAGCCATTTGCGCGGATAAACGGGCAAAACAGCGCGAACGGTGCATTTTCGGGCCAAATTAGTGTGCTACAGCCCAAGGTTTTGGGCGTGGTCTTGGGATCCGAACGTGTTGTGAAAATTGACCGAGGCATTATAAGGAGGTTGGGGATCATCCCAGTGCGGTCCTTTTAAATTTTTGTGGCTATTTAGGTGGACAAACGAGCGAAACAACGCAAATGGGGCTGTTTTGGGCCAAATCTCAATGCTACAGCTCGGTTTGGGGTTAGGCCCGGGTTTCAGGCGTACTATGGGCTAAAAATTGATTGGGGCATACCAGGGAGGTTGGGGATCGTCCCAATGTGCTTCGTTTAAATTTTTGTGGCAATTTAGGTGGACAAACGGGTGAAACAACGCGAGTGGCGTGTTTTCGGGTTAATTCGGTGTGCTATAGTTTACAGTTTTGGGGGTGGGCCCGTGTGGGCTAAAACTTGATCGAGGCATGCCAGGGAGGTTGGGGATCATCTCAGTATGGTTCCTTTAAATTTTTATGGCCATTTGGGTGGATAAACGGGCAAAACTATGTGAACAGGGTATTTTCGGGCCAAATCGGTGTGCTATTACCTAGGGTTTCAGGGGTGAGCCAGGGGTCCGGGCGTCCTGTGGGTTAAAAATTGATCAGGGCATTCCAGGGAGGTTTGTGATCATCGCGGTGTTGGCCATTTAAATTTTCATGGCCATTTGGGTTGACAAATAGGTGAAACAACGCGAATGGGGCATTTTCGGGCTAAATCGGTGTGCTATAGCCCACGATTTTGGGGGTGGGCCCAGTGTCTGGGCGTACTGTGGGTCAAAAATTGACTGGGCATACGAGTGAGGTAGGGGATCATCCCAGTGTGGTTCGTTTAAATTTTTTGGCCATTTAGATGGACAAACGGGTGAAACGGCACGAACGACGCATTTACGAGCCAAATTAGTGTGCTATATGCCACAGTTTCAAGGGTGGACCGGGGTCCGAGCGTGCTGTGGGATGAATATCAACTGGGCCATGCCAATGAGGTTTGGGATCATCCCAGTGTGGTCTGTTTAAATTTTTGTGGCCATTTGGGTGGACAAATGGGCATTTTCGAGCCAAATTGGTGTGCTATAACCTATGGTTTTGGGGTTGGGCCTGGGGTCAAGTGTGTTGTGGGCAGAAAATTGACCAGGTCAAACCAGGGAGTTTAAAGATCATCCTAGTGTGGTCTATTTAAATTTTCATGGCCATTTGGGTGGATAAACGGGCAAAACGGCACAAACAGGGCATTTTCGGGCCAAATCGGTGGGCTATATCCCATGATTTTGAGGGTGGACCCGCATTTTGATTGTGCTGTGTGCCGAATATCAACTGTGGCATGCCAGTGAGGTTAAGGATCATCCCAGTGTGGTCTATTTAAATTTTTGTGGCCATTTGGGTGGACAAATGGACGAAAAGGCACGAACGAGGCATTTTCGGGCAAAATCGGTCTGGTATAGCTCATGGTTTCTAGGGTGGGACCATGGTACGGGCATGTTGTGGGCCAAAAATCTACCGGGGCATGCTAGCGAGGTTTGGCATCGTCCAAGTGTGGTCTGTTTAAATATTTGTGGCCAGTTGTGTGGAGAAACGGGCGAAACAGCGTAAATGGGGCATTTTCGCTCCAAATCGGTGTGCTATAGCCTTCAGATTCAGGGGTAGGTATGGGGGCCAGGCCTGCTTTTGGCCAAAACTCAACTGGGCATGCCAGGGGGTTAAGGATAGTCCCAGTGTGGTCTATTTAAATTTTTGTGGCCATTTGGGTGAACAAACGAGTGAAACGGCGTGAACGATGCATTTTTGCGCCAAATCAATGTTATAACCCACGGTTTTGGTGGCGGGCCTAGGGTCCGGGCGTGCTGTTTGCTGAAAATTGATCGGGGCATGCCAGGGATGTTAGGGATCATTCTAGTGTGGTTTGTTAAAATTTTCGTGGCCATTTAGGTCGACAAACGGGTAAAAAAATGCGAATGGGGTATTTTGGACCAAATCGGTGTGCTATAGGCCACAGTTTTGGGGGTAGGCCCGGGTCCAGATGTGTCATCGGCGAAAAATCAATCGAAGCATGCCAGGAAGGTTGGGGATCATTCCAGTGTGGTCTGTTTAAATTTTCGTGGCCATTTGGGCTGACAAATAGGCAAAACGGCATATACGGGGCATTTTTGTGGTAAATTGGTGTGCTATAGCCCACGATTTTGGGGGTGGGCCCGAGGTTTGGGCGTGTTGTTGGTTGAAAATCCACCGGAGCGTGCCAAGGAGGTTGGGAGTTATACCAGCATGGTCCGTTTAAACATTCGTGGCCATTTGGGTGGACAAACGGGCGAAACGGCGCGAATGATGTATTTTTTGGCCAAATCGGTGTGTTGTAGCCCAAGGCTTCGGGGGTGGGCTAGGGGTCCGACTGTACAGTGGGCAAAAAATCAATTGGGGCATGCCAGGGAGGTTGGTGATCATCCCAGTGTAGTCCGTTTAAATTTTCATGGCTATTTCGCTGTACATTTGGGCGAAACAGCTCGAACGGGGCATTTTTAGGCCAAATCTGTGTGCTATGGCCCATGATTTTGGGGGTGTCCCTAGTGTCCAGGCGTGCTGTAGGTCGAAAATCGACTGGGACATGCCAGGAAGGTGGGGGAAAAATGGGCGAAACGGCATGAACGGGTGATTTTCGGGCTAAATTAGTGTACTATAGCCCACGGTTATGGGGTGGGCCCGGGTTCGGGCGTGCTGTGGGCATAAAATTGTCTAGCGCATACCAGGGAAGTTAAAGATCGTTCTAGTGTGGTCTGTTTAAATTTTATTGGCCATTTCGGTGGACAAACAGGCAAAACGGAGTAAACGGGGCATTTTTGGGCAAATCGGTGTGATATATCCCATGATTTTGAGGGTGGACCCGGGGTCTGGGTGTACTGTGGGCCGAATATCTACTGGGGCATGCCAGTGAGGATACAGATCATCTCTGTGTGGCAATTTGGATGGACAAACAGGAAAAACGATGCAAATAAGGCATTTTAGGGCCAAATCGACGTGCTATAGCCCACGGTTTTGGGGGTGGGATCGTGGTCCAGGCATGTTGTGGGACAATAATCAATCGGGGCATGTTAGGGAGGTTTGGGATTATTCCAGTGTGGTCCGTTTAGGTGAAAAAACGAGCGAAATGGAGCGAGCAATGTATTTTTAGGCCAAATTAATGTGCTATAACCCATGGTTTCGGGAGCGAGCCTTGGGTCCGGGCGTGCTGTAGGTGAAAAATCGATCAAGCCATGCCAGGGATGTTAGGGATCATCCTAGTGTGGTCCGTTTAAATTTTTGTGGCCATTGACAAACGGGCAAAACGGCCCGAACGAGGTATTTTTGGGCCAAATCAGTGTGCTATAGCCCACAGTTTTTGGGGTAGGCCAGGGTCCAGACGTGTTGTGGGCCAAAAATCAATCGGGGCATGGCAGGGAGGTTGGGGATTATTCCAGTGTGGTCCATTTTAATTTTAGTGGCCATTTGGGTGGACAAATGGGCAAAACGACATTAACGGGGCATTTTCATGCCAAATTGGAGTGCCCATTGTTTTGGGGGTGGGCCCGGGGTTCGGGCGTGTTGTGAGCCAAAAATCAATCGGGGAGTGCCAAGGAGGTTGGGGATTATCCCAGCGTGGTCTATTTAAATATTCAGGGTCACTTGGGTGGACAAACGGGCGAAACAGCATGAATGGGGTATTTTTATGCCAAATCGGTGTGCTATAGGCCATGGTTTCAGGGGTGGGCCCAGGGTCCGAGCGTGCTGGGGGACAAAAATCGATCGGGGTATGCAAGGGAGGTTAGGGATCATCCTAGTGTAGTTCGTTTAAATTTTCTTGGTCATTTGTGTGGACAAATGGGAGTAACGGTGGAAACGGGTCATTTTTGGGCCAAATCAGTGTGTTATAGCCCACGGTTTTAGGAGTGGGCCCGGGCGTGCTGTGTGCCTAAAATCGACTAGGGCGTGCCAATAGGGTTAAGGATCGTCCGAATGTGGTCCGTTTAAATTTTTGTGTCTATTTGGGTGGACAAATGAGACAAACGGGGTGAATGGGGCATTTTGAGGCTAAATTAATGTGCTTTAGCCTACGACTTTGGGGACGGGCTCGGGGTTCAGGCATTCTGTGGGCTGAAAAATCGACCGGGGCAGGCCAGGGAGGTTAGGAATCATCCCAGTATGGTTTGTTTAAATTTTTGTGGCCATTTGGGTCGACAAATGGGTGAAACTATGCGAACGGGGAGTTTTTGGTCTAAATTGGTGTGCTATAGCCCACGATTTTAGGGGTGGGCCGGGGGTCCGGGCGTGTTGTGGGCCAAAAATCGACAGATGCATGGTAGGGAGGTTGGGGATCATTTCGGTGTGGCGCTTTTAAATTTTTGTGACCATTTGGGTGGACAAACGGTGCAAACAGGGCATTTTTGGGCCAAATTAGTGTGCTATTGCGCACAATTTTGGGGGTGCGCCCAGGGTACAGGCGTGCTGTGGGCCAAAAATCGACCGGGGCAAGCCAGCGAATTTGGGGAGTGTCCCAGCGTGGGACGTTTCAATTTTTGTGGCTATTTGGGTGGACATACAGGCGAAAAGGCATGAACAGGGCATTTTTGATCTAAATTGGTGTGCAATCGCCCACGGTTTCGGGAGTGAATCTAGGAACTGGGCGTTCTACGGGCTGAAAATTGACTGGGGAGTGTCAGGGATGTTGGGGACCATTTGAGTGTGGTTTGTTTAAGTTCTTATGGCCATTTGGGAGGACAAACGGGCTAAACGGCACGAACGGGGGTATTTTTAGGATGAATAGGTGTGCTATAGCCCACGATTTTAGGGGTGGGCACGACGTCTGGGCGTTTTGTGGGTCAATAATCAGCCTGGTCATGCCAGAGAGGTTGGGGATTATCCCAGTATGGTCTGTTTAAATTTTTGTGGCCATTTGGGGGGGCCAAGAGGGCGAAACGGCAAATGGGGAATTTTTGTTCCAAATCGGTGTGCTCTAGCCCACTGTTTTGGGGATGGGCATGGGGTCCGGGTGTGCTGTGGCCCCAAAATTGACCGAGCGTGCCAGGGAGGTTAGGGATCATCCCAGTGTGGTTTTTTCAATTTTTTGTGGCCATTAGGGTGGATAAAAGGGCAAAACGATGCGAACGGGGTTTTTTGGGCCAAATCAGTGTGCCATAGCCCAATATTTTTGGGGTAGGCTCGGGATCGGGCTTGCTGTGGACCAAAAATTGATCGGGGTATGCCAAGGAGTTTGGGATCATTCCAGTGTGGTTCGTTTGAGTATTTGTCTCCATTTGGGTGGACAAATGGACGAAACGGCGCGAATGAGTTATTTTCGAGCTAAATCGGCATGCCAGGGAGGTTGGGGATCATCCCAGTTTGGTTCGTTTAAATTTTTGTGGCCATTTAGGTAGACAAACGTCTGAAACGGCGGGAACAAGGCATTTTCAGGCCAAATTGGTATACTATATTCCACAGTTTTGGGGTTGGGCCCGGGGTGTGGGCGCGATGTGGGCTAAAAATTAATCGGGGTATGCCAGGGATGTTAGGATCAACCCAGTGTGGTCCGTTTAAATTTTTAGTTCTATTTCGGTGGACAACCGGGCCAAACGGGGTATTTTTGGGCTAAATCGATGTGCTATTGCCCATAATTTTTAGGGTGGGCTCAGGGTCCGGGCGTGCTGAGGGCCGAAAACTAACTGGGGCATGCCAGAGAGGTTGGCGATTATCCCAGTGTGGCCCATTTAAATTTTCATGGCTATTTGGATGGACAAACGAGCAAAACGGCGTGAATGGGGCTTTTTTGGACCAAATAAGTGTGCTATAGCCCACGGTTTTGGGGGTGGGCCCAGTTTCAAGCATGCTGTGGGTCAAAAATTGACTGGGGAGTGCCAGTGATGTTGGGGATCATCCCAATATGGTTCGTTTAAATTTTTGTGGCCATTTGTGTGGACAAACGGGCGAAAAGGGCCATGAACGGGGTATTTTTGGGCTAAATCAGTATATTATTCCCCACAATTTCGGTGGTAGGCTTGGGGTTCAGGCATGCTGTGGTCTGAAAAATGACTGGGGCATGCCAGAAAGGTTGGGTATCATCCCAGTATGGTCCGTTTAAAATTCTGTGGCTATTTGGGTGGACAAACGGGCGAAACGGCATGGACGGGGAATTTTAGATATAAATTGCTATGCTATAGCCTATTGTTTTGGTGGTGGGACCAGGTCCGACCATACTGTGGGCCAAAAATTGATTGAGGCATGCCCGAGACGTTGGGGTCATCCCAATATGATCCGATTAAATTTTTGTGGCTATTTGGGTAGAGAAACGGGCAAAACAGCATGAATGGGGAATTTTTAAGCTAAATCGGATGCTATAGCCCATGATTTTAGGGGTGGGCTTGGGGTCCGGGAGTGCTGTCGGCCAAAAATTAAGCGGGGTATGCCAGGAAGGTTGGGGATCGTCCCAATGTGGTCTGTTTAAATTTTCATGGCCATTTGGGTGGACAAACGAGTGAAATGGCACGATCGGGGCATTTTTGGGCCAAATTGGTGTATTATAACCCATGGTTTTGGGGGTGAACCAGGGGTCTGAGCGTGTTGTGGGCTAAAAATTGATCGGGGTATGACAGGGAGGTTGAGGATTATCCCAGTATGGTCCGTTTCAATATTCGTGTCTATTTGCGTGGACAAATGGACGAAACAGCGCGAACGGGGCATTTTTGGGCCAAATCAGTGTGCTATAGCCTACAGTTTCTGGGGTGGGGATAGGGTCCGGGTGTGCTGTGGGCAAAAAATTAACCGGGCATGCCCGAGAAGCTGGGGATCGTCCCGATTTGGTCATGGTCCGTTAAAATTTTTGTGGCAATTTAGGTGGACTAACAGGCAAAACGGTGCGAATGGGGCATTTTTGGGCAAAATTGATGTGATATAATCCACGATTTTGAGGGTGAGTATAGGGTCCAGGTGTTCTGATACAAGTGCGACTATGAATATCAACGTGTGTACAAGTGCAGCAAATTATCATCTTGGGAAGTTCAATGTTGAGACGTGAGAAGGATCAAAGACACACCAAAGCCGCCCTATTTGCTCATTTATTACGCTAGAGAGGCACCCCCTTTTCATTGAGGGTCTTTTGGTCATTTCATCTTTCATGTAATAAGGAGACTATTTATAGTTTAGTATTAGGGATTTTCATGACTTAGTTGATTATTGTTGCAAGTCTTGACATTTGAAACACCAAAGTCCTGTCTCTACTTGAGGCAAACCAAAACTTGTAACTAGTATGGCAATTCAAGGGTGGAATCTCTTGTAATTGCTTGTTTTTGAGAAACCTTGGCGCTTGAGTGGTGGAATCCTCTCTTGTGTCATCATAAGAATTAGGTGATCATGTGCGGAGGTGTTAGGGGTCTTAGATTTTTATGTACTCTTTGGTTACTAGGATTTACACCACCTTCATCTAACTATCTATCCCTTTACTTTTGTTTTCATCTTGTAATAGTTCTGTCTTGTCTTCTGGTAATAGTTGGTTCGTGTTATTGTAAGCTTACTGTTCATCACATTAATGTAGTGTTGTTCCTGTTTTGATGTAGTTATACACAGTATTATCGCTTCATTGTTGAAGCATTCTCGGATTTTCTTTTCATTCTTGTGTAGTCATTCTTGGCCGAGACTTGGTTCCTTGGGCTCTTGGTTTGTGGTGTGTTCTATGACATTTTTGGGGGCTGTTTTGTGTCTTCTTGGGGTTGTAAGGTATCATATGCTCTAGGTCAAAAATCGACAGGGGCATGCCAGGGAGGTTGGGGCTCATCCCAGTACGGTCTGTTTAGATTATTGTGGCCATTTGGGTGGAAAAAAAAATGTAAAACAGCGAGAACGGGGCATTTTTAGATTAAATCAGAGTGCTATAGCCCACGGTTTTGGGGGTGGGCTCGGCGTTCGAGCATGCTGTGGGTCAAAAATCGAATTGGGATCGCCAAAAAGGTTGGGGATCATCCAAGTGAGATCCATTTAAATTTTTGTGGCCATTTGGGTGGACAAACGGGCGAAACGATGCGAACGGGGCATTTTTAGGCCATATTGATGTGCTATAGCCCATGGTTTCAGGGGTGGGCGGGGGGTCCGGGTGTTCTGTGGACCAAAAATCGATCGAGGCATGCCAGAGAGGTTACGGATCATCCCCGTATGGTCCATTTAAATTTTCATGATTATTTGTGTGGACAAACGGGAGAAACAGCACAAACAGGGCATTTTCCGGCAAAATTAGTGTGCTATAGCCCACGATTTTAGGGGTGGGACCGAGGTCTGGGTGTTTTGTGGGTTAAAAATTGACCGGGGCATGCCAGCGAGTTTAAAGATCATCCCAACGTGCTCCGTTTAAATTTTTGGGGCCATTTGGGTGGACAAACAGGCGAAATAATGCAAATGAGGCATTTTCGGGCCAAATTGGTGTGCTATAACCAACAATTTTGGGGGTGGGCCCAGGGTCCGGTCATGCTGTGGGCAAAAAATTAATTGGGGCATACCAGGAAGGTTGGGGATCAACCCAGTGTGGTCCGTTTAAATTATCGTAGTCATTTGGACGGACAAACAGGAAAAATGACGCGAACGGGGCATTTTTGGGGCAAATCGGTGTGCTATAGCCTACGGTTTTGGGGGTGGGCTCGATATTCGGGTGTGTTGTGGGTCGAAAATTGACCGAGGCAAGCCTAGTTTGGGGTGGGCATTTGGGTGGCTATATGGTTCGACAAACGAGTGAAACGACGAGAACAGACCTTTTTTGGGCCAAATTGGTGTGCTATAGCCTACAGTTTTAGGGGTGAGCCCGGGGATCTGGCTTACTATGGGCCAAAATTTGACTGAGGCATGCCAGGGAGGTTGGGGATCGTCTCAGTGTAGTTATTATAAATTTTTGTTGCAATTTGCGTGGACAAATGGGCGATACAACACGAACGGTGAGTTTTCAGGATAATTCGGTGTGCTATAGCCTACAGTTTAAGGGTGGGCTCAGAGTCCTGGCGTGATGTGGGCCAAATATCTATCGGGGAGTACCAGGGAGGTTATCGATCATCCCAGTGTGGTTGGTTTAAATTTTCTTAACCATTTGGGTGGGCAAACGGTCAAAACGGGGCATTTTCAGGCCAAATCGGTGTGCTATAGCTCGGGGCATGCCAGGGAGGTTGGGGATCATCCCAGTGTGGTTAATTTAAATTTTTGTGGCCATTTGGTCGGACAAATGGTTGAAAAGCCCAAATTGGGTATTTTCGGGCTAAATAGGTGTCCTATAGCCCACAATTTTAGAGGTGGGCTTAGGGTCTGGGTCTGTTGTGGGCTAAAAATTGATTGAGACATGCCAGGAAGGTTGGGGATCATCCCAGTATGGTTCGTTTAAATTTTTTGTGGCCATTTGGGTGGATAAACGGGTGAAACAGCACGAATGAGGCATTTTCGGGCTAAATCGGTGTGCTATAGCCCAAGGTTTCGAGAGAGGGCTCAGGGTTCGGGTGTGGTGTGGGTCCAAAATCGATCGAGGTATTCCAGGGAGGTTGGGGATCATCCTAGTGTGGTCCTTTTAAATTTTTGTGGCCATTTGGTTGGACAAATAGGCAAAATTACGTGAACGGGGCATTTTTTGGCCAAATAAGTGTGCTATAACCCACGGTTTTGGGGTGGGCCCATGGAACGAGCTTTTTGTGGGACCAAATTCGATCGGGGCATGCCAGAGAGTTTGGGGATCATACCAGTGTAGTCCATTTAAATTTACATGGCCATTTGGGTGGACAAAAGGGCGAAACAGCGTGAACGGGGAATTTTCGGGGTAAATTAGTGTACTATAGCCCACAGTTTTGGGGGTGAGCCTGGTTCCAGTTGTGCTGTGGGCCGATAATCGACCGGGGCATGCCAAAGAGGTTGGGGACCATACCAGTATGGTTCTTTTAGATTTTTCAGGCCATATAGGTGGACAAACGGGCAAAACGGCACAAACAGGGCATTATCAGACCAAATTGGTGTGCTATATCCTACGGTTTTGGGTTTGAGCCTAGGGTTCTGGTGTGATGTGGGCCTAAAAATTGATCGGGGCATGATAGGAATATTGGGGATCGTCCCAGTATAGTCCGTTTAAATTTTTATTGCCATTTGTGTGGACAAATGGGTGAAACGACATGAACAGGGCATTTTTGGGACAAATCGGTGTGCTATAGCCCACAGTTTTAGGGGTGGGCATAAGGTTCGAGCGTGCTGTGGGCTAAAAATTGATCGAGGCATGCCATAGAGGTTGTGAATTGTCCCAGTATGGTCTGTTTAAATTTTTGTGGCCATTTGGGTAGACAAACAGGTGAAACGGTGCGAACAGAGCATTTTTGGGCTAAATCGATGTACTATATCCCATGATTTAGGGGCGGGCCCAGGGTTCGAGCATGCTGTGGGCCAAAAATTGGCTGGGGCATGCCAAGGGGGTTGAGGATCATCTCAGCATGGTCCTTTTAAATTTTTGTGGCCATTTGAGAGGACAAACGGGCAAAACAGCATGAAAGGGGCATTTTTGAGCCAAATCGGTGTGCTGTAGCCCACGATTTTAAAGGTGGACCCATTGTTCGGGCGTGTTGTTTACTTAAAATTGACCGGGGCATGCCAGGGAGGTTGGGGATCATCCTAGTGTGGTTTGTTTAAATTATTGTGGCCATTTAGGTGGACAAACTGGCGAAACGGTGCGAACGGGGCATTTTCAGGCTAAATTGACTTGCTATAGCCAACGGTTTCGAGGGAGTGCCCGGGGTCCGGGCGTGATGTAGTCCGTAAGTCAATTGTCGTGTGCCAGGAAGGTTGGGGATCATCCCTGTAATGGTTTTGTAAATTTTTGTGGACAAACAGGCAAAACGGCGTAAATGGGGCACTTTCGGGCTAAATTGGTGTTCTATTGCCCAAGATTTTAGCGGTGGGCTCGGGGTCCGAGCGTGCTATGCACGAAAATTGATCTGGGCATCCCGTAGATATTAGGGATCGTCCCAGCATGGTTCGTTTAAATATTCGTGGCCATTTGGGTGGACAAACGAGTATAACGGCGTGAACAGGGCATTTTTGGGCCAAGTTGATGTGCTATAGCCCACGGTTTTGTGGGTGAGCCTGGGTTTCGGGTGTGCTATGGGCCAAAAATCGACCGGGGCATGCCAGGGAGGTTGGGGATCATCCTAGTGTGGTCCTTTTAAATTTTCGTGGCTATTCGGGTCAACAAACGGGAGAAACAAGCCAAATCAATCTGTTATAGTCTACTATTTTGGGGGTAAGCCTGGGATTCGGGCGTGCTATGGGCCTAAAATCGACTAAGGCATGCCAGGGATGTTGGGGATCATCCTAGTGTGGTCAATTTAAATATTTATTGCCATTTGAGTGGACAAACGAGTGAAACGGCGGGAACGGGGCATTTTTGGGACAAATCGGTGTGTAATAGCTCATGATTTTGGGGGTGGGCCCAGGGTCCGGGCATGCTGTTAGCCGAAAATCGATTGGGGCATGCCAGGGAAGTTGAGGATCATTTCAATATATTCCAAACCGATGTGCTATAGCCAATAATTTTAGGGATGGGCCCAGGTTCCGAGCTTGATATGGACCAAAAATTGATTGAGGCATGCCAGGAAGGTTAGGGATCATCCTTGTGTGGTCCGTTTAAATTTTTGTGGCCTTTTGGGTGGACAAATAAGTGAAACCGAGTGGACGAGGTATTTTTGGGCAAAATCGATGTACTATAGCCCACGATTTCAGGGGTGGGCTCGGGGTTCGAGCTAGCTGTGGGCTAAAAATATAAAGGTGCATGCCAGGGAGGTTTTGGATCGTCCCAGTGTAGTTTGTTTAAATTTTCGTGGCCATTTGGGCGGGCAAATGAGTGAAACGGTGTGAATGGGGCATTTTCAGGCTAAATCAGATTGCTATAGCCCACGGTTTTGAGGGAGGGCCCGGGGTCCGGGCGAGCTGTGTGCTAAAAATTGATCGAGGCATGACAGGGAGGTTAGGGATCATCCTAGTGTGATCCGTTTAAATTTTTATGGCCATTTGGGTGGACAAATGGGTGAAAAGCCAAGAACGGATAATTTTTGGGCCAAGTCAGTGCCCACGATTTTAGGGGTGGGGCCCAAGGTCTGAGCGTGCTATGGACTAAAAATCACTCAGGGCATGCCAGGGAGGTTGGGGGATCATCCCAGTGTGGTTCTTTTTAATTTTCGTGGCCATTGGGTTGACAAACGCATGAAACGGTGCAAATAAGGCGTTATCGGGTCAAATAAGTGAGCTATATCCCACGATTTCAAGGGTGAGCCCGAGGTCCGAGCGTGTATTGGGCCTAAAATCAATTGAGATGTGCCAAGGAGGTTGGGGATCATTCCAGTGTGGTTCGTTTAAATTTTTGTGGCTATTTTGGTGGACAAACGGGTGAAACGGTGAGAATGGGGCATTTTTAGGATAAATCGATGTGCTATAGCCCATGGTTTTCAGGGGTGGGCCTGGGGTTTGGGAGTGCTGTGGGTAAAAAATTGATCGAGGCATGTCGGGGAGGTTACGGATCATCCCCGTATGGTCCGTTTAAATTTTCGTAGCCATTTGTGTGGACAAACGGGAGAAATGGTGCGAACAGGGCATTGTCAAGCTAAATTAGTGTGCTATAGCCCACGGTTTCAGGGATGGGATTGGGGTCCGGGTGTGCTGTGGGATAATAATTAACCGTGGCATGCCAGGGAGGTTAAGGATCATCCTAGTGTGCTCCGTTTGAATTTTTGGGGCCATTTGGGTGGACAAACAGACGAAATAATGCAAATGGGGAATTTTTAGGCCAAATTGGTGTACTATAGTCCACAATTTTGGGGGTGGGCCCAGGGTCTGAGAGTGGTGTGGGCAAAAAATTAATCGGGGCATACCAGGGAGGTTGGGGATCAACCCAGTGTTGTCCGTTTAAATTATCATAGCCATTTGGATGGACAAACAGGAAAAACGATGCAAACGGAGCATTTTCGGGCCAAATCAGTGTGCTATAGCCCACGATTTTCGGGGTGGTCCCAGGATTTGGGCGTGTTGTGGGCAAAAAATTGACTGAGGCATGCCAAGTCTGGGGTGGGCATTTGGGTGGCTATATGGGTTAAAAAATGAGCGAAACGACGAGAACAGGGCTTTTTTGGGACAAATTGCTTTGCTATAGCCTCTTATTTTAGGGTTGAGCCCAGGGTTCGAGATTACTATAGGCCAAAATTTGACCGAGGCATGTCAGGGAGGCTGGGGATCATCTCAATGTGGTTCGTTTAAAGTTTTGTTGCAATTTGGGTGGACAAACGGGCGATACAACAAGAACGAGGAGTTTTCAGGCTAATTCGGTGTGCTATAGCCTACAGTTTAAGGGTGGGCCCGGTGTCCTGGCGTGCTGTGGGCCAAAAATTGATCGAGGCATACCGGGCAGGTTGGCGATCATCCCAGTATGGTCCGTTTAAATTTTCTTAACCATTTGGGTAGGCAAACGGTCAAAATGGTGCAAATGGGACATTTTCGGGCCAAATCGGTGTGCTATATCCCGTGGCATGCCAGGGAGGTTGGGGATCATCCCAGTGTGGTTCATTTAAATTTTTGTGGCCATTAGGCTGGACAAACGGGTGAAAAGGCCTAAATTGGGCATTTTCGGGCCAAATCGGTGTCCTATAGCCCACAGGTTTGAAGGTGGGCCTAGGGTCTGGGTGTGCTATGGGCCAAAAATTGACTGGGACATGCCAGGAAGGTTGGGGATTATACCAGTATGGTTTATTTAAATTTTCATGGCCATTTGGGTGAACAAACGGGCAAAACGGCGCGAATGGGGCATTTTTGGGCTAAATCGGTATGCTATAGCCCAGGGTTTCGAGGGAGGGCTCAGGGTTCGGGTGAGTTGTGGGTCCAAAATCGATCGAGGCATTCCAGGGAGGTTGGGGATCATCCCAATTTGATCCTTTTAAATTTTTATGGCTATTTGGTTGGATAAACGAGCGAAATGACGTGAATGGGGTATTTTTGGGCCAAATAAGTTTTCCATAACCCACGGTTTCGGGGGTAGGCCTAGGGTCTGAGCTTGTTGTGGGACCAAAATCGATCGAGGCATGCCAGGGAGGTTGGGGATCATACCAGTGTAGTCCGTTTAAATTTTCATGGCCGTTTGGGTGGACAAACGGGCGAAACGGTGTGAATAGGGAAATTTTGGGGTAAATTATTGTCCTATAGCCCACGATTTTGGGGGTGAGCCTGGTTCCAGTCCTGCTATGGGCCGATAATCGACCGGGGCATGCTAAGGAGGTTGGGATCATCCTAGTATGGTCCTTTTAAATTTTTATGGCCATATAGGTGGATAAATGGGCAAAACGGCACAAACAGGGCATTATCGGACCAAATCGGTGTGCTATATCCTATGGTTTTGGATTTGATCCTGGGGTTCTGGTGTGTTGTGGGCCTAAAATCGGCTGAGGCATGCCAGGGATATTGAGAATTGTCCCAGTGTGGTCCGTTTAGATTTTTATAGCCATTTGGGTGGACAAATGGGCGAAACGGCGTGAGCGGGGCATTTTTGGGATAAATCGGTGTGCTATAGCCCACAGTTTTGGGGGTGGTCCCAGGGTTCTAGTGTGTTGTGGGCTAAAAATCAATTAAGGCATGCCAGGGAGGTTGGGGATCATCCCAGTATGGTCTTTTTAAATTTTTAGGGCCATTTGGGTGGACAAACAGGCGAAACGGTGCGAAAAGAGCATTTTTGGGCTAAATTGATGTACTATATCCTATGATTTAGGGGCGGGCCCAGGGTTCGAGTGTGATGTGGGCTAATAATTGGTCGGGGCATGCCAGGGAGGTTGAGGATCATCCCAGCGTGGTCCGTTTAAATTTTTGTGGCCATTTGGGTGGACAAACGGGTAAAACAGCATGAAAGGGGCATTTTTGGGCCAAATCGGTGTGCTATAGCCCATGATTTTAGAGGTGGACCAGGGGTTCGAGCGTGCTATTCGTTGAAAATTAACCAGGGCATTCCAGGGAGGGCGTGCTATTCGTTGAAAATCGACGAGGGCATTCCAGGGAGGTTGGGGATCATCCTAGTGTGGTTTGTTTAAATTTTTGTGGCCATTTGGGTAGACAAACGAGTGAAACGGTACGAATGGGGCATTTTAAAGATAAATCAACTTGCTATTGCCCTGGGTTTTGAGGGAGGGCCCGGGGTCCGGGCGTGATGTAGGTCAAAAATTAATTGTCGTGTGCCAGGGAGGTTGGGGATCATCCCAGTATGGTTCTTGTAAATTTTTGTGGCTATTTAGGAGGACAAACAGGCAAAACGACACAAATGGGGCATTTTCGGGCTGAATTGGTGTTCTATTATCTACGATTTTAGGGGTGGGCTCGGGGTCCGGGCGTGCTATTGTCGAAAATCAATCTAGGCGTGCGATAGATGTTGGGGATCGTCCCAGCATGGTTTGTTTAAATTTTTGTGGCCATTTGGGTGGACAAACGGGCGTAACGGCATGAACAGGGCATTTTCGGGCCAAGTCGGTGTGCTATAGCCCACGGTTTTGTGGGTGAACCTGGGTTCTGGGTGTGCTGTGGCCCAAAAATCGACCGAGGCATGCCAGGGAGGTTGGAGATCATCCTAGTGTGGTCCTTTTAAATTTTTGTAGCCATTTGGGTTGACAAACCGGAGAAACGGCATGAATAGGTCGTTATCGAGCCAAATTGGTCTGCTATAGCCCATATTTTTAGGGGTAAGCCTGGGATTCGGGTGTGCTATGGGCCTAAAATCAACTAGGGTATGACAGGGATGTTCGGGACCATCCTAGTGTGGTCCATTTAAATATTTGTTGCCATTTGGGTGGACAAACAGGTGAAACAGCGGGAACGGGGCATTTTTGGGACAAATCGGTGTGTAATAGCCCACGATTTCGGAGGTGGGCCCAGGTTTCGGGCATACTGTTATCCAAAAATCGATTGGGGCATGCCAGGGAAGTTGGGGATCATTCCAGTGTGGTCCAAATCGATGTGCTATAGCCAACGGTTTTATTGATGGGCCCAGGATCCGAGCGTGATGTGGGCCAAAAATTGATTGAGGCATGCCAGGAAGGTTAGGGATCATCCTTGTGTCGTTCATTTAAATTTTTGTGGCCTTTTGGGTGGACAAATAAGTGAAACGGCATGGATGAGGTATTTTCGAGCAAAATCGGTGTACCATAGCCCACGATTTCAGGGGTGGGCTCGGGGTTCGAGATAGCTGTGGGCTGAAAATATAAAGGGGTATGCCAGGGAGGTTTTGGATCGTCCCAGTGTAGTTTGTTTAAATTTTCGTGGCCATTTGGGCGGGCAAACGAGTGAAACGGTGCGAATCGGGCATTTTCAGGCTTAATCGAATTTCTATAGCCCACGGTTTTGAGGGAGGGCCCGGGGTCCGGGCGTGCTGTGTGCTAAAAATTGATCGAGGCTTGATAGGAAGGTTGGGGATCATCCTAATGTGGTCCGTTTAAATTTTTTTGGCCATTTGGGTGGACAAACGAGCGAAACGCCAAGAACGGATCATTTTTGGGCCATATCAGTGTGCTATAGTCCACAATTTTAAGGGTGGGCCCGAGGTCTGAGCGTGTTGTGGACCAAAAATCACTCAGGGCATGCCAGAGAGGTTGGGGGATCATCCCAGTATGGTTATTTTAAATTTTCGTGGCCATTTGGGTTGACAAACGCATGAAACGGTGCAAACAAGGCGTTATTGGGTCAAATCGGTGAGCTATATCCTACGATTTCGAGGGTGAGCCTGAGGTTTGGGTTCGATCGGGATATGCCAGGGAGGTTAGGGATCATTCTAGTGTGGTTCGTTTAAATTTTTGTGGCTATTTGGGTGGACAAACGGGTGAAACGGTGAGAATGGGGCATTTTCGGGATAAATCGATGTGCTATAGCCCACAGTTTTCAAGGTGGGCTCGGGGTATGAGCTAGCTGTGGTTCAAAAATATACTGGGTTATGCCAGGTAGGTTAAGGATCATCATAGTGTGGTTTGTTTAAATTTTTGTGGCCATTTGGGTGTACAAACGGGCGAAACGACCCAAATGGATCATTTTCGGGCCAAATTGATGTGCTATAGTCCATGGTTTTAGGGTAGGACGAGGGTATGGGCGTGCTGTGGGCCATAAATTGATCGGTTCATACCGGGGAGGTTGGGGAACATCATAATATGGTTTGTTCAAATTCTCGTGGCCATTTGGGTGGACAAACGGACGAAACGGAGTGAATAAGGAATTTTTGTTTCAAATCGGTGTGCTATAGCCCACAGTTTTAGGGGTGGGTTCGGGGTTCAGGCGTGTTGTGGGCCAAAAATTGATCGAGGTGTGCCAGGAAGGTTGGCGATCATCCCAGTGTGGTCCTTTTAAATTTTTGTGGCCATTTAGTTGGACAAACGAGCGAAACAGCATGAACAGGGCATTTTTAGGCCAAAGAGGTGTGCTATAGCCTACGGGTTTATGGGTGCGCCCGGGGTCTGAGCTTATTGTGGGCCCAAAATTGATTGAGGCACACTAGGGAGGTTGGGGATCATACCGGTGTAGTCCGTTTAAATTTTCATGGCTATTTGGGTGGACAAACGGGTGAAACGGCATAAACAGGGCATTTTCGAGCTAAATTGATGTGCTATATAGCCCACGGTATTGGGGGTGAGCCTGGTTCCAATTGTGCTGTGGTCCGAAAATCGATCAGGGCATGCCAAGGAGGTTTAGGATCATCCCAGTGTGGTCCTTTTAAATTTTTGTGGCCATTTAGGTTGACAAATAGGCTAAAAGGTTTAAATTGACCAGGGCGTGCCAGGGATGTTGGGGATCATCCCAGTGTGGTCCGTTTTAATTTTTATTACCATTTGGGTGGACAAATGGGCTAAACATTGTGAATAAGTCATTTTTAGGACAAATCGATTTGCTATAGCCCACAGTTTCAGGGGTAGGCCCGGGGTTCGAGCGTGCTATAGGCTGAAAATTGACCGGGGTGTGTCAGGGAGGTTGGGGATTATCCCAATATGATCTGATTAAAATTTTGTGGCCATTTGGGTGGACAAAAAGGCGAAATGGCACGAACGAAGCATTTTTGGGCTAAACCGATGTACTATAGCCCGAGATTTAGGGGCGGGCTCAAGGTTTGAGCATGCTGTGGGCTAAAAATAAATTGGGGCATGCCTAGGGAGGTTGAGGATCTTCCCAGCGTGGTCTATTTAAATTTTTGTGGCCATTTGGGTGGACAAACGGGCAAAACGGCGTGAAAGGGGTGTTTTCGAGCGAAATCGATGTGCTATATTACACAATTTTGGAGGTGGGCCTAGAATTCGGGTGTGCTGTTCATTGAAAATCGACTGGGGCATGCCAGGGTGGTTTGGGATCATCCCAGTGTGGTTTGTTTAAATTATTGTGGCCATTTAGGTGGACAAACGGGTTAAAAGGGGCGCAAATGTGGCATTTTCAGGCTAAATTGGATTTACTATAGCCCACGGTGGTCCATTTATATTTTTGTGGCAATTTAGGTGGACAAACATGTGAAACGGCGTGAACGGGGTATTTTTGAATCTAATCGGTGTATTGTAGCCCACGGTTTTAGGGGTGGGCTCAGGGTTCGAGCTAACTATGAGCAGAAAATCTAACAAGGCATGCCGAGGAGGTTATGGATCGTCCCAGTGTAGTTCATTTAAATTTTTATGGCCATTTGGGTGAACAAACAGGCAAAACAGTGGGAACGGGGCATTTTCAGGCAAAATCAGATTGCTATAGCCTACGGTTTTGAGGGAGGGCCTGGGGTTCGGGCATGTTGTGGGCCAAAAATTGATCGGGGTATGCCAGGGAGGTTGGGGATCATTCCAGTGTGGTCCATTTAAATTTTTGTGTCCATTTGGGTAGACAAACGGGCAAAACATCAAGAACGGGTCTTTTTTGGGCTAAGTCGGTGTGCTATAGCCAATGATTTTGGGGTGGGCCCGAGGTTTGAGTGGGCCGTACAACAAAAATCGACCGGGGTATGCCAGGGAGGTGAGCACGAGGTTCGAGTGTGCTGTGGTCTAAAATCAATCGGGACATGCCAGGAAGGTTGGGGATCATTCCATGTGGTTCTTTTAAATTTTTGTGGCCATTTGGGTGGACAAACGGGCAAAACGGCCCGAACGAGGCACTTTTGGGATAAATCGATGTGCTATAGCCCACAGTTTTAGGGGTGGGCTCGGGGTCCGAGCTAGCTGTGGGATGAAAATCTACCAGGTTATGCTAGAGAGTTCGGGGATCATCCCAGTCTAGTTTGTTTAAATTTTCGTGGCCATTTTGGTGGACAAATAGGCAAAATGGTGCAAATGAGGCATTCTCGGGCCAAATCGATTTGGTATTTTCTACGGTTTCAATGGTGGGCACAGGGCCTGGGTGTGCGGTAGGCGAAAAATTGATCGGGGCATACCAGAAAGGTTGGGGATCATCCTAGTGCGGTCCGTTTAAATTTTTATGGCTATTTTCGTGGACAAATGGGCGAAACACCACGAATAGGGAATTTTCGAGCGAAATCGGTGTGCTATAGCCAACGGTTTTGGGGGAAGGCCTGAGGTTCGGTGTGCTATGGGCAAAAAATCGACCAGGGCCTGCCAGGGAGATTAAGGATCATCCTAGTGTAGTCCATTAAAATTTTTGTGGCCATTAGGGTGGACAAACGAGCAAAATGATGCAAACAGGGCTTTTTTGAGCCAAATCAGTGTGCTATAGCCCACGGTTTTAGGGGTGGGACACCAGTGTGCTATAGCCCACGGTGCCTGGGAGGTTGGGGATTGTCCTAGTATGGTCCGTTTAAAATTTTTGTGGATATTTACGAGGTTAAAAAGGGAAAAATGATGCAAACGAGGCCTTTTTGAGCCAAATCGATGTGCTATAGCCCATGATTTTAGGGGTGGGATCGAGGTTCGGGTGTGCTGTGGGCTGAAAATCGATTAGGATCGGGTCAAATCGTTGAGCTATATCCCACGACTTCGGGGGTGAGCACGAGGTTAGGGTGTGTTGTGGTCCTAAAATCGATCGAGACATGCCAGGAAAGTTGGGGATCATCCCAGTGTTGTCCATTTAAATTTTTGTGGTCATTTGGGTGGAAAAATAGGCGACACGGCATAAACTAGGCATTTTCAATCCAAATCGGTGTGCTGTAGTCCACGGTTTCGAGGGTGGGGTAGGGTCCTAGCAAGGTGTAGGTCGAAAATCAACCGACGCATGCCAACAAGGCTGGGGATCGTCCCAGTATGGTCCGTTTAAATTTTTGTGGCCATTAGGGTCGACAAACAGGAGAAACGACGCGAACGGGGCATTTTTAGGCCAAATCGGTTTGCTATAGCCCACAGTTTTGTGGGTAGGCTCGGGGTCTGAGCGCTATGTGCTGAAAATCTACTGGGGCATGCCAGGGATGTTGGGGATCACCCTAGTGTTTTTCGTTTATATTTTTGTGGACAAATAGGCAAAACGGCACGAACGGGGCATTTTTGGGCCAAATCGATTTGCTATAGCCCACAGTTTTAGAGGTAGGGCTGGGGTCCGAGCATGCTATAGGCCTAAAATTGATCGGGGCATGCCAGGGAGTTTGGGGATCATACCAGTTTGGTCCGTTTAAATTTTTGTGGTTACTTGGTTGGACAAACGGGCGAAACGGTGCAAACATTGTAATTTCAGGACAAAACAGTGTACTATATCCTACGATTTCGAGGGTGGGCCTGAGGTTCGTGCGTGCTGTGGGGAAAAATTGACTAGGGTATCCTAGGGATGTTGGAATCATCCCAGTGTGGTTCGCTTAAATTTTTGTGGCTATTTGGGTGAACAAACTGGCGAAATGGTGCGAACGGGGCATTTTTGGGAAAATTGGAGTGTTGTAGCCCACGATTTTAGGGGTGGCCTCAGGATCTGGGCGTGCTGAAGGCCAAAAATTGACCAAGGCATGCCAGGGAGGTTGGATATTATCCCAGTGTGGTCCGTTTAAATTTTTATGGCCATTTGGATGGACAAATAAGCAAGATGGTGCGAACATTGCATTTTTAGGCCAAATCGATGTGCTATAGCACACGGTTTTGGGGTGGGCTCGTGGTCCGAGTGTGGTGTGGGTTGAAAATCAACTAGGGCGAGCCAGGGAGGTTAGGGATTGTCCTAATATGGTCCGTTAAATTTTTGTGGCCATTTTTATGGAGAAACGAGAGAAAGGGGGTGGGAATGGGGCATTTTTGAGCCAAATCGGTGAGCTATACCCCACGATTTTGGGGGTAGGCCTGATGTTCTGGCATGCAGTGGGCTAAAAATCGACTGGGGTATGCCATGAAAGTTAGAATCATCCTAGTGTGGTTCGTTTGAGTTTTTATGGCTATTTCAGTGGACAAATGATAGAAACGACTTGAACGGGGCATTTTTGGACCAAATTAGTGTGCTATAGCCCATGGTTTTGGTGGTGGTCCCGAGGTCCGGCTATGTTGTGGGTCAAAAATCGACCAAGGCATGCCAGGGAGTTTGGGGTCATCCCAATGTGGTCTGTTTAAATTTTTGTGGCTATTTGGGCAGACAATTGAGTAAAACAGCGTAAACGGGGCATATTTTTTAGCCAAATTGGTGTTCTATAGCCCACGAATTTGGGGGTGGGCTCGGGGTTCGGGTGAGCTGTGGGCCAAAAATTTACCGAGATATGCCAGGGAGGTTGAAGATCATCCCAATGTGGTCTGTTTAAATTTTCGTGCCTATTTGGGTGGACAAACGATAAAAACAGCACGAACGGGCCTTTTTGGGCCAAATCGGTGTACTTTAGCCTACGGTTTTGTAGGTGGGCTCGGGGTCCGAGTGTGTTATTGTTCGAAAATTGACCGTGGATTGCTAGAAAGGTTAGGGATCTTCCCAGTGTGGTCCATTTAATTTTCATGGCCATTTGGGTGGACAAATCGGAGAAACGGCGTGAACGGGATATTTTCGGGCCAAAGTGGTGTGCTATAGTCCACCGTTTCGGGGTTGGAAATGGGGTCCAGGCGTACTGTGCACCAAAAATCAATCGGGGCACACCCAGAAGGTTGGGGATCATCCCAATATGGTCATGATCTGTTAAAATTTTCTTCGTAATTTAGGTGGACAAACGGGGGAAACGACGCGAATGGGGTATTTTCGGGCAAAATCGGTGTGCTATAGCCCACTATTTTTGCGGTGGTCCTGGGGTCCAGGTATTTTATGGGTCAAAAATCTATCGGGGTATGCCAGGGTGGTTGGGCATCATCCCAGTGTGGTCCGTTTAAATTTTCGTAGCCATTTTGGTTTACAAAAAGGGCAAAACAGTATGAACAAGGCATTTTCAGGTCAAATCGGTGTACTATAGGCCACAGTTTTGAGGGTGGGCTCGGGTTTCGAGCGTGTTGTACGTCAAAAATTGACTGGGGTTTGAAAAGAAGGTTGGGGATCATTCCAGTGTGGTCCATTTAATTGGTGTGCAATAGCTCAAGGTTTCAGGGGTGGGCCTAGGGTTTCGATGTGCTATGGGCTAAAAATTGATCGGGGTAGCTAGAGAGGTTAAGAATCATCCCAGTGTGGTTCGTTTAAATTTTTGTGGCCATTTGAGTGGATACACCGGTGAAACAGCGTGAATAGGGAATTTTTCGTGCCAAATCAGTATGCTATAACCGACGATTTCGAGGCTGGGCCCAGGATCTGGGCGTGCTATTGGCTGAAAATTGACCGGGGCATGCCAGAGAGGTTGGGGATCATTTCAGTGTGGTCCTTTTAATTTATCGTAGCCATTTTGGCAGACAAATGGGCAAAACGGCAAGAACAGGGCATTTTCAGGCTAAATTAGTGTGCTATAGCCTACGGTTTCGGGGGTGGTCCACGGACCCGGGCATCTTACGAGACAAAAATCGACCAGGGCATGCCAATAAGGTCGGGGATCATCCCAGTGTGCTTCATTTAAATTTTCTTGGCTATTTGGGTGGACAAATAAGCAAAACGATGTGAACGGGGCTTTTATGGGCTAAATCGGTGTGTTATTGCCCACCGTTTTGGGGGTGGTCCCAGGGTCCAGGCACACTATATGCCAAAAATTAACCGGGGCATGACAGGGAGGTTGCGATCATCCCATTGTGGTCCGTTTAAATTTTTGTGGCCATTTGGACGGACAAACAGGCGAAACAATACGAACGAGGTGTTTTTAGGCCAATTCGATGTGCTATAGCCCACTGTTATGGGGGTTGGCTCAGGGTCCGAGTGTGCTGTGGGTCCAAAATTGATTGAGGCATGCCAGGGAGGTTGGGTATCTTCCCAGTGTTGTCCGTTAAATTTTCCTGGCCATTTGGATGGACAAACGGGCGAAACGGGGCATTTTCAGGCTAAATCGGTGTGATATAGTCCATAATTTCAAGGGTGGGTTGGGGATCGAGTGTGTTTTGGGTAAAAAAAAAATGAGAGTGTTCCAGGGAGGTGTGGGATCAACCCTAGTATTTTTTTTAAAATTTTTGTGTCCATTAGGGTTGACAAACAGGCAAAACGGCGCGAATGGGGCATTTTCGGTATAAATCGGTATGCTATAGCCCACGGTTTTGGGGGTGGGCTCGGGGCCAAGCAAGCTCTGTGTTGAAAATCTATTGGGGCATGCCAGGGAGGTTGGGGATCACCCTAGTGAGGTTCATTTATATTTTCGTGGACAAACGGGTTAAACGGCACGAACAGGGAATTTTCGAGCCAAATCGATTTGCTATTGTCCATGGTTTTGGGGAGGGGCCCAGGGTTCAGGCGTGCTGTGGGCCAAAAATTAACTGGGGCATGCCAAAGAGGTTGGATATCATCCCATTTTGGTCCGTTTAAATTTTCGTAGCTATTTGGGTTGACAAACTGGCAAAACAGCACGAACAGGGCATTTTCAGGCCAAATAGGTCTACTATATCCCACCATTTTGAGGGTAGGTCCGGGGTTCGGGCGTTCTGTGGGCCAAAAATTGACTAGGGAATGCTAGGGAGGTTGGGGATCATCCCAGTGTGATCCGTTTAAATTTTTGTGGCTATTTGGGTGGACAAACGGGCAAACCGACATGAACGGGGCATTTTTTGGGCCAAATCAGTGTGCTGTAGCCCACGATTTTAGGTGTGGGCTCGAGGTTCAGGTGTTCTAAAGGCCCAAAATTGATGGGGCATGCCAGGGAGGTTGGGGATTATCCCAGTGTGGTCCGTTTAAATTTTTGTGGCCATTTGGATGGACAAACGGGTGAAACGGCGTGAACGGGGCATTTTTGGGCCAAATCGGTATGCTATAGCCCAGGGTTTTGGGGGTGGGCCCATGGTCCAGGCGTGCTGTGGTTCGAAAATTGATCGAGGCATGCCAGGGAGGTTGGGGATTATCTCAATATGGTCCGTTTAAATTTGTATAGCCATTTGTCTAGACAAACGGGCAAAAGGAAACATGAATGGGGCATTTTTAGGAAAAATTGGTGTGCTATACCCCCCGGTTTTAGGGGTGGGCCCAGGTTCCTGGTTTGATCTGGGCCAAAAGTAATTTGAGGCATACTAGGGAGGTTAGGGATCATCTCAGTGTGATTCATTTAAATTTCTGTGGCTATTTGGGTGGACAAACCAACGAAACAGCATGAACGTAATCGGTGTGCTATAGGCCATGATTTTGAGGGTGGGCCTGGGGTCCGAGCGTGTCGTGGGCCGAAAATTGGCCAGGGCATTCGAGGGAGATTGGAAATCATCCTGGTATGGTCCGTTTAAATTTTTGTGTCCATTTGGATGGATAAAAAGGTAAAACAGCACGAACGGGACATTTTCAGGCCAAATCGGTGTGCTATAGCCAACGGTTTCGGGGCTTGGCCCGAGGTCCAGGTGTTCTGTAGGTTGAAAATTGATTGGGGCATGACAGGGAGGTTGGGGATCATCTCAATGTGGTCCGTTTAAATTTTTGTGGCCATTTGGGTGGACAAATGGCCGAAATGGCAAGAGCAGAGCATTTTCAGGCCAAATTGGTGTGTATAGCCCACAGTTTTTGGGGTAGAGCCATGTTTCGATTGTACTATAGGCCAGAAATTGATCGAGGCATTCCAGGGAGGTTGGGTTCATCCTATTATGGTCCATTTAAGTTATCGTAGCCCTTTGGGTGAACAAACAGGCAAAACGGCTTGAACGGGGTATTTTCGAGCTGAATCGGTGTTCTATAGCCCATAATTTTGGGAGTGAGCCCAAGTTCCGAGCGTGTTATGGCCTGAAAATTGATCGAAACATGCTAGGGAGATTGGGGATTGTCCTATTGTAGTCCATTTAAATATTCGTGGCCATTTAGGTGGACAAACGGGCAAAACAGCATGAATGGGGCATTTTTGGGCCAAATCGGTGTGCTATAGCCCCCAGTTTTAGGGGTGGGTCCGTGGTCCGGCGTACTGTGCTCCGAAAATCAATCGCGGCATGCCAGGGAGGTTTGGAATTATCCCAATATGGCTTGTTTAAATTCTTTTGGCCATTTATGTGGACAAACAGGCAAAACGACACGAACGGGGCATTTTTTGGCCAAATTAGTATGCTATAGCCCATGGATTCAGGGGTGGGCCCAGGGACCGGGCGTGCTGTAGGCCTAAAATCAACCGAGGCATGCCAAGGGGGTTAAGGATCGTGCCAATGTGGTCCAGTTAAATTTTTGTGGCCATTTGCATGAACAATCGAGCAAAACGACGTTAACGGGGCATTTTTGAGTTGAATCAGTGTGCTATAGCCGACGATTTACGGAGAGGGCCCAGTGTCCGGGCGTTCTGTGGGCCAAAAATTGATCGGGTCATGCCAGGGATGTTAGGATCATCCCTGTGTGGTCTGTTTAAATTTTTTAGGCCAGTTTGGACAAACAGTCAAAACGGCATGAACGGGGCATTTTCGAGCCAAATCGGTGTGCTATGGCCCATAGTTTTAGGGGTGGGCCTGGGTTGGGATGTGTTACAAGACAAAAATAGCCAAGGCATACCATGGAGGTTGGATCATCCCAGTGTAGTCCATTTAAATTTTCGAAGACCTTTGGGTGGATAAACGGGCAAAATGGTGTAAACGAGGCATTTTTAGGCCTACTCGGTATGCTATTGCCCACGTATTTAGTGCTGGGCCCAGGGTCCCGGTGTGCTGTGGTTCAAAAATTGATTGGGGCATGCCAAGGAAGTTGCGGATCCTCCCAGTACGGTCCGTTTAAATATTTATGGCAATTTATACGGACAAATGAGCGAAACAGCGCGAACGGGGCATTTTTGACCCAAATCGGTGCCTATGGTTTCAGGGGTGGGCCTGGGGTCTGGGCATGCTGTAGGCCAAAAATTGATCGGGGAGAGCCAGGGGGTTTAACATCATGTCAGTGTGGTGCGTTTAAATTTTCATGGCCATTTGGGTGGACAAACGGGCGAAATGGGGCAAACGGGACATTTTGAGGACAAATTGATGTGCTCTAGCCCACGCTTTTGGGGGCGGCCTCGGTGTTCAGGTGTGCTGTGGGATGAAAATCAATTGAGGCATGCCAGAGAGGTTAGGGATCATTCCAGTGTGGTCCGTTTCAATTTTTGTGGCCATTTGGGTCGACAAACGAGCGAAACGGTGCAAATGGGGAGTTTTCGGGCTAAATTGGCATGCTATAGCCCATGATTTTGGGGGTGAGCCCGGGGTCCAGGTTTGTTGTGGGCCAAAAATCGATCGATGCATGCCATGGAGCTTGGGGATCTTTCCAGTATGGTGCGTTTAAATTTTTGTTACTATTTAGGTGGACAAACGGCGCAAACCAGGCATTTTCGGGCCAAATCGGTGTGCAATTGCCCAAAGTTTTGAGGGTGGACCTCAGGTCTAGTTGGACTATCGGCCAAAAATCGACTAGGGCATGTCAGGAAGGTTGGGGATCATCCTAGTATGGTCCATTTAAATTTTTGTGGCCATTTGGGTGGACAAACGGGTGAAACTGCATCAACAGGACATTTTGGGGATGAATCGGTGTGCTATAGATCACAATTTTAGGGGTAGGCCCTAGGTCCGAGCATGTTCTGGGTCGATAATGAACCTGGGCATGTCAGGTAGGTTGAGGATCATCCCAGTATGGTTTGTTTAAATTTTTTTGGCCATTTGGGTTGACAAACGGGCAAAACGGTGCAAATGGGGTATTTTTAGGCCAAATCGGTGTATTATAGCCCACAGTTTTGAGTGTGGGCCTGGGTTCCAGGCGTGTTGTGGATCATCCTTGTGTGGTCCATTTATATTTTCCTGGCCATCTGGGTGGATAAATGGGCGAAACAATGCGAATGAGCCATTTTCGGTCAATGCGCTACAACCCACTATTTCTGATGTGGGCCCGGGATCGATTGTGCTGCGGGTCAAAAATCAATTGGGGCGTGCCAAGGAGGTTGGGGATCATCCTAGTGTAGTCCGTTTAAGTATTTCTAGCCATTTGGGTGGACAAACAGCCGAAACGGCGTGAATGAGATATTTTCGGGCCAAATCAATTTACTATGGCCCATGGTTTTGGGAGTGGGCTCGGTGTCCGGGCTTGCTATTTTTTAAAATTGATCAAGGTGTACCAGGGAGGTTAGAGATTGTCCTAATGTGGTTCATTTAAATTTTCATGGTCGTTTGGGAGGACAAACGGGAAAAACGGCGCGAATGAGGCATTTTCGGCATGAAATCGATTGGGGCATGCCAAAGAGGTTGGGGATCATCCAGTATGGTCCTTTTAAATTTTTGTTTCCATTTGTATGGACAAACAGGCAAAACGGCGCTAACAGGGCATTTTCAGGCTAAATTAGTGTGATATAGCACACGGTTTTAGGGGTGGGCCCGGGGTCTGGGCATGCTGTGAGTTGAAAATTAATTGGGGCATGCAGGGAAGTTAAGGATCATTCCAGTGTGTTAATTTTAAATTTTCATGGCCATTTGGGTGGACAAATAGGCAAAACAATGCAAATGGGGCATTTTGGGGCCACATTGGTGTTCTATTGCCCACGATTTTGGGGGTGGCCTCGGCGTCCGGGTGTGCTGTCAGCAAAAATAGACCAAGGCATGCCATGGAGGTTGGGTATCATCCCAGTGTGGTACCTTTAAATTATCGTACCTATTTGGATGGAAAAACAGGCAAAACAGTACGAACGGGGCATTTTTGGGCTAAATCAGTGTGCTATAAGCCACAGTTTTGGGGGTGGTCTTGGGATCCGGGCGTTTTGTGGGAAAAAATTGACCGTGTCTTGACAAGGAAGTTGGGGATCATTCCATCATGGTCCTTTTAAATTGTCATGGCTATTTGGGTGGAAAAACGAGCGAAACGACGCAAATGGGGCTTTTTAGGACAAATTGATATGCTATAGCCCACAGTTTTAGGGGTGGGCCCAAGGTCCAAGAGTACAATTGGCCAAAATTTGATCGGGGTATGCCAGGGAGGTTGGGGATCATCCCAGTGTGGTTCGTTTAAATTTTTGTGGCCATTTGGGTGAACAAACGGGCGATACAACACGAATGGGGTATTTTTGGGCTAATTTGGTGTGCTATAGCCTACAGTTTTGCTGTGGAACCGAATTTCTGGCGTGCTGTGGGCCATTCCAGTATGGTACGTTTAAATTTTCTTGGCCATTTGGGTGGACAAATAGACAAAACGGTGCAAACGGGATATTTTTGATCCAAATCAATGTGCTATAGCCCATAGTTTTGGGGGTTGGCCTTGGGTCTGGGCGTGCTGTGGGAAGAAAATCGATCGGGGCATGCCAGGGATGTTAGGGATCATCCCAGTGTGGTCTGTTTAAATTTTTGTGGTCATTTGGGTCGACAAACAGGTGAAATAGAATGAACGGGGCATTTTCAGACCAAATCGGTATGCTATAGCCCACTATTTTGGGGGTGGGTTTAGTGTTCGGGCGTGTTGTGGGATGAAAATTGATCGGGGCATGCCAGGGAGGTTGTGCATAATTTCAGTATGATTTGTTTAAATTTTTATGGCCATTTGGATGGACAAATGGGTGAAACAGCACAAATAGGGCATTTTCGCGCAAAATCGGTATGCTAGAGCCTACGGTTTCGAGGGTGGGCCCAGTGTCCGGGCGTGTTGAGGGCTGAAAATTGATTGGGGCATGCTACCGAGGTTGGGGATCATCCCAGTGTGGTTCATTTAAATTTTTGTGGCCATTTGTGTGGACAAACGGGCGAAACAGGACAAATGGGGCATTTTTGCGCAAAATCGGTGTGCTATAGCCCATGGTTTTAGGGGTGGGCCCAGTGTGCGAGCGTGTTGTGGGCTGAAAATTGATCAGGGCATGCCCGGGAGGTTGGGGATCATCCCAGTATGGTTCGTTTAATTATTTGTGGCTATTTAGGTGGACAAACGGGTGAAACAGCACAATTGAAGCATTTTTGCACAAAATCGGTGTGCTATAGTCCATGGTTTTAGGGGTGGGCCCAGTGTTTAGGCGTGTTGTAGGATGAAAATTAATCGGGGCATGCCAGAGAGGTTGGGGATCATCCCAGTGTGGTTTGTTTAAATTTTTGTGGCTATTTGGGTGGACAAACGGATGAAATAGCACATACGAGGTATTTTTGGGACAAATCGGTATGCTATAGTGCAGGATTTTAGGGTTGGGCTTGGCGTTCAGAAGTGCTGTGGGTAGAAAATCAACTTGGGTATACTATGGAGGCTAAAGATCATCCTAGTTAAGTCCGTTTAAATTTTTGTGGCCATTTGGGTGGACAAACGGGGAAAACGGCACATACGAGGCATTTTCAGGCCAAATCAGTATATTATAGCCCACGATTTTTGGGGTGGACCCGGGGTCCGGGTATGCTATGGGCTGAAAATTGACTGAGGTATGCCAGGGAGGTTTGGGATCATCCAAGTATGGTCCGTTTAAATTTTTGTAGCCATTTGGGAGGACAAACAGGTGAAACTACGTGAACAGGGCATTTTCGGGCCAAATTGGTGTGCTATAGTCCACGGTTTCTGTGGGTGGGCCTAATTTTCGAGGGTGCCTTCGGCCAAAATTTGATTGTGGAATTCCAGGAAGGTTGAAAATTATCTCAGTATGGTCTGTTTAAATTTTTGTGGCCATTTGGGGGGATAAACGGGCGAAACAGCGTGAATGGGGCATTTTAAAGATAAATCGGTATGCTATAGTCCACGGTTTTAAGGTGGGCTCAGAGTCCGGGGTGTTCTATGTTCCAAAAATTGACTGGGGTTTACCAGGGAGGTTAAGGATCGTCCCAATGTGGTCTGTTTAAATTTTCATGGCCATTTGGGTGGACAAACAAGAGAAACGGCGCGACCAGGGCATTTTTGGGCCAAATCGGTGTGCTATAGCCCACGGTTTTGGGGGTGGGCCTGGTCTCCGGGTGTGCTGTGGGCCAAAATCTGATCGGGCATGCCTGAGAGGTTGTGGATCATCCCTGTGTGGTCCGGTTAAATTTTTGAAACCATCTGGGGGGATAAATAGGCAAAACAGCGCGAACGGGGCATTTTCGAGCCAAATTAGTGTGCTATAGCCCACTGTTTCTGGGGTGGCCCCGATATTGGTTGGGACGTGGGTCAAAAATAGATCGGGGTATGCCCAGGAGGTTACGGATCTTCCCAGTATGGTCCGTTTAAGTATTCCTAGTTATTTGGGTGGACAAACGGGCTAAACGACGCGAATGAAGCATTTTCAAGCCAAATCGATTTCCCATAGCCTACGATTTTGGGGGTGGGCTCGGGATTTGGGCGTGCTATATTTTAAAACTGATCGAGGTGTACTAGGGAGGTTAAGGATTGTCCCAATGTGGTTCGTTTAAATTTTCATGGCCATTTGGGTGGACAAACGGGAAAAATAGTGCAAACGGTGTATTTTTGGGCCAAATCGATGTGCTATAGCCCACGGTTTTGGGAGAGGGCTCAGGGTCTAGGCGTGCTATAGGACGAAAATCCATCGGGGTATTCTAGGGATGTTAGGGATCATCCCAGTATGGTCCATTTAAATTTTCGTGGTCATTTAGGTCGACAAACAGGCGAAACAGCATGAACTGGGCATTTTAAGGCTAAATCAGTGTGCTATAGCCCACAGTTTTAGGGGTGAGACCAGGATCTGAGCATGCTGTAGGCCGAATATTGATCGAGGAGTGATCGGGAGGTTGGGGATCATCCCAGTGTGGTCCGTTTAAATTTTTGTGGCCATTTGTGTGGATAAACGGGCGAAAGGGCGCGAATGGGGCAGTTTCGGGCCACATCAGTGTGCTATAGGCCACAGTTTTGGTGGTGGTCTTTGGATTCAGGTGTGCTATAGGCCAAAAATCCACCGGGGCGTGCCAAAGAGGTTGGGGATCATCTCAGTGTGGTCCATTTAAATATTCGTGCCTATTTAGGTGGACAGGAGATGAAACAGCGTGAACGGGGTATTTTTGGGACAAATCTCGGTGTGCTATAGCCTAAGGTTTCTGGGGTGGGCCCTGGGTTCGAATGTTTCGGGGGCCAAAAATTAATTGGGGCATGACAGGGAGGTTGGCGATCATCCCACTATGATCTGTTTAAATTTTAGTGGCTATTTGTGTGGACAAACGGGTGAAATGACGCAAACAGGGCATTTTTGGGAAAAACAATGTGCTATAGCCCACGGTTTTGGGGGTGGACCCCGGGTTCGAGTGTGCTGTGGGATAAAAATAGATCGGGGAATGCCAGGGAGGTTGGAGATCATCCTGTTGTGGTCTGTTTAAATTTTTGTGGCTTTTTGGGTGGACAAATGGGTGAAATAGCATAAATGAGGCATTTTTGGGCCTAATCGGTGTTCTATAGCCCACGGTTTTGGGGGTGGGGATGGGGTTCGGGCGTGCTGTGAGCCAAAAATTGATCAGGGCATGCCTGAGAGGTTGGGGATCTTACTAATATGGTCATGGTTCGTTAAAATTTTCATGGCAATTTAGGTGGACAACCGGGAGAAACGGCACAAACAGGGCATTTTTCGGCAAAATTGATGTGCTATAGTCCACGGTTTCCGGGGTGGGCCTGGGGTCCAGGTGTGTTGTTTGTGAAATATTGACCCGAGCATGCCAGGGAGGTTGGGGATCGTCCCAGTGCCGTCTGTTTAAATTTTCATGGCCATTTGGGTGGACAAACGGGCGAAACGGCGAGAACGGAGCATTTTTGGTTCATATCAGAGTGTTGTGGGTCAAAAATCGACCGGGGCTCACCAAGGAAGTTGGGGATAGTCCCAGTGTGGTTCATTTAAATTTTCATGGCCATTGGGTTTGACAAACGGGTAAAACGGAATGAACGGGGCATTTTCGAGCCAAATAGGTGAGCTCTGAAGGTTGGCAATCATAGCAGTGTAGCCCATTTAAGTTTTCGTGTCCACTTGTTTGGAAAAAAGGGTGAAACGGCAAGAACGGGACATTTTAAGGCCAAATTGGTGTGCTATAGCCCACGGTTGTGGGGGTGGGCCCGAGTTTCGGGCGTGCTGTGGGCTAAAAATCGTCCGAGACAGGCCAGGGAGGTTGGGGATCGTCCCTGTGAGGTTCGTTTAATTTTTAATTATTATTTGGTGGAAAAATGGACAAAACAACTCGAACGGGACATTTTCGGGCCAAATTGGCGTGCTATAGTCCACGGTTTTGGGGTGGCCCAGTGTTAGGGCGTGATATGGGTAAAAAATCGACCGAGGCATGCCTGGAAGGTTAGGGATCATCCCATTATGGTCCGTTTAATTTTTTGTTTTAATTTGGGTGGTCAAATGGGCGAAACGGCACGAACAGGGCATTTTCGGGCCAAATCGGTGTACTACCGCTAACGGTTTTGGGGCAGGGCACGGGGTCCAAGTGTGCTGTGTACTGAAAATCAATTAAGGTGTGTCAGCAATATTGGGGATCGTCCTAGTATGGTCCGTTTAATTTTGTGTCCATTTGGGTGGACAAATAGATGAAACGGCACGAACGGGGCATTTTTCACCAAATTGGTGTGCTATAGCCCACGGTTTTTTGGGTGGGCCTGGGGTCCAAGCGCGCTGTAGGCAAAAAATTGACCGGACCATGCCAGGAAAGTTGAGGATTATCCCAGTGTGGTCCGTTTAATTTTTTGTGGCCATTTAGGTAGACAAACGGGTAAAATAGTGTGAATAAGATGTTTTCGAGCTAAATTTATGTGCTATATAGCACACGATTTTGGGGGTGGGCTCGGGGTCCAGCGTGATGTGGGTCAAAAATTGATTGGGGCATGCCAAGGAGGTTGGGGATCATCCCACTGTGGTCTGTTTAATTTTTTGTGGCCATTTGGGTGGACAAACGAGCGAAATAGCGCAAACAGGGCATTTTTTAGTCAAATCGGTGTGCTATAGATAGGGTTTCGGGGGTGGTCCCGGGGTTCAAGGGTGGTGTGGGCAGAAAATTAACTGGGGTGTGGCAGGAAGGTTAAGGATCATCCTAGTGTGGTCCGTTTAATTTTTTATGGCCATTTGGGTAGATAATTGGGCAAAACGGCACGAACTGGCATTTTAGGGCCAAATCGGTGTGCTATAGCCAATGGTTCTGGGGGTGGGCTAGGGGTTCGGGTGTGCTGTGGGCTGAAAATTGATCGAGGTATGCCAGGGACGTTGGTGATCATCTTACTAAAGTTCGTTTAATTTTTCGTGCCCATTTGGGTGGACAAATGGGCAAAACAGCGCGAATGGGACATTTTCGGAAAAAATTGATGTGCTATAGCCCACGAATTTGGGGGTGGGCCCAGGGTCCGTGCGTTTTGTGGGCTGAATGACGATCGGGGCATGCCATGGAGGTTGGAGATCGTCCCAGTATGGTCCATTTAGTTTTTCGAGGCTATTTAGGTAG
Source organism: Capsicum annuum (assembly GCF_002878395.1). NCBI lineage: Eukaryota > Viridiplantae > Streptophyta > Magnoliopsida > Solanales > Solanaceae > Capsicum > Capsicum annuum. Next base: position 38,740,317 of record NC_061118.1, on the reverse strand, counting down.
ATAAACAGGAAAAACGGTGTGAACGGGGCATTTTTGAGCCAAATCGGTGTGTTGTAGCCCACGATTTTATCGGTGGCCCAGGATCCAGGTGAATCACAGGCCAAAAATTGACTGGGGCATGCCAGAAAATTTGGGGTCACCCCAGTGTGGTCCGTTTAATTTTTCATAGAAATTTAGGTGGACAAACGGGCAAAACGACATGAATGGGGCATTTTTTAGCCAAATCAGTGTGCTATTGCCAACGGTTTTGAGGGTGGGCCCAGGTCCAGTTGTGCTGTGGGCCAAAAATTAAATGAGGCATGCCAAAGAGTTTGGGGATCGTCCCAGTGTGGTCCGTTTAGTTCTTCATGGCTATTTGGGTCGACAAATGAGTGAAACAGCGTGAACGGGGCAATTTCGAGCCAAATTGGTGTGTTGTAGCCGACGGTTTTGGGGGTGGTCCCGGGGTTCGAGCGTACTGTAGGACAAAAATCAATCGAGGCATTGTAGGGAGGTTGGGGATCGTTACAGTATGATCCATTTAATTTTTTATGGCCATTTGTATGGACAAACGAGCGAAACAGTGTAAGCGAGGAATTTTTAGACTAAATCGGTGCGCTATAGCCCACGATTTATTGGTGGCCCCGAGGTTCGGGGAAGCTATGGGCCAAATATTGACCGGGACATGCTAGGGAGGTTTGAGATCATCCCAGTATGGTCCGTTTACTTTTTCGTGGCCATTTGGATGGACAAATTGGTGAAACGACGCAAACGGGGCAATTTTGGGCCAAAACGGTTTTCTATAGTCTACGGTTTTGGGGGTGGGCCTGGGGTCCAAGCATGCTATGAGCCAAAAATTGATCAGGGCATGCCAGGGTGGTTGGGTATTGTCCCAGTATGGTTTGTTTATTTTTCCATGCCCATTTGGATGGACAAATGGGCGAAATAATGCAAACGGGGTATTTTTGGGCCAAATCGGTGTGCTATAGCCCACGATTTTGGGGGTGGGCCTGGGGTCCAGGCGTGCTGTGGGCCAAAAATTGACTGGGGAATTCCAGAGAGGTTGGTCATCATTACAGTATGGTCCGTTTAATTTTTTGTGGTCATTTGGGTGGACAAGCGGCTGAAACGGCACGAATGAAGCATTTTTAGTCCAAATTGGTGTGCTGTGGCCGGCGGTTTTGAGGGTGGGCGAGTGATGTGGGTCGGCAATTTACTAGGGCATGCTAGGGAGTTTGGGGATCATCCCAGTGTGGTCCGTTTAATTTTTTGTGGCTATTTCGATGGACAAACGGGCGAAACGGTGAGAATAGGGCATTTTCAGGCCTAATCGGCAAGGTATAACCCACGATTTTGGGAGGGGGGCTAGGGTTCAAGTGTGATAAGGGCCTAAAATCGATTGAGACGTGCCACGAAGGTTGGGTTTCATCCCAGTATGATTCCTCTTACTTTTCGTGGCCATTTGGGTGGACAAACGGGTGAAATGGCTCGCACGGAGAATATTTGAATCAAATTGATATGCTATAGCCTACGGTTTTGGGGGTTGGCTTGGGGCCCGGGTGTGCTGTAGGTTAATAAATGATCGGGGCACAACCAATAGGTTGGCTATAGCCCATGGTTTTGGGGGTGGGCCTAGGGTCCGGGCGTGCTGTGGGCTAAAAATCGATCGGGGCGTTCCCAGAAGGTTAGGGATCATCCGAGTGTAGTCCGCTTAATTTTTTGTGGTCATTTGGGTGGACAAACGGGTGAAACAATGCAAACGGGGCATTTTTGGACCAAATCGGTTTCCTATAGCCCACGATTTCGGGGTAGGGCCCGGCGTCCGGGTGTGCTGTGGACCAAAAATCAATCGGGGTATATCAGGGAGATTTAGGATCGTCCCAGTGTAGTTCGTTTAATTTTTTGTTGATATTTGAGTGGAGAAACGGGCGTAACGGCATAAACGGGGTATTTATGGGACAAATTGGTGTGTTATAGCCCACGGTGTTGGTGGTGGGCCTGGGGTTCGGGCATGCTGTGGGCCAAAAATCAACCGAGACATGCCAGGGAGGTTGGGGACCATTCCAGTGTGGTCCATTTAATTTTTTGAGGCCATTTGTATGGACAAACCGGCAAAATGGCGCGAACGGGGCATTTTAATGCAAAATTGGTGTGCTATAGCCCACAGTTTCAGTGTGGGCCTAAGGTTCGATCGTTCTGTGGGCCGAAATCAAGCGGGGCATGCCAGGGAGTTGGGGGATCATCCCAGTGTAGTTCGTTTTATTTTTCGTTGCCATTTTGATGGACAAACAAGCGAAACGGCGTAAACAGGGCGTTCTCGGGCCAAATCGGTGTGCTATAGCCCATGGTTTTTTAGGTGGGCCTAGGGTCCAAGCGTGCTGTGGGGAAAAAATTGACCGAACCATGCCAAGGAGGTTGGGGATTATCCCAATGTGGTCCGTTTAATTTTTGTGGCCATTTGGGTGGACAAACGGACGCAACGGCATCAATAGGATATTTTTGGGATAAATCGGTGTGTTATATAATATAGCCCACGGTTTTTGGGGTGGGCTTGGGGTTTGGTGTGGTGTGGGACGAAAATCGATCGGGGCATGCCAAGGAGGTTGGGGATCATCCTACTATTGTCCTTTTTATTTTTTGTGGCTATTTGGGTGGATATATAGGCAAAACAGTGCAAATGGGACATTTTTGACCCAAATCGGTGTGCTATAGCCCACAATTTTAGAGGTGGACCCAGGGTTCGAGCGTGGTATGGCCAATAAATTAACTGGGGTATGCCAGGGAGGTTGAGGATCATCCCAGTGTAGTCCGTTTAATTTTTTGTGGCCATGCGGGTAAACAATCGGGCTAAACAGCGCAAACTGGTATTTTTAGGCCAAATCGGTGTGCCGTAGCCCATGGTTTTGAGGGTGGCCTAGGCGTAGGGCGTGCTGTAGGCCGAAAATCGACTGGGGCACGCTAGGGACATTGGTGATCGTCCCACTGTGGTCCATTTAAATTTTCATGGCTATTTGGGTGGACAAACGGGCGAAATGGCGTGAATGAAGTATTTTCGTGATAAATTATTGTGCTATAGCCGACGATTTTAGGGGTGGGCTTGGGGTCCGTGTGTGTTGTTGGCTGAAAGACGATTGGGTCGTGCCATGGAGGTTGAAGATCAACCCAGTATGATCCGTTTAGTTTTTCGTAGCCATTAGGGTGGAAAAACTGGCAAAATTATGTGAACGGAACATTTTTGGGCCAAATCGGTGTGCAATAGCCCACCGTTTTGTGGGTGGCCCGGGGTCCGGGCGAGCCGTGGGCCAAAAATTGACTCGGGCGTGCTAGGGAGGTTGGGGATCGCCCCAGTGTGGTTCATTTAATTTTTCTTTGATATTTGGGTGGACAAATAGGTGAAATGGTGTGAACGGAGCATTTTTAGGCCAAATCGGTGTGCTATTACCAGTGGTTTTAGGGGTGGGCCCAGGTTCGGGCGTTCTGTCGGTCAAAAATTAACTGGGGTATACCAGGGAGTTTGGCGATCATTCCAGTGTGGTTCGTTTAATTTTTTGTGGCCATTTGGGTGGAAAAATGGGTCAAACGGTGTGAACGGGGCATTGTCGGGCTAAATCAGTGTGCTATATCCCACGGTTTTGGGGGTGGGCCCAAGGTCTGGGCGTACTGTAGGCCAAAAAGTGATTGGGGTGGCGCATGATATAGGGGATCATTCCAGTGGGGTCCGTTTAATTTTTCGTGGCCATTTGGGTGGACAAACAAGCGAAATAGTGTGAATGAGGCATTATCGGGCAAAATCGGTGTGCTATAGCCCACGATTTTGGGGTGGCCCCATGGTCCGAGTAAGCTGTGCACCAAAAATTGATCGGGGCATGCCGGGAGGTTTCGGATCGTCCCGGTATGGTCCGTTTAATTTTTTGTGGCCATTTGGATAGACAAACGGTCCGAACGGCGTAAATAGGGCAATTTCAGGCGAAAACGATGTGCTATAGCCTGCGATTTCTGGGGTAGGCCTGGGGTCTAGGTATGCTGTGCGCCAAAAATCGACCGTGGCATGCCAGGATGGTTAGGGATTGTCCCAGTCTGGTTTGTTTATTTGTTTGTCTCCATTTGGGTGGACAAACAGGCAAACCGGCATGACGGGACATTTTTTAGCCAAATCGGTGTGCTATAGCCCATGATTTTTGGAGTGGGCCTAGGGTCCGGGTGTGCTGTAGGCCAAAAAATCAACCGGAGCATGCCAAAGAGGTTGGTGATTATCCCAGTATGGTCCATTTAATTTTTTGTGGCCATTTGGGTGGACAAGCGAGAGAAACTGCGCGAACGGGGCATTTTTAGGCCAAATCGATGTGCTAAAGTCCGCGGTTTCAAGGGTGTATCCGGGGTCTAAGCGTGCTATGGGCGAAAAATTGACCAGGGCATGCCAAGGAGTTTGGTAATTGTCCCAGTGTGGTCCGTTTAATTTTTTGTGGCCATTTGGGTGGACAAACAGGCGATATAGCATGAATGGGGCATTTTTAAGCCAAATCGGTGTGGTATAACTCACAATTTTGGTGGGTCCAAGGTTCGAGCGTGCTATGGGCCAAAAATTGACCAGAGCATGCCACGGAGGTTGGGAGCATCCCATTGTGATCCATTTGATTTTTTGTGGCCATTTACCTGGACAAACAGGTGAAACAGCGCGAACGGGGCATTTTTGGACCTAATCGATCTGCTAAGCCCACGATTTTGGGGGTGGGCCTGTGGCCCGAGCGTGCTGTGGGTCAAAAATTAACCGGGGTATAACATGGAGGTCGGGATCATTCTAGTGTGGTCCGTTTAATTTTTGGTGGCCACTTTTATGGACAAACAAGTGTAACGATGCGAATGAGACGTTTCGGGCCTAATCGGTATGCTATAGCCCATGGTTTCAGGGTTGGGCCTAGGAAACGGGTGTCTTGAGGGTTAAAAATCAATTGAGGCATGCCAGGGAGGTTGGTAATTGTCTCAGTATGGTTTGTTTATTTTTTTGTGACCCTTTGGTTGGACAAATGGGTGAAACAGGGCGAATGGGGAATTTTTAGCCCAAATTGGTGTGCTATAGCCCACGATTTTAAGGGCAGGCTCAAGGTCCAGCCGTTATGCATGCAAAAAATTGACCGGGGCATGCCAGGAAGTTTGGGGATCATCCCAGTGTGTTTCGTTTAATTTTTTGAGGCCATTTGGGAGGATAAACGAGCGAAATGGCACAAATAGGGAATTTTTAGGCTAAATCGGTGTGCTATTGCCCACAATTTTGTGGGTGGCCCTGGTGTTCGGGTGTGCTGTGGGTAGAATATCGATTGGGATGTGCCAAGGAGGTTGGGGATTGTTCCAGTATGGTCCATTTATTTTTTGTGACCCTTTGGTTTTGACAAACGGGCGAAACAGCGTGAACGGAGCATTTTTGAACCAAATTGATATGCTATAGCCCACGATTTCAGGGTGGGCTCGAGGTCCGGGTGTGCTGTCGGCCAAAAATCAATCGGAGTATGACAGGGAGGTTGAGGATCATCCCATTGTGGTCTGTTTCATTTTTCGTGGCCATTTGGGATGACAAACAGGTGAAACGGTGCGAACGGGGCATTTTCGGGCCAAATTGGTGTGCTATAGCCCACAGTTTTAGGGTTGGGCCCAGGGTTTGGGTGTGGTATGGGCCAAAAACCAAATGGGGCATAAAAGGGAGGTTGGGGATAATCCCAGTGTGGTTCGTTTATTTTTTGTGGATATTTGGATGGAGAAACGGGCAAAACGGCACGAACGGGGTATTTTTAGGACAAATTTATGTGTTATAGCTCATGGTGTTGGGGGGGGGCCTGGGGTCCAGGCGTACTGTGGGGTAAAAATCGGCCGGGGCATGCCATAAAGGTTGGGGATCATTGCTGTGTGGTCTATTTAAATTTTTGTGGCCATTTGGGTGGACAAACGGGCGAAGCAGCACGAACGGGGTATTTTTGAGCCAAATCAGTGTGCTATAGCCCACGATTTTAATGTGGGCCCGGGGTTCAATTGTGTTGGGGTTTGAAAATCAATCGGGGCATGTCAGGAAGGTTAGGGATTATCCCAGTATGGTCAGTGAGCTATAACCTACGGTTTTGGGGGTGGTCCGGTGATCCATGCGTGCTGCGTGCCAAAAATCAACCGAGGCGTGTCACGGAGTTTGGGGGTCATCCTAGTGAGGTCCGTTTAATTTTTTGTGGTTATTTGGGTGGACAAACAGGCGAAACGGCACGAACCGGGCATTGTTAGGCCAAATCGGTGTGCTATAGCCCACAGTTTTGGTGTTTCGCCTGGGGTCCGAGCGTGTGTTGGTGAAAAATCAATGGGGGCATGCCAGGGTGGTTGGGGATCATCCTAGTGTGGGCCGTTTAACTTTTCGTGGCCATTTAGGTGGACAAATGGGCGAAACGACACGAATGGGGCATTTTTGGACAAAATCAATGTGCCATAGCCCAAGGTTTCAGGGGTGGGCCAGGGGTACGGGCGTCCTGCGGGCAAAAAATAGACCAGGGCATGTCAGGGACACTGGGGATCATCTCAGTATGCTCCATTTAATTTTTCGTGGCTATTTGGGTGGACAAACATGCGAAATAGCGCAAATGGGACATTTTTGAACCAAAAAGGTGTGCTATAGCCCACGGTGTCGGGGCATGCCAGGGTGGTTGGGGATTGTCCCTGTGTGTTCCATTTATTTTTTTCGTGCCTATTTAGGTGGACAAACGAGTGAAACAATGCGAACGGGGCATTTTTGGGCCAAATTAGTGCGCTATAGCCCATGAATTTAGGGGTGGGCCTGAAGTTCGGGCATGCTGTGGGCTAAAAATTGACCGAGGCATGCCAAAGAGGTTAGGGATTATCCTAGTATGTTCCGTTTAATTTTTTGTGACCATTTGGGTAGACAAGCGGGCAAAACGGCGCGAATGAAGCATTTTTAGACCAAATCGGTGTGCTATAGCCCACGGTTTCAGGGGAGGGCTACGGTTCAAGCGTGCTATGGGCTGAAATTCATCGGGGCGTGTCACGGAGGTTGGGGATAGTCCCAGTGTGATCTTTCTTCTATTTTGTGGTTATTTGGGTGGACAAATGGGTGAAACAGCTTGAACGGGGCATTTTCGAACCAAATCGATGTGCTGTAGCCCACGGTTTTGAGAGTTGGCCTAGGGCCCGGGTGTGCCATGGGTCAAAAATTGACTGAGGCATAACAGAGAGCTAGGATATAGCCCATATTTTTGGGGGTGAGCCCAGGGTTCGAGCGTGCTGTGGGCTAAAAATCTACCGGGGCGTGCTAGGGAGCTTGGGGATTTTCCCAGTGTGGTTTGTTTATTTTTTCGTGACCCTTTGGTTAGAAAAACGGGCGAAACGACACAAACGGGGCATTTTTAGGCCAAATTGGTGTGCTATAGCCCATGATTTTGAGGGTGGGCCTGGGTTTCGGGTGTTTTGTGGGCCAAAAATCGACCGGGCCATGCCAGGGAGTTTGGGAATCATCCCAGTGTGGTCTATTTAATTTTTTGAGGTCATTTGGGTGGACAAATGGGCAAAATCGTAAATGGGGCATTTTCGGGCCAAATTGATGTGCTATAGCCCACGGTTTTGAAGGTGGACCTGGTGTCTGTGCATGCTGTGGATTGAAAATTGACCGGGGCGTGCCAGGGATTGGGGATTATCCCAGTGTGGTCCATTTATTTTTCGTGACCCTTTGGTTGGACAAACGGGCAAAATGGCATGAACGGGGCATTTTCGAACCAAATCAATATGCTATAGACCACGATTTTGGGGTGGGCCTAGGGTTTGGGTGTGCTGTTGACCAAAAATCAATCGGGGTATGGCAGGGATATTGGGGACCATCCCAGTGTGGTTCGTTTAATTTTTTCTGACCATTTGAGAGGACAAACGGGTGAAACAGTGTGAACGGGGCATTTTTGGCCCAAATCGGTGTGCTATAGCCCACAGTTTTGGGGTTGGGCCCGAGGTCCGGGCGTGCTATGGGCCAAAAATCAATCGGGGCATACCTGGGAAGTAGGAGATGTCCCAGTCTGGTCCGTTTAATTTTTTATGATTATTTGGATGGAGAAACGGGCGTAACGGCGTGAATGGGGTATATTAGGGACAAATTGGTGTGTTATAGCCTACGGTGCTGGGGGTGGGCCCGGGATCCTGGTGTGTTGTGGGCCAAAAATCAATCGGGGCATGCCAGGGAGGTTGGGGATCATTCTAATGTGGTCCATTGAATTTTTTGTGGCAATTTTGGTGGACAAACGGGCGAAACAGCACGAACGGGGCATTCTCATGCAAAATCGGTGTGCTATAGCCTACGGTTTCAATGTGGACCTGAGGTTCAATGTGATGTGGGTCAAAAATAAATTGTGGTATGGCAGGGACGTTGGGGATCATCCTAGTGTGCTCCGTTTTATTTTTCGTGGCCATTTGGGTGGACAAACGGGCGAAACGCCTCAAACAAGGTATTTTTAGGCCAAATCGGTGCGCTATAACCCATGATTTTGGAGGTAGTCCTGGGATTCAGGCGTTCTGCGTGCCAAAAATTGGTGTTCTATAGCTCACGATTTTAGTGTAGGCCCAAGGTTCGATCGTGTTGTAGGCTAAAAATCGACCAGGGCATGCCAGGGAGGTCGGGGATCATCCTAGTGTGGTCTGTTTAATTCTTCGTGGCTATTTGGATGGAAAAACAGGCGAAACAGAGGGAACCGGGCATTTTTAGGCCAAATTGGTGTGCTATAGCCCATGGTTTTGAGTGTGCGCCCGGGTTATGGGCGTGTGTGGGCCAAAAATTGACCGGAGCATGCCCGAGAGTATGGGAATCGTTCCAGTATGGTCCGTTTAATTTTTTGTGGCCATTTAGGTGGACAAACAGGTGAAACGATGCGATTGGGGTATTTTTTGACCAAATCGATGTGCTATAGCCCACGATTTTAGGGGTAGGCCAGGGTTTCAGGCGTGCTGTGGGCCAAAAATTGATCGGGGCATGTCAGGGAGATTAGGATCATCCCGGTGTGCTCCATTTAATTTTTCGTGGCTATTTGGGTGAACAAACGAGCAAAATGATGCAAATGGGGCATTTTTTAGCCAAATCGATGTGCTATAGCCCACGATTTCGGGGGTGGGCCTGGGGTCCGAGCGTGCTATGGGCTAAAAATCAACTGTGGCATGCTAGGGAGGTTGGGGATTGTCACAGTGTGGTCCGTTTAATTTTTCGTGGCCATTTGGGTGGACAAACGGGCGAAACGTCGTGAACAGGGCACTTTCAGGCCAAATCGATATGCTATAGCCCATAGTTTTTAGGGTGGGCCCAGGGTCTAGGCGAGCTATGGGTCAAAAATCGACAAGGACATGGAAAAGAGGATGGGGATCATCTCAGTGTGGTCCGTTTAATTTTTCATGGCCTTTTGTGTGGACAAACGGGCGAAAGGCACGAATGAAGTATTTTCTGGACAAATCGGTGTGCTATAGCTCACAATTTAAAGGGTGGGCCCGGGGTTTTGGCGTGCTGTTGGCCAAAAATTGATCGGGGTATGCCAAGGAGGTTGGGGATCTTCCTAGTGTGGTCCGTTTAATTTTTTATGGCCATTTAGGTGGACAACTAGGTGAAATGGTGCTAACTGAGCATTTTCGAGCCATATCGATGTGCTATAGACCACGGTTTTAGGGGTGGGCCCGGGGTCTGGGTGTGCTGTGGGAGAAAAATCAATCAAGGCATGCCAAGGAGGTTGGGGATTATCCTAGTGTGGTCCATTTAATTTTTTGTGGCCATTTGGGTGGACAAGTAGGGGAAACGGTGTGAATGGGGCAATTCAGGCCAAATTGGTGTGCTATATAGCCCACGACTTTGAGGGTGGGCCCTGGGTACGAGCGTGCTATGGGCTGTAAATTGACCAGGGCGTGCCAGGAAGGTTATGGATTGTCCCAGTATGGTCCATTTAAATTTTTGTTGCCATTTGGGTAGACAAACGGGCGAAACGGCGCGAACGCGGCATTTTCGGGCCAAATCAGTGTACTATAGTCCATGATTTTGGGGGTGGGCCCGGGGTTCGGGCGTGCTGTGGGCCAAAAATCAGTCGGCGCATGCTAGAGAGGTTGGGGATTATCCCAGTGTGGTCCGTTTAATTTTTGTGGCCATTTGGGTGGACAAACAGGCGAAACATCGCCAACTGGGCATTTTTAGGCCAAATCGGTGTGCTATAGCCCTCGATTTTGGGGATGGGCCCAGGGTCCGTGCGTGCTGTGGTCCAAAATTTGATCGGGGCATGCCACGGAGGTTGGGGATCATCCCAGTGTAGTCCGTTTAATTTTTCGTAGCCAGTTGGGTGGACATACGGGTGAAATAGCACGAACGGGGCATTTTCGGGTTAAATTAGTGTTTCATAGCCCACGGTTTTGTGGGAGGGCCTGAGGTCCGAGCGTTCCATGGGCCAAAAATTGATCGGGGCATGCTAAGGAGGTTGGGGATCATCCCAGTATGGTCCATTTAATTTTTCATGGCCATTTGAGTGGACAAAAGGGCAAAACGCCACGACCAGGGTATTTTTGGGCCAATTTGGTGTGCTATAACCTACGGTTTTAGGGGTCTTCCTGGGATCCATGTGTGCTGCGTGTCAAAAATCAACCGAGGCATGCCACAAAGTTTAGGAATCATCCCAGTGAGGTCTATTTAATTTTTCGTGGCTATTTGGGTGGACAAACAGGCGAAACAACATGAACCGGGCATTTTTAGGCCAAATCGGTGTGCTATAGCCAACTATTTCAGGGGTGCGTTCGGGGTCCCAGCGTGTGTAGGCCAAAAACCAATGGGCATTCCAGGGAGGTTGCGGATCATTCTAGTATGGGTCGTTTAATTTTTCATGGCCATTTAGGTGGACAAACGGGCGAAACAATGAGAATGGGTCATTTTTGGGACAAATTGGTGTGCTATAGCCCACGATTTCAGGGGTGGGCTAGGGGTCCGAGCATACTGTGGGCCAAAAATTATCTCGGGCATGTCAGGGAGATTGGGATCATCCCAGTGTGCTCCATTTAATTTTTCGTGTCTATTTAGGTGGACAAACGGGCAAAATGGTACAAATGGGGAATTTTCGAGCCAAATTGGTGTGCTATAGCCCATGGTTTCGCGGGTGGGCCTGGGGTCCAGGCTTGATGTGGGCCAAAAATCGACTGGGGCATGCCAGGGAGGTTGGGGATCAACCTAGTATAGTCCATTTAAATTTTAGTGGACATTTGGGTGGAAAACAGGGCAAAACAGCACAAACGAGGCATTTTCGGGACAAATCGATGTGCTATAGCCCATGGTTTCGTGGGTGGGCTTGAGGTATAGGCGTACTGTGGGTTTCAAATCAACTGGGGGATGACAGGGAGGTTGGGGATCATCCCATTATGGTCCGTTTGATTTTTCGTGGCTATTTGGGTGGACAAATGGGCAAAACGGCGCGAACGGAGTATTTTCGGGCTAAATCGGTAAGCTATAGCCCACAGTTTTAGGGGTGGCCCCGCGGTCTGAACGTGTTGTGGGCTGAAAATCGAGGCATAACAGGGAGGTTGGTGATCATCCCAGTATGGTCCGTTTAATTTTTAGTGACTATTTGGGTGGACAAACGGGCGAAATGGCACAAACGGGGCATTTTCGAGCCAAAATGATGAGCTATAGCCCACGGTTATGGGGGAGGGCTCGGGGTCCAGGCATGCTGTGGGACAAAAAATGATCGGAGCATGCTAGGGAGGTTTAGGATCATCCCAGAGTGGTCCGTTTAATTTTTCGTGGCCATTTGTGTGGACAAACGGGCGAAACGCCACGAACAGGGCATTTTCAAGCCAAATTGGTATGCTATAGCCAATTGTTTTGGAGGTGGGCCCAGGGTCCAGGTGTTCTGTGGGTTAAAAATCGATAGGTATGTGCTAGGAAGGATGGGGATCATCCCAGTGTGGTCCGTTGAATTTTTTGTGGCCTTTTGTATGGACAAACAGGCAAAAGGCATGAATGGGGCATTTTCTGGACAAATCGGTGTGCTATAGCTCACGGTTTAAGGGGTGGGCCCAGGGTACGAGTATGCTGGGGGCCAAAAATTGATGTGCCAGAGAGGTTGGGGATCATTCCAGTGTGGTCCATTTACTTTTTGTGGCCATTTGGGTGGACAAACGGGCAAAACGGCACGGACGAGGCATTTTTGGGCCAAGTCGATGTGCTATAGCTCATGGTTTTGGGGATGGCCCGGGGTCCAAGCGTTCTGTAGGCAAAAAATCAACTTGGGTGTGCCAGGGAGGTTGGGGTTCATCCCAGTGTGATCTGTTTAATTTTTCATGGATATTTGGGGGGACAAACAGGCAAAACATTGCGAACGGGGAAACTCGTATTCTTGTTCTTGGCCGAAACTAGCTCTCAAAGGGTCCTCGGTTTGTGACTTGTTGAGTGGACTGTTTTGGTGTCATTTCATGAGTCCTAGCTCTCAAATGGTATGGAAGAGACTAGGACTCACGAAATGACACCAAAACAGTCCACTCAACAAGGCACAAACCGAGGACCCTTTGAGAGCTAGTTTTGGCCAAGAACTAGAATACGAGTTTCACAAGTTAACAAGGTGTTGGTGATACCAAAATCTTCCAACCAATCTAATTTACAACATAATATAATGAACAAAGAAGAACAATGGCAATGTTATAACAAGACAACACCACACGGCTTACAACACAAGATACAAACTACTAAAAGATAAAAACAAACAAAAGGATAGATAGTTAGAAAAAGGTGGTGTAAATCCTAGTAACCAAAGAGTACATAAAACTCTAAGACCCCTAACACCTCCACACAAGGGATTCCACCCTTGAATTGCTATCCTAGTTACAAGTTTCGGTTTGCCTCAAGTAGAGAGAGGACTTTGATGTTTCAAATGTCAAGACTTAAAACAATAATCAAATAAGCCTCAGAATACCTATCTTTTTCTATTTATATTACACAACAATTTAGTCTTAAAATGACAAAAGTGCCTCTTTAATGAAAAGCCTTCAAAGGCTACCCCTCTAGTGTAGCAAATAAGAAAATGGGCGGCTTTGGGTGTGTCTTTGGTCCATATCACGTCTCAACATTGAACTTCCTAGGATGATAATTTGATGCACTTGTACACACGTTGATCTTCATGGTCGCACTTGTATCATCCTCTCCATCTTGAGAGGAATTTGCCCTTAAATTCAAGCAATCATCACCGGCAAGCTCTCCTCTTTTCATCATCTCTTCATTGCTCTTCCTAAGGTTAGGATGTTCAACCAAGGGTCCCATGATATCATCAAAGATGCTCCTTGGATTTATATGTTCTACAACCTGCACATAAGAAGATTTGATACTAGGCAAAGTGCTAGTATCTCAGTTAGTAATCAACAAAGAGTCCTTGTGGGCAAATCCCACAATCCCAACTCTCGGCTTGTCTCCTTCCATACCCTCAATAAGCATGATTTTCATTACCATATACATAGTCACTACAATCTCACCTTCACATGGCCAAACATCTTCCCCATCCCCCTTCTTTGGCTCCTTGGGTTCTACCTTCTCTCCATCTTGAGATTGATCATCAATCTTATTCGGTTCAAGTCCCACCTCCTCTCCAAAAAAGTAAAATTTTCCCTCCCTTAGTATCATATTTCTCCTATTTGGACAGTCATTATCCTTGTGTCCCCAACCTTGGCATTTAAAACATTGAAAGCCCTTAGAACTAGAAGAGGAATGCAGTTTACCTTCATTTCTCGGAGGGTACCTTTGGTGAGCCTTGTTTTCAGCTTGTGCAGCCTTGTCCCCGGTTTTATCCATATTGGATGGGTCATTTTTGTCCTTGTGCCAACTCGAGGGAGATTTCCCTTTGATCTTGAAGCTCGGTTTCTCCCGTAATTCCTTCTCAACTTCCAAGGCGGCTTGGAAGATGGCATCAATGGTGTCAAACTTGTGAAGTGTCAACCGTGAGGCAATGTCCCTATTCAACCCCACCTTGAATTGAACGATGTCATGGATTACTTGATCCCCTCGGTGATCAAGTTTCAAAATGAGTTATTAGAATTCATCATAGTAAGCCACGACGCTTTTGTTCCCTTGCCTCAAGTTATACAACTTAGCAAGGAGATTTTGATGGTAACTCTCGGGTAAGTACCTTTGTCTCATTAGCTACCTTAACCTAAACCAAGGAAGGGGATGCCCCTCCATCAAAACATTGCCAAATCTCTTCACATATTCCCACCACGTAGTAGCATAACCCTCAAAATGTGCAATCGTATAACAATTCATTTTCTCCTCGGTAAGGTCATTAACTTGGAAGATTCTCTCACAAGTGGACTCCCAAGCTAGAAATTATTTTGTATCACTCTCACCTTTGAATGTTGGAAGCCCCACCTTGATGGTATTTATACCTACATCACGGTTTTGGTTCCCTTGATGGTTCCAAAGACCAACTCTTCTTTCTCGGCCATGAACTTCCCTTGGATCACCTTGCCTACCCCTTATCTCCTTCCTTCTCATGTAAACATCATCATATGGTCCATAACCAGCATTTTTTTCTCCTCTACCATACCCCTCAACATGGACAGGTCTATTTGGGTTAAGTGGAGCTTGTAGCGGTGGGATTGGATTTGGATAGTGAGGTATTTGGTCAAGTGGATTTTGGATGGGAGGGATTGGGTTTGGTGGTGGTATTTGGGTTCCAAGTCCTTATTGTTGGACTTGGTGAAGTGGAGGATGACTTGATCTATCATGATCTCAGATTTGGGAGTAAGGTTTGGTTTGATTTGTCGCAATAGGTGGATATAGCATTTGGTGCATGGCCTCGGGAGTACTAGTTGGTGAAATATGTCGAGGGGTAGAAGGTCGGCTTCTTTGTCTTTCCACTCTCTCCAATCTCCCACCCATTATTGACACTTCAACCTTCATTGATACCACATCCGAGTGTAGTTTTTCAATACCAACGGCCATCCTAGCCATGTCTCGGGACATAGCTTCAAGGCGAGCCAAAATGATACTAGTAGCATTGTGTTCCCCCCGTGGGTTGAGAGTGTGAGGTCTAGGGTTCCATAGCACCAAAAACAGTCCACAATGTCACACACAACACACCAAAAAAGGTTCAAGTCTTTGAACCGCAAGCAACAACACCACACAAATGGTAACAAGATAAAACACACGTTGTTGTAGAAGAAAATTTGTTCCAAGACTTTGATGTTCAATACTACACCTCGGAGAAAGATATTTCGGCTATGGTGTAGGTGGAAAAGATTTTAGACTCTCTTTTCAAGAGTCAAAAAGTCTTCTACCAACTTTTCACCAACTTGCACTCTTTTGGCAAAACATACTTTTGGAGTAGCCTTGTCTCTTTCCTCTTTTGTCTATTCTTGAAAAGTGTTGTTACTCCTTTTTGGTAAGTATGCTTTTTGAATGTCTCTTTTTCTTTTACTACTTTGGTGTTGTCTTGTAATTGTTTTCAAGACAAACACAAAGTCTTATACTTATTTTCTCTCTCAAATATCAAACAACAACTTCTTCAACACAACACAAGAACACAAGATGAACACCAACAACAACAACAAGAAACCGTCCACTTAACACCCCAACACAACCGGAATCTTGCTCAAGAACTTGGGTGGTAGACTCAATAAGTGTTAAGGATAAAGGGAAGCAAAACTAGAAAAAAAACTAAGACAAAAAAATACACTCAAATCTACACACAAATCTCGGCCAAACACAACAGCAACAACAAGAACACTCGGCCAAGAACACAACTCTTTTTGTGAGATTTTTGACCTTAGACACCTCTTCTAGTGTTAGGAAACAAATATATAACACTAGAACATACAAAAATCACAAGAAAACTAGGCACAAATAGCGTCCAAAACAGCAACAAGACACAATTTCTGCCAAGACAACAAGAATGGACAGATTTGCTTCTTTTTGGAATTTTCAGCTTTTCAATACCTCTTTTTTTTTTTTGATTTTTTGACTTAGAGAGCCCAAGATTGGTAGTGTAGGAAAACAACCAGCATTATCTCTGATACCAAATGGTACGGAAGAGATTAGGACTCACAAAATGACACCAAAATAGTCCACTCAACAAGGAACAAACTGAGGACCCTTTGAGAGCTAGTTTCGGCCAAGAACAAGAATACGAGTTTCACAAGTTAACAAGGTGTTGGTGACACCAAAATCTGCCAACCAATATAAGTTAAAACACAATATAATGAACAACGAAGAACAACGACAATGTTATAACAAGACAACACCACATGGCTTACAACACAAGATACAAACTACTACAAGATGAAAACAAACAAAAGAATAGATAGTTAGACAAAGGTGGTGTAAATCCTAGTAACCAAAGAGTACATAAAACTCTAAGACCCCTAACACCTCCACACACTATCACCTAACTCTTACGATGATAGAAGAGGGGATTCCACCACTCAAGCGCTAAGGTTTCTCAAAAACAAGCAATTACAAGAGATTCCACCCTTGAATTGTTATCCTAGTTACAAGTTTTGGTTTGCCTCAAGTAGAGAGAAGACTTTGGGGTTTCAAATGTCAAGACTTACAACAACAATCAACTAAGCCTCAAAAGACCTATCTTTTTCTATTTATATTACATAACAATTTAGACCTAAAATGACAAAAGTGCCCCTTTAATGAAAAGCCTTCAAAGGCCACCCCTCTGGTGTAACAAATAAGAAAATGGGCGGCTTTGGGTATGTCTTTGGTCCATCTCATATCTCAACATTAAACTTCCTAGGATGATAATTTATTGTACTTGTACACACGTTGATCTTCATAGTCGCACTTGTATCAGTGGACCTAGGGTCCGGGCAAGCTATGGGCTAAAAATCGAAAAGGGCATGCCAGGGAGGTTGGCGATCATCTCAGTATGGTCCGTTAAATATTTTGTGACCATTAGGGTGGACAAACGGGTAAAACAGCAAGAACGGGGCATTTTTGGGCCAAATTGGATTTCTATAACCCACGATTTTGAGGGTGGGCCCGATGTTCGAGCATGTTATGGGCCGAAAATCGACCAAGGTATGCCAGGGAGTTTGGAGATCATTCCAGTATGATCCATTAAATTTTTCATGGCCATTTTCTTGGACAAATAGGCAAAACGGCATGAACGGGGCATTTTTGTGCCAAATTGGTGTGCTTTAGCCTAGGGTTTCGGGTGTACGCCTAGGGCCCGGGTGTGCTATTGGCCAAAAATTGACCAGGGCATGCCAGGGAGGTTGGGGATCGTCCCAGTGTGGTCTTTTTAATTTTTCGTGGCCATTTGGGTGGACAAATGGGTGAAAAGGCACGAACGGGGCATTTTTGGGCCAAATTAATGAGCTATAGCCTACGGTTTTAGGGGTGGGCCAAAGGTCCGAGCGTGCTGTGGGCCAAAAATCGATCTAAATATGCCAAGGAGGTTGAAAATCTTTCCATTATCGTCCTTTTAATTTTTCATGGCTATTTGGATGGACAAACGGGCAAAACAACGCAAATGGGGCATTTTCGGGCAAAATCAGTGTGCTATATCCCACGGTTTTGAGGGTGGGCCTGGGGTCTAGGCGTGCTGTGGGACTAAAATCAAACAGGGCTTGCCAGGGAAGTGAGGATCATCCTAGTGTGGTCCGTTTAATTTTCCATGGCCATTTGGGTGGACAAATAGGTGAAATGGCACGAATGGGGTATTTTCGAGTCAAATCGAGGTGCTATATGATACAAGTGTGATTATGAAGCTCAACATGTGTGCAAGTGCAGCAAAGGATCGTGCAAGTAATACCAATATTGAAATGTGAGATGGACCAAAGACACACCCAAAGCTGCCCATTTTCTCATTTGGTACACGAGAGAGGTGGCTTTTGAAGGCTTTTCATTAAAGGAGCACTTTTGTCATTTTAAGTCTAATTTGTTATGTAATATAAATAGTACAATATAGGTCTTTTGAGGGTTATTTTATTATTGTTGAAAGTTCTTGAAACACTTTAGAAACACCAAAGTC
Organism: Capsicum annuum; assembly: GCF_002878395.1. Lineage (NCBI taxonomy): Eukaryota > Viridiplantae > Streptophyta > Magnoliopsida > Solanales > Solanaceae > Capsicum > Capsicum annuum. Next base: position 38,722,333 of record NC_061118.1, on the reverse strand, counting down.
CTCTCTCTACTTGAGGCAAACCGAAACTAGGACAAGAAACTAGTCTGGATTCACTAGTAATTGTATTTGCTTGAAAACATTGGTGCTTGAGTGGTGGACTAATCTTTTGTGTCATTGTAATAGCTTGGTATTAGTTTACATGTTTGTAGGGGTTTTAGAGTTTAATATACTCTCTAGTTCTTATCTTACATGTTCTCTCTATGTCAAGTTATTTATCCCTTTGTATCTTAAGTTAGTCTTTGTTGTTGTTGCCGTTTGATGTCTTGTTCGTGTGGGTTGTTTTTGTGAATTTGTGGAATGTTTGAGCCTTCTTAGATACCGTTTGGTATCATTTGGTATCAAAGATGAGCTTGATTCTATTCCTACAAAGTCAATCTTGGATTTATTATGTTGAAAATCACAAAAACCAAAGTGTCAAAATCAAAAATTCCAAAAAAAGTACTATTCCTGTTTTTTACCCTAGGTAAAAATTTGAGTCTTTGATTTTGTTGTTTTCTTGTGTTTTTAGTGTTATATTCTTGTTCTTTAACACTATAGGAGTCTTGGGTTCAATTTTGAGATAAATTTGAGTTGATTTGAGTGTTCTACCATTGTTGTGGGCTTAAACTTGAAGAAGGAGAGGTGGGTTCAAGAGCTGAAATTTTGGTTTAGAAATTGAACAAATTGATGTTTGGAATGTGTTTATAAGTTTAAAATAGCCTTGGGTTCAAAATTTCATCGCATTTCGATCATCGGTTCAAAAGTTAGAAAGATTGATGTTCTTCGTGTTCTTGGTATGTTCTTGAGGATATTGTTATATTCATCTTAAAAGTTCATCCAAAATAAGGTGTTTGATCCAAAAAGAACAAAAAAAAAGTGTTATTGTTGTTGGTTAAAATTTGAACGTTTTTGTTGTATTGTTGTGGTGAAATCTGAAGTTTAAAGATGTGTTGTTGGTATTGTGTCGTGGATTTTAAATTTTAAAAGGTGTTGCTTTTTAGGAGGTCCAACTTGAACCTTAGAACTTGAAGACTCAAAGGTTGTGTTCTTGGTGTTCATCTTGTGTTGTGTGAAGAAGTTGTTAAAGAGGAAAGAGACAAGGATATCTCAAAAAGTTGTCTAGCCAAAAGAGTGCAAGTTGATGAAAAGTTGGTAGAAGACTTTTGACTCTTGAAAAGAGAGTCTAATGTCTTTTCCACCTACAAAATATCCGAATTTCCTTCATCAAAGGAGTGTAGTACTGAACACTAACGTGTGTTTTTGTCTTGTAGGTGGTTACGGCGCTGTTGCTTATGGTTCAAGGACTTGCGGACTGTTTTGTTGTGTGAGACATCGTTGGAATTGTTGTGTGAGGAATTGTGTACTGTTTTGGTTACAATGCATAACAATTCTCTTAGTGCTATCTTGGCCGAGATTGAAAATTTTTCCCATGAAGTGGCTAGGATGAATGCGGGTCTTGATAGATTAGATTCAAATATATCAACTATGAGTGAGAGTTTGGATCGTATGGAGAGTCGAAGGAACTCTCTTGTTTCTACTTCCAAAACTTTACATCCAACGACCAATCCCCCAAGACCACCACAAAATTCCATAAGCCAAGTTTCCAATTACCCTCAAAATCGAGACCTGAGTAAGCCACCTCCCCCGCAAATTGATCAATTCCAACAAGAATAACTTGGAAGCCAAATGCCTCCACTAAAATCGAACTCTCCCATCCAAGATCCACAACCGAAGTTGTACTTCACCAAATCAATCCTCTCAACCGTTGCTCCACTTCCCCAAAGCCGACACATCCATGTAGAGGAATATGGTAGAGAGGGACATGAAGGATATGGACTCTTTGATGATGCTTATACTATGGAAGATGAGTTGAGAGGAAATCGTAGGGATCCACAAGGAACCTACCACCAAGAAAAGAGGTGGGATGTGTTTCGGATGAGATTGAAGGTAAGGCTCAAGATGGAGAGGAAGCCGAGGTTCAAAATAAAGATGTTGGCCAAGACTTATGTTATTGAGCTCTCGGATTCCACGTGTGTTTTGTGGACTATTTTGGGCCCTCTCATGTTTTGCGGGATATTTTTGAGTGGTTTCTTTTAAAGTGACCAATTGACGAGGTGAAGCCATGAATTTGAGGGAAAATTCCTCTCAAGATGGAGAGGATAATACAACAGTGATTATGAAGCTCAACGTGTGTGCAAGTGCAGCAAAGGATTGTTCAAGGAATGCCAATGTTGAAACGTGAGATAGACTAAAGACACACCTAAAGCTGCCCATTTTCTCATTTGCTACACTAGAGGGGTGGCCTTTGAAGGCTTTTCATTAAAGGAGCACTTTTGTTATTTTAAGTCTAATTTTTTATGTAATATAAATAGTACAAGATAGGTCTTTTGAGGGTTAGTTGATTATTGTTGTAAGTTCTTAAAACACTTTAGAAACACTAAAGCCCTCTCTCTATGTGAGGCAAACCGAAACTAGGACAAGAAACTAGTGTGGGTTCACTAGTAATTGTATTTGCTTGGAAACATTGGTGCTTGAGTGGTGGACTACTCTCTTGTGTCATTGTAAGAGCTTGGTATTAGTTTACATGTTTGTATGGGTTTTAGAGTTTAATATACTCTCTAGTTCTTATCTTACATGTTCTCTCTATGTCAAGTTATTTATCCCTTTGTATCTTAAGTTAGTCTTTGTTGTTGTTGCTGTTTGATGTCTTATTCGTGTGGGCTGTTTTTGTAAATTTGTGGACTTTGAACATTCTTAGATACCATTTGGTATCACTATAGCCCACGGTTTTGGGGGTGGGCCAGGGGTCCGGGAGTGCTGTGGGCCAAAAATTGACTGAGGCATGCCAGGGAGGTTGGGGATCATCCCAGTGTGATCGGTTTAATTTTTTGTGGCTATTTGGGTGGACAAACGGGTGAAATGATGTGAATGGGGCATTTTCGGGCTAAATCGGTGCGTATAACATATGTTTTTGGGTGTGGGCTCGGGGTCCGGGCGTACTATGGGTCATAAATTGACTGAGGCATGCCAGGGAGATTGGGAATCATTCCAGTGTGGTCCATTTAATTTTTTGTGCCCAATTGGGTTGACAAACAGGTGATACGGCACGAACGGGGCTTTTCTGGGCCAAATCGGTGTGCTATAGCCCACGGTTTTGGAGTGGGCCCAAGGTCCGTGCAAGTTATGGGCTGAAAATAGTTAGGCTGTGCCAGTGAGGTTGGGGATCATCCCAGTGTGGCATGTATAATTTTTCGTGGCCATTTGGGTGGACAAACGGGCAAAACGGCACGAATAGGGCATTTTTAGGTTAAAACAGTGTGCTACAGCCTATGATTTTGGGGGTGGGCCTAGGGTTCGGGCGTGCTGTAGGCCAAAAATAGACCGTCGTGTGACAGGGAGGTTAGGGATCATTCTAGTGTGATCCATTTAATTTTTCATGGCCAATTGGGTGGACAAACGGGTGAAACGGCACGAATGGGGCATTTTCAGGCTAAATCAATGTGTTATAGCCTACAGTTTTGGGGGTGGGCCTGGAGTTCGGGCATGCTGTAGGCACAAAAATCGACCGGGGCGTGCCAGGGAGGTTGGGATCATCCCAGTATGGTCCATTTAATTTTTGGTGCCCATTTGGGTGGACAAATAGGAGAAACATCACGAACGTGGCATTTTTGGGACAAATTGGTGTGCTATAGCCCGTGTTTTCGAGGGTGGGCCCGAGGTCCGAGCGTGCCATGGACTAAAAATCGACCGAGGCGTGCCAGGGAGTATAGGGATCATCCCAGTGTGGTCCTTTTAATTTTTTGTGGCTATTTGGTTGGACAAACCGGCGAAACGGCTTGAATGGGGTATTTTTGGGCCAAATCGGTGTGCTATAGCCCACGGTTTTGAGAGTGGGCTTGGGGTCCGGGCGTTCTGTGGGCCGAAAATTAACCAGGGCATGGCTGGGAGGTTGGGGATCATCCTAGTGTAGTTCGTTTCATTTTTTGTGGCCATTTGGGTGGACAAACGGGCGAAATGATGCGAATAAGGCATTTTCGGGCTAAATCGGTGTGCTATAGCCTACAGTTCTAGGGGTAGGCCTAGGGTCCAACCGTGCTGTGGGCCAAAAATCTATCAAGGCATGCCAGAGAGATTGGGGATCATCACGGTGTGGTTCGTATAATTTTTTGTGGCCATTTGGGTGGACAAACAGGTGAAACGGTGTTCAAGTGTGTTATAGCCCACGGTTTTAGGGTGGGCCCGGGGTTCGGGTGTGCTGTGGGCTAAAAATTCACTAGTGTGTGCCAAGAAGGTTGGGGATCATCCCAGTGTGGTCCAATTAATTTTTCATGGCCATTTGGGTGGACAAATGGGCAAAACGGCGCGAACGAAGCATTTTCAAGACAAAACGTTGTGCTATAGCCTACGGTTTTGGGGGTGGGCCCGGGGTCCAACCGTCCTATTGGCCAAAAATCAACCGTAGCGAGACAGGGAGTTTGGGCATCATTGCAATGTGGTCCGTTTAATTTTTCGTGGCCATTTGGGTGGACAAATGGGAGAAATGGTGCGAACGTGGCATTTTCGGACCAAATTAGTGTGTTATAGCCCACGATTTTGGGGCTGTGCCTGGGGTCTAGGCATATTGTGGGCCAAAAATTTATTGGGGCATACCAGGGAGGTTGGGAATCATCCTAGTGTGGTCCGTTTAATTTGGGTGGACAAACGGGCGAAACGGCGCGAACGAGACATTTTTGGGGTGAATTGGTGTGCAGCCCACGGTTTTGAGGGTGGACCAGGGGTCCGGGCATGCTGTGGGGCAAAAATCGACCGGGGCATTCCAGGGAGTTTGGGGATCGTCCCTTTGTGGTCCGATTAATTTTTTGTGGATATTTAGGCCAAATCAGTGTGCTATAGCCCACTATTTCGGTGGTGGGCTTGGGGTCCGGGCATGCTGTGGGCCAATAATCGGCCGAGGTGTGCCATGGATGTTGGGGATCATCCCTGTATGGTCCATTTATTTTTTGTGGCCATTTGGATGGACAAATGAGTGAAATGACGTGAACGGTGCATTTTCAAGCCAAATCGGTGAGTTATAGCCAATGGTTTTAGGGGTGGGACCGGGGTTCGAGTGTGCTATGGGTCGATAATTGATTGGGGCATGACAGAGAGGTTGGGGATCATACCACTGTGGTCCGTTAAATTTTTCGTGGCCATTTAGGTGGACAAATGGGCTAAATGGAGCGAACGGGCATTTTAGGGACAAATCGGTGTGTTATAGCCCACATTTATGGGGTGGGCCCAGGGTCTGAGCGTGCTGTGGGCCAAAAATTGAGTGGGGCATGCCAGGGAGGTTGAGGATCTTTCCAGTGTGGTCCGTTTAATTTTTTGTGGCCATTTGGGTGGACAAACGGGCAAAACGATGCAAATAGGGCATTTTCGGGACAAAACGGTGTGCTATAGCCTACGGTTTCAGGGGAGGACCTGGGGTCCGGGCGTGTTGTGGTTTAAATATTAACCGTGGCATGACAGGGAGGTTGGGAATTATCCCAGTGTGCTCTGTTTAATTTTTCGTGGCTATTTGGGTAGACAAACGGGCCAAATGACGCAAATTGTGCATTTTTAGGCCAAATCGGTGTGCTATAGCCCACGGTTTCGGGGGGTGGGCTCAGAGTATGGGTGTGCTTTAGGATGAAAATCGATCGGGGTGTGCCAAGGAGTTTGGAGATCATCCCAGTGAGTTCCGTTTAATTTTTTTTTGGCCATTTTGGTGGACAAACGTGTGAAACAGCACGAACGGGGCATTTTTGGGCCAAATCGATGTGCTATAAGCCTGCGGTTTCGGGGTTAGGAAAGGGGTAAGGGCGTGTTGTGGGACAAAAATTGATCTGGATATGCCAGGGAGGTTGGGAATCATCCTAGTGTGGTTCGTTTAATTTAGGTGGACAAACTGGCAAAACAGCGCGAATGAGGCATTTTTGGACCAAATCGGTGTACTATAGCCCACGATTTCAAGGGTGGGCTTGGGGTTCGGGCGTGCCGAGGACCGAAAATCAACTGAGGTATTCCAGAGAGTTTTAGGATCTTTTTGGGGTGGTTCATTTAATTTTCAGTGGCTTTTTTGGGTGGACAAACAAGCAAAATGGTGTGAACGAGGCATTTTCAAGCCAAATCAGTGTGCTATTGCCCATGGTATCGGATGTGGGCTTGGGGTCTGAGCGTGTTATGGGCCAAAAATTGACCAGCGCATGCCAGGGAGGTTGGGGATCATCCCAGTGTTCCATTTATTTTTTCATGGTCATTTGGGTGGACAAACGGGTGAAACGATGCGTACAAGGTATTTTCAAGCTAAATCGGTGTGCTATAGCCTATGATTTTGGGGGTGGGATCGGGGTTCGGGTATGTTGTAGGACAAAAATTGACCAGGGCATGCCAGGGAGGTTGGGCATCGTCCGAGTATGCTCCATTAATTTTCCATGGCCATTTTGATAGAAAAACGGGCAAAACGATATGAATGGGGCATTTTTGGGCTAAATCGGTGTTCTATAGCCCACGGTTTTGGACTGGGCTCGGGGTACAGGCATGTTGTGGACTGAAAATTGATCGGGGCATGCCAGGGAGGTTAGGGATCATCCCAGTGTGGTCTGTTTAATTTTTGTGGCCATTTGGATGGATAAACGGGCGAAACGACACAAATGGGATATTTTTAGGCTAAAACAGTGTGCTATAGCCTACGGTTTTGGGGGAGGGCCCGTGCTCCAAGCGTGCTGTGGGCTAAAAATCGACCGTGGCATGACAGAGAGGTTGGGGATCATCCCAGTGTGGTATAATTAAATTTTTATGGCCATTTGGGTGGACAAACGGGTGAAACGGCACGAATGTGGAATTTTTGGGCCAAATCAGTGTGCTATTGCCCATGGTTTTAGGGGTGGGCCTAGGGTCCGAGCGTGCTGTGCTACAAAAATTGACCGGGGCATGTCAGGGAGGTTGAGGATCATCCCTGTGTGGTCCATTTAGTTTTTTATGGCCATTTGGGTAGACAAACGGGCTAAACAACATGAATTACGCATATTTGGGCCAAATCAGTGTGCTATAGCCCACGATTTTGGGGGGAGGCCCGGGGTCCGTTTCGAGATGGAGCATGCCAGGGAGTTTCGAGATCATCCCAGTATTGTCCGTTTAATTTTTTGTGGCTATTTGGGTGGACAAATGGGTAAAACGGCGCGAATGGGGCATTTTCGGGTAAATTTGGCAAGCTTTAGCCCACAGTTTTGGGGTTGGCCTAGGGGTCCGGACGTGCTGTGGGCCAAAAAATTGATCGTGGTTTGTAAGGGAGGTTGGGGATCATCCCAGTGTGGTCCGTTTAATTTTTTGTGGCCATTTGGGTGGACAAACGCATGAAATGATGTGAACGGGGCATTTTCAAGCTAAATCAATGTGCAATAGCCCACAGTTTTGGGGGTGGGCCCAGGGTCCGAATGTGCTGTGGACCGAAAATCAACCGGGGCATGCTAGAGAGTTTGGTGATTGTCCCAGTATTATCCGTTTAATTTTTCATGGCCATTTGGGTGGACAACCGGGCGAAATGGTGTGAACGGGGTATTTTCAGACCAAATCGGTGTGCTTAGACTACGATTTTAGGGGTGGGACCGAGCTTCGGGCGTGCTGTGGGCCAAAAATTGATAGGGGCATGCCATGGAAGTTAGGGATCGTCCTAGTGTGGTTCGTTTAATTTGGATGGAAAAACAGGTAAAACGGTACGAATGGGGCATTTTTTGTCCAAATCGGTGTACTATAGACTGCGGTTTCGAGGGTGGACTAGGGGTCTGGGCGTCCAGTGGACGAAAAATTTATCGGGGCGTACCAGGGAGTTTAGGGATCGTCCCAGTGTGGCCCATTTATTTTTCGTTGCCATTTGAAATGAAAACGGGCAAAATGATGTGAACGAGGCATTTGCAATCCAAATCGGTGTGCTATAGCCTATGGTTTTGGGGGTGGGACTGGGGTTCGGGTGTGCTTTGGGTGAAAAATCAACCGAGGTGTGCCAGGAAGGTTGGGGATTATCCCATTATGCTCCGTTTAATTTTCCATTTTCATTTAGGTGGACAAACGGGCGAAATGGCGCAAAAGGGTCTTTTTTGGGCCAAATCGGTGTGCTCCAACCTATGATTTTAGCGTGGCATAGAGGTTAGGGTTCGTCCTAGTATGGTCCGTTTAATTTTTTGTGTCTATTTAGGTGGAAAAACGGGCGAAACGGTGCAAACGGGGCATTTTTAAGCCAAAGCGGGGTGCTATTGCCTACGGTTTTGGGGGTGGGCTCGAGATCCGGGCATTCTGTGGGCGAAAAATTAACTGTGGCATGTTAGGGCGGTGGGGGATCATCCTAGTGTAGTTCGTTTAATTCTTCATGGCCATTTGGGGGGTGGGCCTGGGGTCCGGGCGTGCTGTGCGCCAAAAATCGATCGGACGAGCCAGGGAGGTTAGGGATCATCCCATTGTTGTCGGTTTAATTTTTTGTGGCCATTTGGGTGGACAAACGGGCTAAAGGACGTGAACGACGCATTTTTGTTCCAAATCAGTGTGCTATAGCAAGCGGTTTTGGGGGTGAGCCCGGCATTCGAGAGTGTTGTGGGCCAAAATTCAACCGAGGTATGCCAGGGAGTTTGGAGATAATCCCAGTGTGGTCTGTTTAATTTTCCGTGGCTATTTGGGTGGACAAATGGGTAAAGCGGCATGAACAAGGCATTTTTGGGTAAATTTGGTATGCTTTAGCCCACGGTTTTGGGGGTGGGCCCGGGGTCCAGGCGTTCTGTGGGCTGAAAATTGATTGGTGTATACCAGGGAGGTTGGGGATCGTCCTAGTATGGTCTGTTTATTTTTTCATGGCCATTTGGGAGGACAAACATGTGAAACAGTGCAAACGGGGAATTTTCAAGCCAAATCGGTGTGCAATAGCCCATGGGTCCGAGTGTGTTGTGGCTTAAAAATCAATCGAGGCATGCCAGGGAGTTTGGAGATCGTCCCATTAATATCAATTTAATTCTTCATGGCCATTTGGGTGGACAACTAGGAAAAACAGCGCAAACAGTGTATTTTCAGACCAAATGGGTGTGCTATAGCCTACGGTTTTGGGGGTGGGCGTGAGGTCCGGGCGTGCTGTGGGCCAAAAATCAATCAGGGTGTGCCAGGGAGGTTGGGAATCATCTGTGTGGTTTGTTTAATTTTTCATGGCCATTTGGGTGGACAAACGGGAGAAACGACATGAATGGTGCATTCTTGGGCTAAATCGGTGTGCTATAGCCTACGGTTTTAGGGGGTGGGCCTAGAGTACGGGCGTGCTGTGGACCAAAAATTAGTCGGGCCATGCCAGGGAGGTTGGGGATCATTTCAGTTTGGTTCATTCAAATTTTTATGATTATTTAGGTGGACCAATTGGCGAAAAGGTGTGAGCGAGACATTTTCGAGCCAAATCGGTGTGCTATGGCCTGCGGTTTTAGGGGTGGGCCCGTGGTTTGGGCGGGTGTTGGTCGAAAATTGATCGGGGAATCCCAGGGAGGTTGGGGATCGTCCCAGTATGGTCCATTTAATTTTTCATGGATATTTGGGAGGACAAACGGGAGAAACAGCGCAAACGGGTCATTTTCGAGCCAAATCAGTGTGCTATAAACTATAGTTTTGGGGGTGGACCCTAGGTTCGAGTGTGCTGCGGGCCTAAAATTGACCGAGGCATGCCAGGGATATTGGAGATCATCCCTATGTGGTTCGTTTAATTTTTCATGGCTATTTGGGCGAACAAACAAGTAAAACTACGTGAACGGGGCATTTTCAAGCCAAAATGGTATGCTATAGCCCATGGTTTCGCGGGTGGGCCTGGGGCCTAGGCATGCTGTGGGCCAAAAATCGACAGGGTCATGCCAGAGAGGTTGAGGATTATCCCAGTGTGGTCTATTTAATTTTTCGTGGCCATTTGGGTGGACAAACGAGCAAAATAGTGCAAACGGGGCATTTTGGGGCCAAATTGATGTGCTATAAGCCCACAGTTTTTGTACTGTGGGACAAAAATCAAACGAGGCACAAAGGGAGGTTGGGAATCATCCCAGTGTGGTCCATTTAATTTTACGTGGTAATTTGGGAGGACAAACGGCCATAACGGTGTGAATGGGGCATTTTCGTGTCAAATCCGTGTGCTATAGCCCACAGTTTTGAGGGTCAGCTCGGTGTCCGGCTTTGTTGTGATCCAAAAATTGACCGAGGTCTGCCAGGGAGGTTGGGGATCATCCCAGTATGGTACGTTTAATTTTTCGTGGCTATTTGGATGTACAATGAGAGAAACGGTGCAAACAGGGCATTTTGGGGCCAAATCGGTATGCTATAGCCCACGGTTTTTAGGGTAGGCCCGAGGTTCGGGTGTGCTGTGGGCCCAAAATAGATCGAGCCAAGATAGGGAGGTTGGTGATTGTCCAGTGTGGTCCGTTTAATTTTCATGGCCATTTGGGAGGACAAACCAGCAAAAAAGCTCGAACGGGGTATTTTCGGGCCAAACCCCGTTTTCAGCTGTGGGCCCGAGGTTCAGGTGTGCTGTAGTTCAAAAATCAAAAGGTGCATGTCAGGGAGGTAAGGACTCATCCCAGTTTCATTCGTTTAATTTTTCGTGGCATTTGAGAGGACAAACGGGCGAAAATATGCGAACGGGGCATTTTCAAACTAAATTGGTATGCTATAGCCTATGGTTTTGGGGGTGGGCCTGGGGTCCGGGCATACTGTGGTTCAAAAATCAAATGGGTATGTCAGGGAGGTTGGGGATTGTCCCAGTGTAGTCCGTTTAATTATTTATGGCCATTTGGCTGGAAAACGGGCGAAACGGTATGAATGGGCCATTTTCGGGCCAAATCGGTGTGCTATAGCCCACGATTTCGAGAGTGGTCCTAGGATTCGGGCCTTCTTTATGGTCCGTTTAATTTTTCGTGACCATTTGGGTTGACAAATGGACAAAACAGCACGAACGGGGCATTTTCGAGCTAAATAGGTGTGTTATAGCCCACGATTTTGGGTGTGGGATCAGGATCCGAGCGTGTTGTGGGTCAAAAATTGATCGGGGCATGCCAGGGGGTTAGAAATCATCCCAGTATGGTTCGTTTATTTTTTCATGGCCATTTTGATGAACAAATGGGCGAAGCGGGGCGAACTAGACATTTTTGGACCAAATTGGTGTGCTATAGACGATGGATTTGGGGGTGGGCCTGGTGTCCGGGCGTGCTGTGGTTCAAAAATCAAAAGGTGCATGTCAGGGAGGTAAGGACTCATCCCAGTGTCATTCATTTAATTTTTTGTGGCCATTAGGGAGGACAAACGGGCGAAAATGTGCAAATGAGGCATTTTCGAGCTAAATTGGTGTGCTATAGCCTATGATTTTGGGGGTGGGCCTGGGGTCCGGGCATGCTGTGGTCCGAAAATTAAACGGGCATGTCAGGGAGGTTGGGGATCGCCCCAGTGTAGTTCGTTTAATTTTTTATGGCCATTTGGGTGGAAAACAGGCGAAACGGTATGATGGGCCATTTTCAGGACAAATCGGTGTGTTGTAGCCCACGATTTTTTGAGTGGTCCTAGGATCCGGGCCTGCTTTGAGCCAAAAATTGACCGGGGCATGTCAGAGAGGTTAGGGATCATCCCAGTGTGGTCCGTTTAATTTTTCATGGCCATTTAGGTGGACAAACGGGTGGAACGGCGTGGACGGGGCATTTTCGAGCCTAATCAGTGTACTATAACCCACGGTTTCCGGGGTTTGGGCATGCGATGGGTCAAAAATCGATCGTGGCATGCCAAAAAGGTTGGGGATCATCCCAGTATGACCCGTTTAATTTTTTGTGGCCATTTAGGAGGACAAAAAAGTTAAACAACACAAACGGGGCATTTTCGAGCCAAATCGGTGTGCTATAGCCTACGGTTTCATTGGTGGGCCTGGGGTCTGGGCGTACTATTACCTGAAAATTGATCGAGGCATGCTAGGGAGGTACGAGATCGTCCCTGTATGGTCTGTTTAAGTTTTTGTGGCCATTTAGGAGGACAAACAGGCAAAACGACGCGAACGGGGCATTTTCAGGCCAAATCGGTGTGCTATAGACCAAGGTTTCGTGGGTGGGCTGGGGTCCAAGCGTACTTTGGCCAAAAATTGATCGGGGCATGCCAAGAAGGTTGGGGATCATCCCATTGTGATCTGTTTAATTTTTCGTGGCCATTTGGTGGACAAACGGTTGAAACGGAATGAATGGGGCATTTTTGGGTTAAATTGGTGTGCTATAGCCCACAGTTTTGGGGGTGGGACCGGGCTCCAAGCATGCTGTGGGCGTGCCAGGGAGGTTAGGAATCGTCCCAGTATGGTCCATTTAATTTTACGTGGTCATTCGGATGGACAAACGGGCTAAACGGCGTGAACGATGCATTTTCGAGCCAAAATGGTGTGCTATAGCCCAGATTTTTAGGGATGGGCCGAGGGTTCGAGCGTGCTGTGGGTCAAAAATTGACTGGGGTAAAATTAGGGGGTCGAGGATTGTCCCAGTGTGGTCCCTTTAATTTTTCGTGGCTATTTTGGTGGACAAAAGGGTGAAATGGCGCATGGGGCATTTTCAGACCAAATCGGTGTGCTATAGCCCATAGTTTCGGGGGTGGGCTCGAGGTCTGAGCATGCTCTAGGCCAAAAATTGATCGGGACATGTCAAAGAGGTTTAGGATAGTCCCTGTGTGGTTCGTTTAATTATTCGTCGCTATTTGGGTTAAGAAATGGGCGAAATGGCACGAACGAGGCATTTTTGGGCCAAATCGGTATGCTATAGACTACGGTTTTGGAGGTGGGTTCGGGGTTCGGGCATACTGTAGGCCGAAAATCAACCTGGGCGTGAAGGAAGGTTGGGAATCGTCCTAGTATGGTCCGTTTAATTTTTCATTGCCATTTGGGTAGACAAACAAGCAAAATGGTGCGAATGGGGCAGCCCACGATTTTGGGGGTGGGCCTAAGGTTCGGGCATGTTGTGGGCTAAAAAATCAACGGGGGCGAGCAAAGGAGGTTGGGTATCATCCCAGTATGGTTCGTTTGATTTTTCATGCCCATTTGGGTGGACAAACGGGCAAAAAGGCGTTAACGGGACATTTTCGGGCTAAATCGGTGTGTTTAGCCCACGGTTTCGGGGGTGAGCTCGGGGTCTGGGCATACTGTTGGCCAAAAATCATTTGGCCCATTCTAGGAAGGTTGGGGATCGTCCCAGAGTGGTCCGTTTAATTTTTTGTGGCTATTTGGTGGATAAATGAACGAAACAGCATAAACGGGGCATTTTCGGACCAAATCGGTGTGCTATAGCCCATGGTTTTGGGGGTGGGCTAGGGGTCCAGGCGTCCTTTGGGCGGTAAATTGATCGGGGTATGCCAGGGATGTTGGAGATCATCCCACTGTCGTCCATTTAATTTTTCATGGCTATTTTGGTAGACAAATGGGCAAAACGGCTCGAATGGTGCATTTTTGTGCCAAAACGGTGTGCAGCCCACGGTTTTGGTGGTGGTACTAGGGTCAAGGTATGTTTTGGGCCAATAATCGATCGGGACGTAACAGGGTGGTTGAGGATCATCCCAGTGTGGTCCGTTTAATTTTCCATGCCATTTTTGTGGACAAATGGGTGAAAAGGCGCAAACGAGGCATTTTCGGGCCAAATCGGTGTGCTATAACCCTTAGTTTTGGGGGTGGGCCCAGGGTTCGAGCGTGTTGTGGACCAAAAATTGACTGAGGCATGATAAGGAGATTGGGGATCGTCCTAGATTTGTTCACTTGATTTTTCATGGCCATTTGAGTGGACAAACGGGCGAAACGGTGTGAACGGGGCATTTTTAGGCCAAATCGGTGTGCTATAGCCTACGATTTTGGGGGTGGGCCTGGGGTGCGAGCGTGATATGGGCTAAAAATTGATCTGGGTCTGAAGGGAGGTTCGAAATCATCCCAATGTGGTTCGTTTAATTTTATGTGGCAATTTGGGTTGACAAACGGTCGTAACAGTGTAAACAGGGAATTTTTAGGCCAAATTGGTGTGCTATAGTCCACAGATTCGGGGGTGGGCACAAGCTTTAGGCGTGTTGTGGTCCAAAAATTGATCGAGCCATACCATTGAGGTAGGGTATTGTCCCAATATGGTCCATTTAATTTTTCGTGGCCATTTGGGTGGACAAAAAAGTGAAACGGCACGAACGGGGCATTTTTGGGCCAAATCGGTGTGCTATAGCCCATGGTTTCGGGGGTGGCCACGAGGTTCGAGCGTGTTGTCGGCCTAAAATTGATCATGGCATGCTAGGGAGGTTGAGAATAGTCCCACTGTGGTCCGTTTAATTTTTCATGGCCATTTGGGTGGACAAACGGGAGAAACAGTGCTAACGGGGCATTTTGTGGCGAAATAAGTGTGTTATAGCCCACAGTTTTAGGGGTGGGCCCCGGGTTCAGGCGTGCTGTGGGCTAAAAATTGATTAAGGCATGCTAAAGAGGTTAGGGATTGTCCCAGTGTGCTCTGTTTAATTTTTCGTGGTGATTTGGGTGGACAAACAGGCAAAACGGTGCGAACAGAGCATTTTCAGGCCAAATCGGGGAACTATAGCCCATGGTTTCGGGGGTGACCCGGCGTCCGAGTGTGCTGTGGGCCAAAAATTTACTGGGGGTGCCAGGGAGGTTGGGGATTATCCCAGTATGGTCCGTTTAATTTCTCGTGACCATTTGGGTTGACAAACGGCAAAACAGCACAAATGAGGAATTTTCAGGCCAAATAGGTGTGTTATAGCCCACGATTTTGGGTGTGGGCTCAGGATCCGGGCGTGTTGAGGGTTGAAAATTGATCGGGGCATGCCAGGGGGTTAGAAATTGTCCCAGTATAGTTCATTTATTTTTTCATGGCCATTTTGATGGACAAATGGGCAAAGCGGCGCGAACTGGGCATTTTTGGGCCAAATTGGTGTGCTATAGACGATGGATTTGGGGGTGGGCCTAGTGTCCAGGCATGGTGTGGGCCAAAAATCGATTGGGACGTGCTAGTGTAGTTGGAGATTGTCCTAGTGTGGTCCGTTAAATTTTTTGTGGCTATTTTTGTTGGCAAACAGGCGAAAAGGGGCAAACGGGGCATTTTCGGACCAAATAGGTGTGCTATAGCCAAAGGTTTCAGGGGTGGGCATGGGGTCTGGGCATGCTGTAGGCCGAAATCGACTGGGGCATGCCAAGGAGGTAGGGGATCGTCCTATAGTAGTTTGTTTAATTTTTCATGGCCTTTTGGGTGGACAAACAGGCGAAAAGGCGTAAATGGGGTATTTTTGGGAAAAATTGGTGTGCTATAGACCACGGTTTTGGGGGTGGACCCATAGTTCTGGCATGTTGTGAGCCAAAAATTGATCGAGGCATACCAGGAAGGTTGGGGATTATCCCATTGTGGTCCGTTTAATTTTTTGTGCCAATTTAGGTGAACAAACGGGTGAAACAGCGCAAACGGGGCATTTTTGAGCCAAAATGGTATGATTTACCCAACGGTAGGTAGACCCGAGGTTCGGCCTTGCTGTAGGCCAAAAATAGACAGGGGTGTGCCAGGGAGGTCGGGGATCATCCCAGTGTGGTCCGTTTAATTTGTCATGACTATTTGGGTAGACAAATAGGCGAAACGACACGAATGGAGTGTTTTTGGGCGAAATTGGTGTGCTATTATAGCCCACGGTTTTGGGGGTGGGCCCAGGGTCCGAGAATGTTATGCATCAAAAATCAACCGGGGCGTGAAGGAAAGTTGGGAATCATCCCAGTATGGTCCGTTTATTTTTACGTAGCAATTTGGGTGGACAAACAGTCGAAACAGTACAAACGGGGCATTTTTGGGCAAAATCGTTGTTCTATAGCCCACGGTTTTGGGGGTAGGCCCGGGGTCCAGTCGTGTTGTAGTCCAAAAATCAATTGGGGCGTGCTAGGGAGGTTGGGGATCGTTCCAGTGTGGTCTATTTAATTTTTCGTGGCCATTTGGGACAAACGGGAGAAACGGCGCAAATGGAGCATTTTTGGGCCAAAGAGGTGTGCAATAGCCTTGGATTTCGGGTGTAAGCCCGGGATCCGAGCATGCTGAGGATCAAAAATAGATCGGGGCATGCCTGGGAGGTTAGGAATCATCCCAGTGTAGTTTGTTTAATTTTTCGTAGCCATTTGGGTGGCAAACGGGCAAAACGGCATGAACGGGACTTTTTCAGGACATATCGGTGAGCTATAGCCCACGGTTTCAGGGGTGGGCCCGGGGTTCGGGTATGCTGTGGGCCAAAAATTAACTGAGGCGTGCCAGGGAGGTTGGGGATTATCCGAGTATGGTCCGTTTAATTTTTTGTGGCCATTTGGGTGGACAAACGGGAGAAACAGTGCAAACGGGGCATTTTGGGCCAAATCGATGTGCTATATAGCCCACAGTTTTGGGGGTGGGCTCGAAGTCCGGGCGTGCTGTGGGCCAAAAACTGACGGCAGCGTTCCAAGGAGGATGGGGATCATCCCAGTGTGGTTCATTTAATTTTTCTTGACTATTTGGGTGGCCAAACGGTAGAAACGGCGCGAATAGGGCATATTTGGGCAAAATCAGTGTGCTATAGTCTATGATTTTGGGGGTGGGCCCGGAGTCCGAGCGTGCTGTGGGCCAAAAATCGATCGGAGCATGAAGGGGGGATGGGAGTCATCTCAGTGAGGTCCGTTTTATTTTACGTGGCAATTAGGGTTGATAAACGGTCGTATCGGCGCGAACGGGCCATTTTCGAGCCAAATTGGTGTGCTATAGCCCACGATTTTGGGGGTTGGCCTGGGGTCAGGGCCTACTGATGTCCAAAAATCAATTGGGGTGTGCCAGGGAGGTTGGGGATCATCCCAGTATAGTCCGTTTAATTTTTCGTTGCCATTTGGGTGGACAAACGAGCGAAATAGGGAGAACGGGCATTTTCGGGCCAAATCAGTGTGCTATAGCCCACGGTTTCGATCGTGGGCCCAAGGTTTGGGCGGTCTTTGGGCCAAAAATCGACCAGGGCGAGCTACAGAGGTTGGGGATCATCCCAATGTGGTTCGTTTAAGTTTTTGCGGCCATTTGGGTGGAAAAGCGAGAGAAACGGCGCTAACGAGGCATTTTTGGGCCAAATTGGTGTGTTATACACCATGGTTTTGGGGGTGGGCATGGGGTCCGGGAATGCTGTGATCCAAAAATCGACCAGGGCATGCCAGGGAGGTTAGGTATCATTCCAGTGTGGTCCGTTTAATTTTCAAGTCACCTACACCAACTAAAAACGTCACCCTCTCCCAAAAAGCTTCAAACAATCCACAACAATGGTGGATCTAGCTCAAAACCAACCAAACTTCACTCTAAAAGTAGATCTAGACTCCTTAGGTGTTAGAGAATAAGAATATAACTCAAGAAATCTTCAAAACAAAGTAAAATCTTGTAGATCTAAGACTTTAAATTCGGATCTAACATAAGACAAAACTAGACACCATTTTTTTTTTTGTATTTTCTGATTTTTGACTCTTTTTTGTTGAGATTTTCTAAGAAAGAACACTAAAACCAAGATTTAGGGATGTTGGCACAACCCTAACAAAGGCTTTGATACCAAATGATAGCCTAAAGGCTTTGAACACACGAAAATGGTTACTAAGATGCAAATTCCAGTAACCAAATAAAGAGAACACACATAGAATGGAGATGAAGAAGAAGAAGAATGCTTGAAATTAAAGGATAGATAGAAAGACCCTTATTCCTATTCAATGATTAGCACTTGAAGATGTTTCAAAACCTTCAACACACCTCACAAATAAGAGTTCAAACCTTCCTCTTAGGGGACCCAAAGGAAACACTCTTCCTCAAGTACACCTTTCTTGCCAAATTATCCAAAACAAGTGAAACCCTAACTTCAAATGTTCTTGGACCAATTTTCAGATTCTAAGAGCTAAAACTAGAGACTAAAAACTACAATATAAGAGTAATATCCAATTTCATCAAACTCTAATGAAAAGAGAAGTAAAATGGTCTATTTATACTATTACATGCCAAATGACAAAAATGCCCTTAATGAGGGCTTAGAAATGGGCGCCTATGGAGTGTATATTTGGAGTGTAAAATGTCTTTATTGTCCTTTACTTGAGGCGCCTACAAAGTGTATGAGTTCCCCTCCTTTTTTCTCTTCACCAAAGCTTTAAAATACTCCAAAAGTCTTCAATTGCTTGCCAATTCGGAAGCCTTAACCCTTAGACAATACCTTGTGCTCTTGATGCTCATTATGATTGTATCAGCTATAACCCAATATTTTGGGGGTGGGCCTGGGGTCCGGGCATGCTGTAGGCCAAAAATCAATCGAGGCATGACAGAGAGGTTGGGGATCATTCCAGTGTGGTCTGTTTAATTTTTCGTGGCTATTTAGGAGGATAAAAGGGTGAAACGGTGCGAGCGGGGAATTTTTAGGCCAAATCGGTGTGCTATCCCATGGTTTTGGGGTTGGGACCGGGGTCTGGGTGTGCTGTGGGCCAAAAATCGACTGAGGCATGCCAGGGAGTTGGGGATCATCCTAGTGTGGTTCATTTAATTTTTTGTGGATATTTCGGTCGACAAATGGGTGAAACGGCGCACGGGGTGTTTTCGGGTCAAATTGGTGTGCTATAGCCCACAGTTTTGAGGGTGAACCCCGGTGCCAAAAATCGACCGAGGTGTGCCATGAAGGTTAGGAATTATTCGACTGTGGTCTGTTTAATTTTTTGTGGCTATTTGGGTGGACAAACGGACGAAATAGTATGAATGGGGCATTTTTAGGCTAAATCGGTGTGCTATAGCCCACGGTTTCAGGGGTGGGCCAGGGGTCCGAGCATGCTGTAGGCCGAAAATTGACCGGTTCATGTCAGAAAGGTTGGGAATTATCCCAGTGTGGTTCTCTTAATTTTTTGAGGCTATTTGGGGGGACAAAGGGTTGAAACTGCGTGAATGGGAGATTTTAGGGCCAAATCAGTGTGATATTTTCCACGATTTGGTGGGTGGGTTTGGGGTTCGGGCATGTTGTGGGACAAAAAATGATCGGGGCATGCCAAGGAGGTTGGGGATCATCCAAGTATGGTCCATTTAGTTTTTCGTGGCCATTAGGGGGGACAAACGAGCGAAACGGTGCGAATGGGGTATTTTCAGGCTAAATCGGTATGCTACAGCCTATGGTTTTGGGGGTGGCCTTGGGGTCTAGGTATTCTGTGGGTCAAAAATTAACCCGGGCGTACCAGGAATGTTGGGGATCATCCCAATGTGCTTCGTTTAATTTTTCGTGGCCATTTGGGTGGATAAACGGGCGAAACAACACGAATGGGGTATTTTTAGGCAAAATCGATGTGTTATAACCCACGGTTTTAGGGGTGGGCCCTGGGTCCAGGCGTGTTGTGGGCGAAAAATCAACTGAGGCATGTCAGGGAGATTGGGGATCATCCCAGTGTGCTCCATTTAATTTTTCATGGAAATTTAGGTGGACAAACAGGTAAAATGACACAAAAAGGGCATTTTCAAGCTAAATCGGTGTGCTATAGCCCACGATTTTGGGGGTAGGCCCGAGGTCCGGGTGTGCTATGGGCCAAAAATTGATTGGGGCATGCCAGGGGGTCGAGGAACGTCCTAGAATAGTTTGTTTTATTTTTTGTGGCCATTTGGGTGGACAACCGGGTGAAACGCCATGAATGGGGCATTTTCGAGCCAAATCAGTATGCTATAGTCAATGGTTTCGTGGGTGGGCTCGGGGTTTGGACGTGTTGTGGGCCAAAAATTGATCGAGGCATGCTAGGGAGGTTGGGTATCATCCCAGTGAGGTTCATTTAATTTTTTGTGGCCATTTGGGTGGAAAAACGGGCAAAACGGCGCGAACGGGGTGTTTTCGGGCCAAATCTGTGTGCTATAGCTTACGGTTTTAGGGGTGGCCCCGGGGTCCTAGTGTGCTGTGGGTTGAAAATTGACTGAGGCATGCCAAGGAGGTTGGGCATTATCCCAGTGTGGTCCATTTAATTTTTCGTGGCCATTTGGGTGGACAAACGGGCGAAACAGGGCAAACAGGGCATTTTCGAGCCAAAACGGCGTACTATAGCCCTCTATTTTAAGGGTGGGCCTAGTGTCCAGGTGTGCTATTGGCCAAATATCGATCGGGGCATGATAGGGAGGTTGGGATCATCCCAGTATAGTCCATTTAATTTATTATGGCATTTTGTGTAGACAAACAGGTGAAACGGCACGAATGGGGCATTTTCAGGCAAAATAGGTGTGCTATAGCCCATGGATTTGGGTTTGGCCTAGGATCCGGGCATGTTGTGGGCTGAAAATCAACCGAGGCATGTCAGGGAGGTTGGGGATCGTCCAAGTGTGGTCCATTTAATTATTCGTGGCCATTTGGGTGGATAAAAGGGCAAACTAGCGCGAACAGGGCATTTTCGAGCAAAATCGATGTGCTATAGCCTACAATTTTGGGGGTGGACTCGGGGTCCAGGAGTATTGTGGGATGAAAATCAACTAGGACATTCCAAGGAGATTGGAGATCGTTCCAGTGTAGTCCGTTTAATTTTTTGTGGCTATTTGGGAAGACAAATGGGTGAAACTATGCAAACGGGGCATTTTCGGGATAAATCGGTGAGTTATAGCCCACGGTTTTGGGGGTAGAACCGGGGTCCGGAAATGCTGTGGGCTAAAAATCAACCGAGTTATGCCAGGGAGGTTGGGAATCATCCCAGTGTGGACCGTTTAATTTTTTGTGGCCATTTGGTGGACAAACGGGAAAAACGGTACAATCGGGGTATTTTTGAGCTAAATCGGTGAGCTATAGCCCACGGTTTTGGGGGTGCGCCCAGGGTCCAGGCGTGCCGATGGCCAAAAATCGACCGAGGCATTCCAAGGAGGTTGGGGATCATTCCAGTGTGGTTCATTTAATTTTCTATTGCCATTTGGGTGGACAAACGGGCGAACCACACTAATGGGAAATTTTTGGTATAAATCGATGTGCTATAGCCTATGGTTTTAAGGCTGGGCCCGGGGTTCAAGTATACTATGGGCCAAAAATTGATCGGGGCATGCCAGGGAGGTTGGGGATCATTCTAGTGTGGTCCGTTGAATTTTTTGTGGCCATTTGGGTGGACAAACGATCAAAACGGCGTGAACGGGGCATTTTTGAGCCAAATTGTTGTACTATAGCCTACGGTTTTAGAGGTGGGCTCGGGGTTCGAGCATGTTGTGAGCCAAAAATCGACCAGGGCGTGCCAAGGAGATTGAGGATCATCCCAATGTGGTCTATTTATTTTTTGTGTCAATTTGGGTGGACAAATGGGCAAAATGGCACAAATGGAGTATTTTCGAGCCAAATCTGTGTGCTATAGCCCACGGTTTTGGAGATGGACTCGGGGTTCGAGCGTGCTGTGGGCCAAATATTGACCGGGGCATGCCAGGGAGGTTGGGGATCATCCTAGTGTGGTCTGTTTAATTTTTTGTGGCCATTTGGGTGGACAACCGGGCGAAACGGCATGAACTGGCATTTTTGAGCCAAATCGGTGTGCTATAGCCCATGGTTTTGGGGTTGCGCCCAGGTTCCGGGCGTGTTGTCGGTCAAAAATCGACCGGGGCATGCCAGGGAGGTTAGGAATTATCCCAGTAGGTTCCGCTTAATTTTTCATGGCCATTTGGGTGGACAAATGGGCGAAACGGCACGAATAAGGCATTTTAGGGCCAAATCGGCGTGCTATAGCCCATGATTTCGGGGGTAGGTCCGGGGTCTGAGCATGTTGTGGGTTAAAAATCAACCGAGACATGCCAAGGAGGTTGGGGATCATCTCAGTAAGGGTCGTTTAGTTTTGATGGCTAGTTGGATGGACAAACAGGTGAAACGGCGCGAATGGGGAATTTTTGGGATAAATCGATGTGCTATAGCTTACGGTTTTGGGTGTGGATCCAGGGTTCGGGCGTGCTGTAGGTCAAAAATCAATGGAGGCATGCCAGGGAGGTTGGGCATCGTCCTAGTATGGGCCGTTTGATTTTTCATATCTATTTGGGTGGACAAACGGGCGAAACGGTGAGAATGGGGCATTTTCGAGCCAAATTAGTGTGCTATAGCCCATCGTTTTCTAGGTGGGCACGGGGTCCAAGTGTGCCGTGGGAAAAAATTGACCGAAGCGTGCCAGGGAGTTTCAGGATCATCCCAGTGTAGTTCATTTAATATTTTGTGGCCATTTGGATGAACAAACGGGCAAAACGGCGCGAATGGGATATTATCGACCCAGTGTGGTTCGTTTAATTTTTTGTGACCATTTGGTTGGAGAAACGGGAAAAATGGCGCTAACGGAGCATTTTAGGGCCAAATCGGTGTTCTATAGCCCACGATTTTAGGGATGGGCCCAGGGTCTATGCGTGTTGTAGGCCAAAAATCAATCGAGGCATGTTAGGGAGGTTGGGGATCATCTTAGTGTGGACCGTTTAAATTTTTTTGGTGATTTGGGTAAACAACCAGGCGAAACAGTGTGAACTAGCATTTTCGGGCCAAATCGGTGTGCTATAACCCACGGTTTTGGGGGTGGGCTTGAGGTTCGGGTGTGCTGTGCTCCAAAATTAAACTGGGCATGCCGTGGAGGTTGGGAACTATCCCAGTATGGTCCGCTTAATTTTTCGTGGCCATTTAGGGGGAAGATTGGTAAAACAGCGTGAATTGGGCATTTAGGGCCAAATCGATGTGCTATAGCCTACGGTTGCGGGGGTGGGTCCGGGGTCCTACCGTGCTCTAGGCCGATAATTGATTGGTGCATACCAGGGAGGTTGGGATCATACCAGTATGGTCCGTTTAGTTTTTCATGGCCATTTGGTTGGACAAACGGGCGAAACAATGCGAATGGGGTTTTTTCAGGATAAATTGGTGTGCTACAGCCTACGATTTTTGGGATCATCCCAGTGTGGTCCGTTTAATTTTTCATGTCCATTTGGGTGGACAAACAAGCGAAATAGCACGAATGGGGCATTTTTGAGCCAAATCAGTTTGCTACTACCCACAGTTTTGAGGGTGGGCCGGGGTCCGAGTGTGCTATGGGACAAAAATAAACTAGGGTGTGCCAGGGGGTTGGGTATCATCCCAGTATGGTCCATTTAATTTTTCGTGGCCATTTGGGTGGGAAAACGGGCGAAACGGCACGAACAGGGCATTTTTGGGTCAAATCAGTGTACTATAGCTCACGGTTTTACGGGTGGGCCCAGGGTCCAAGCGTGCTGTGGGGAAAAAATTGATCAGAGCCTTCCAGGGAGTTTGGGGATTATCCCAGTGTGGTCCGTTTAATTTTTCGTGGCCATTTGGTTCGACAAATAGGTGAAACAACGCGAATGGGACATTTTCGAGCCAAATCGGTATGGTATAGCCTACGGTTTTTGGATTTGTCCTAGGATTGGGGCATGCTATGGGCCAAAAATCGATTGAGCTATGCTAAGTAGGTTGGCGATCATCTCAGTGTGGTCCGTTTAATTTTTTGTGGCTATTTGGGTGGACAAACGGGCGAAACGGTGCGAACAAGGCATTTTTGGGCCAAATCGGTGGGCCTAGGGTTCGAGTTTGTTATGTGCAACACATTGATTGGGGCATGCCAGGGAGGTTAGGGATCATCCTAGTGTGGTCCACTTAATTTTTTATGGCGATTTTGGTGGACAACCGGCCATAATAGCGCGAATGGGCATTTTTGAGCTGAATTAGTGTGCTATAGACCACGGTTTTGGGGATGGGCCTAGGGTATGGGTGTGCTGTAGGCGAAAAATCAATCGAGGTATGCCAGGGAGGTTGAGAATTTTCCCAGTGTGGTCCGCTTAATTTTTTATGGCCATTTGGGTAGTCAAATGGGTGAAACAGTGCGAATAGGGCATTTTAGGGCCAAATAGACGGGCTATAGCCCACGATTTTGGGGGTGGGTCCGGGCTCTGGCATGCAGTAGGCCAAAAATTAATTGGAGCATGCCAGGGAGGTTGGGGATCATTTCAGTATGGTCCGTTTAGTTTTTCATGGATATTTGGCTGGACAAACGGGCGAAATAGCGCGAATGGGGTATTTTCGAGCTAAATCTGTGTGCTATAGACTATGGTTTTGGGGGGGCCTGGGTTCCGGGCGTGTTGTGAGTTGAAAATCGACTGAGGCATGCCAGGGAGGTTAGGGATCATCCCAGTATGGTCCGTATAATTTTTCATGGCAATTTGGGTGGACAAACGGGTGAAATAGTGCATATGGGGCATTTTTGGGATAATTCAGTGTGTTATAGCCCACGGTTTTGGGATTTGACCTGGTATTCGGGTGTGCTGTGGGCTAAAAATCGATCGGGGTGTGAAAGGGAGGTTTGGGATCATCCTAGTGTGGTCCGTTAATTTTTTGTGGCTATTTCGGTGGACAAATGGGCGAAACAGCTCAAACGGGGAATTTTTAGGCCAAATCAGTATGCTACAGCCCACAGTTTGGGGGGTGGGCCCAGGGTCTGAGCGTGCTGTGTGCAAAAAATTGACTGGGGTAAGCCAGTGAGGTTGGGGATCGTCCTTGTGTGATCCTTTTAATGTTTCATGGACATTTGGGTGGACAACCGGGCGAAAAGGTGCAAACTAGCATTTTCGTGACAAATAGGTGTGCTATAGCCCACAATTTTTGGGGTGGGCCCAGGGTTCGGGTGTTGTGTGGGCTGAAAATCTACCGGGGCATGCCAGAGAGGTTGGGAATTGTCTGAGTGCGGTCCGCATAATTTTCAATGGCCATTTGGGGAGGATAAATGGACGAAACGGCGCGAATGGAGCCTTTTAGGGCTAAATCAGTGTGCTATAGCCCACGATTTCGGGGGTGGGTCTGGGGTCCGGGTGCGCTATGGGCCAAAAATCGACCGGGGTATGCCAGGGAGGTTGGGGATCATCTCAGTATGGTCTATTTAGTTTTTTGTGGCCATTAGGGTGGACAAACGGGCGAAACAGCAAGAATGGGGCATTTTCGAGGTAAATCGGTTTGCTATAGCCTACGGTTTTGGGGGTTGGCCCGGGGTTCGGGCATACTGTGAGTCAAAAATCGACCAGGGTGTGCTAGGGAGGTTGGGAATCATCCCAGTGTGCTTCAATTAATTTTTCGTTGCCATTTGAGTGGACAAACGGACAACACGACACAAATGGGGCATTTTTCTGCCAAATTGGTGTGCTATAGCCCATGGTTTCAGGGGTGGACCCTGGGTCCGGGCGTACTGTAAGCGAAAAATTGATCGGGGCATGTTAGGGAGATTGGGGATCATCCCAGTGTGCTCTATTTAATTTTTCGTCGCTATTTGGGTGGACAAACAGGCAAAATAACGTAAATGGGGCATTTTTGAACCAAATTGGTGTGCTATAGCCCATGGTTTTTTGGGTGGGCCCGAGTTTCAGGCATGCTGTGGGCGGAAAGTTTACTGGGGCGTGCAAGAGAGGTTAGGGATCATCTCAGAGTGGTCCGTTTAATTTTTTATGGCCATTTGAGTGGAAAACCGGGTAAAACGACACGAATGGGGCATTTTTTAGCCAAATCGGTGTGCTATAGCCAACGCTTTCATGGGTGGGCTCAAGGTCTAGGCGTGCTGTGGTCCAAAAATCAACCGGGGCATGCCAGGAAGGTTGGGGATCATCCTAGTGTGGTCCATTTAATTTTTCAAGGCCATTTGGGTGGAGAAACTGGAAAAACAGCGCAAACGGGGTGTTTTCATGCCAAATCGGTGTGCTATAGCCCACGGTTTTGGGGCTGGCGTCATGGTTCGAGCGTGTTGTATGCTGAGAATTTACCGAGGCATGCCAGGGAGGTTGGGTATCATCCCAGTGTGGTCTGTTTAATTTTTTTGGGCCACTTGGGTAGACAAATGGGTGAAACGGGGTAAACAACGAAATTTTAAGCCAAAACGGTGTGCTATAGCCAACGGTTTTGGGGTGGGCCCAGTGTCTGAGCGTGCTATTGGATGAATATCGATTGGGGCATGATAGGGAGGTTGGGGATCATCATAGTGTAGTCTTTTTAATTTTGGTTGCATTTTGTGTTGACAAACAGGTGGAACGGCGCGAATGGAGAATTTTATGGCAAAATTGGTGTGCTATAGTCCATGGTTTTGGGGGTGGGCTCGGGGTCCGGGCGTGCTGTCGGCTGAAAATTGACCGGGGCGTGCCAGGGACGTTGGTGATCATCCCAATATGGTCCGTTTAATTTTTCATATCCAATTGGGTGGAAAAACAGGCGAACCGACGCGAACGGGGCATTTTCAGGCCAAATCGGTGTGCTACTACCCACGATTTTGAAGGTGTGCTGGGGTTCGAGCGTACTACGGGCCAAAAATAAACCAAGACGTGCCAGGGGGTGGGGATCATCCTAGTATGGTTTGTTTAATTTTTTGTGGCTATTTGGATAGACAAACGGGCAAAACAACACGAACGAGGCATTTTTGGGCCAAATCAGTGTGCTATAACCTATGATTTTGCGGGTTAGCCCGGAGTTTAAGCATGCTGTGGAAAAAAAACTTATCGAAGCATGTCAGGGAGTTTGGGGATTTTCCTAGTGTGTTCCGTTTAATTTTTTGTGGTCATTTGGGTTGACAAATGGGCGAAACGACGTGAATGGGACATTTTCGAGCCAAATCGGTGTGCTATACAGCACAGTTTTGGGATTTGGCCCGATATTTACGCATTTTATGGGCCAAAAATTTATTGGGGTGTGCTAAAGAGGTTGGGGATCATCCCAGTGTGGTCTGTATAATTTTTTGTGGCCATTTGGGTGGACAAACGACTAAAACGATGTGAATGGAGTATTTTCAGGCCAAATCGGTGTGCTATATCCCACGATTTTGAGTGTGGCCCCAGGTTTCGGGGGTTGTGTCGGCCAAAAATTGATTGGGGTGTGCCAGGGAGGTTGGGGATCATTCCAGTGTGGTCCATTTAATTTTTCATTGCCATTTGGGAGGAAAAACAAGTGAAACGACACTAACAGGGCATTTTCAATCTAAATCGGTGTGCTATATACTACAGTTTTGGGGTGGGCTCGGGGTTCGGGCATGCTATTGGCATAAAATTGATCGGAGCGTGCCAGGGAAGTTGGGGATCGTTCTCGTGTGGTCTATTTAATTTTTTATGGCCATTTGGGTGGACAAACAGGCAAAACGGCGCGAACGGGGCATTTTTAAGCCAAATAGGTGTGCTATAACCCATGGTTTCATAGGTGGGCTCGGGTTTCGAGCGTGCTGTGGGTCAAAAATCGATCGGGTCTAGCTAAGGAGATTGGGGATCAGCCCAGTGTTTTCCGTTTAATTTTTCGTGTCTATTTGTGTGGACAAATGGGAAAACAGCATAAACGGGGCATTTTCGGGCTATATTGGTTTGCTATATAGCCCATGTTTACGGGGATGGGCCCGTGTTCCAAGCATGCTGTGGGCCAAAAATTGATCAGGGCATTCCAGGGATCTTGGGGATTGTTCTAGTGTGGTTCGTTTAATTTTTCGTGGCCATTTGGGTGGACAACCAGGCAAAACGACGTGAATTGGCATTTTCATGCTAAATCGGTGTGCTATAGTCCACGGTTTTGGGGTTGGACCCGGGGTTCAGGCGTTGTGTGGGGCAAAAATTTACTAGGGCATGCCAGGGAGGTTAGGAATTGTCCCAGTGTGATCCGCTTAATTATTCGTGGTCATTTGGGTGGACAAATGGGAGAAACGCCGTGATTAGGGCATTTTAGGGCCAAATCGGTGTGCTATAGTTCACGGTTTCGGTGGTGGGTCTGGGGTCTGGGCATATTATCGGTGGTTGGGGATCATCTCAGTGCAGTCCGTTTAATTTTTTATGTCCATTTGGGTGGACAAACGGGCAAAACGGCGTAAACAGGACATTTTTTGGCTTAATCAATGTGCTACTGCCCTCGATTTCGAGGGTGGGCCGGGGTCCAGGCGTGTTGTGGGCCAAATATAGACCGGGGCGTGCCAGGGAGGTTGGGGATCATCCCAGTATGGTCCGTTTAATTTTTCGTGGCCATTTGGTGGACAAACGAGGGTGGGCTCAGGGTCCTAGCATTCTGTTGGCAAAAAATAGACCGAAGCATGCCAAGGAGTTTAAGAATTGTCCCAGTATGATCCGTTTAATTTTTTGTGGCCATTTGGGTGGACAAACGGCGCGAATGGGACATTTTCGAGCCAAATCGGTATGCCATAGACCACAGTTTTGGGATTTAGCCCGAGATTCGAGTGTGTTATGGGCCAAAAATTGATATGGGTATGCCAGGGAGCTTGAGGATCATCCCCGTATCGTCCGTTTAATTTTAGTGGTATTTGGATGGACAAACGGACGAAAAGGCGCGAATGGGGCATTTTCGGGCTAAATCGGTGTGCTATAACCCACGGTTTTAGGGGTGGGCCCAGGGTCCGAGCGTGTTGTGTGCAGAAAATTGACAGGGGCATGCCAGGGAGGTTGGGATCATACTAGTATGGTCCGTTTAATTTTTTGTGGCTATATGGGTGGACAACCGGGTGAAACAGTGTGAACTTGCATTTTCGGACCAAATCAGTGCGCTGTAGCCCATGGTTTTAGGGATGGGCTCGGGGTCTGGGCGTGCTGTGGGCCAAAAATCGATCGAGGCATGCCAGGGAGATTGGGAATTATCCCAGTGTGGTCCACTTAATTTTTTGTGGCCATTTGGGTGGTAAAATGGGCGAAACGACGTGAATTTGGCATTTTAGGGCCAAATCGATGTGCTAAAGCCCATGGTTTTGAGGGTGGGTCCGGGGTCCGGGCGTGCTGTGCGCTGAAAATTAACCGAGGCATGCCAGGGAGGTTAGGGAACATTCCAGTAGTGTCCGTTTGGTTTTTCGTGACCATTTGGGTGGACAAACAGGCGAAACGTCGCGAATGGGGCATTTTTAGGCTAAATCGGTGCGCTATAGTCTACGGTTTTGGGGGTGGGCCCGGGGTCCGAGCATGCTGTGGGTCGAAAATTAACGGGGGCATGCTAGGAAGGTTGGGGATTATCCCAGTGTGGTCCGTTTAAATTTTTTATTGCCATTTAGGTAGACAAATGGGCGTAACATTGCGAATAGGGCATTTTCGGGACAAATCAGTGTGCTATTGCCCACGGTTTAGGGATTTGGCTCGGGATTCGAGCATAATGTGGACCAAAAATTGATCAAGGTGTGCCAGGGAGGTTTAGGATTATCCCAGTATGGTCCGTTTAATTTTTGTGGCCATTTGGATGGACAAACAGGCAAAACGGCGCGAACGAGGCATTTTTTGCCTAATTCAGTATGCTACAGCCCACGGTTTTGGGTGTGGGCCCAAGGTCCAAGCGTGCTGTGTGCAGAAAATTGACTAAGGCATGCCAGGGAGGTTGGGGATCGTCCTTGCATGTTTCGTTTAAATTTTAGTGGATATTTGGGTGGACAACCGGGCAAAAAAGCGCAAACTATCATTTTCGTGACAAATCAGTGTGCTATAGACTACGATTTTGGGGGTGGGCCCGGGGTCCAAGCATGTTGTGGGCTGAAAATTGATCGGGGTATGGCAGAGAGGTTAGAAATTATCCCAGTGTGGTCTGCTTAATTTTTAATGGCCATTTGGGGAAACAAATAGGCGAAATGGTGCGAATTAGGCATTTTAGGGCCAAATCGGTGTGCCATAGCCCAGGGTTTCAGGGGTGAGTCTAGGGTCCGGGCTTGCTGTGGGCCAAAAATCGATAAGGCCATGCCAGGGAGGTTGGGGATCGTCCTAGTATGGTCCGTTTAGTTTTTTGTAGCCATTTGAGAGGACAAATGGGTAAAACAACGCAAATAGGGCATTTTTGGGCTAAATCGGTGTGCTATAGCCTACGATTTGGGGATAAGCCCAGAGTCTGGGCGTTCTGTGGGTTGAAAATCAATCAGGGCATGCCAGGGAGGTTGGGGATCATCCTAGTATGGTCTATTTAATTTTTCATGGCCATTTGGGTGGACAAATAAGCGAAACAGCGCAGATGGGGCATTTTCGCGACAAATCAATGTGCTATCGCCCGCGGTTTTGAGATTTGGCCTGGGATTCAGTCGTGCTGTGGGCAAAAAATTAATTGGGTCTAGCTAAGGAGATTGGGGATCATCCCAGTGTAGTCCGTTTAATTTTTTGTGTCTATTTGTGTGGACAAACGAGCAAAACGGCATAAATGGGGCATTTTCGGGCTAAATCGGTGTGCTATAGTCCACGGTTTTGAGGGTGGGTCTGGGGTCTGGGCGTGCTATGGGCCGAAAATCAACTAGGGCATGCCCAGGAAGTTAGGGATCGTCCTAGTATGGTCTGTTTAGTTTTTCGTGGCCATTTGGATGGACAAATGGGCGAAACAGCGCGAATGGGGCATTTTCGGGATAAATCTGTGTGTTTTAGCCTACGGTTTTGGTGGTGGTCCAGGGGTCCGGGCGTGCAGTGGGCCAAAAATTGATCGGGGCGTGACAGGGAGATTGGGGATCATCCCAATGTGGTCCGTTTAATTTTTCATCGCCATTAGAGTGGACAAACGTGTGAAATAGCGCGAAAGGGGAATTTTTGGGATAAATCGATGTGCTATAGCCCACGGTTTCGAGGGTAGGCCGGTGGGTCGGGTGTGCTGTGGGCCAAAAATTGATCGGGGCATGCCAGGGAGGTTAGGGATATTCAAGTGTGGTCGTTTAATTTTTCGTGGGCATTTGGGTGGACAAACAAGCGCAAAGGCGCGAATAGGGCATTTTCAGGTGAAATTGGTTTTCTATAGCCCATGGTTTCTGGGGTGGGGCGGGGGTCCGATCGTGCTGTGGGCGAAAAATCGATCGGGGCGTGCCAGGGAGGTTGGGGATCATTTTAGTATGGTCCGTTTAATTTTTTGTGGCTATTTTGGTGGACAAGTGAGTGAAGCAGCACGTATGGGGCATTTTTTAGCCAAATCAGTGTGCTACAGCCTATGGTTTTGGGGGTGGGCCCCGGGTTCGAGCGTGTTGTGGGCAAAAAATTGACCTGGGCGTGCCAGGGAATTGGGGATCATCCCAGTGTGGTCCATTTAATTTTTCGTGGATATTTGGGTTGACTAACGGGCGAAATGGCATGTAAGGAGCATTTTCGGGCCAAATAGATTTGCTATAGCACTGGTTTCAGGGGTGGGCTCGGGGTTTGGGAGTACTGTGTGCTCAAATTTGACCTGGACGTTCCAGGGAGTTCGGGGATCATACCAGTATGGTCCGTTCAATTTTTTGTGGCCATTTGGGTGGACAACCGTGTGAAACGGCATGAACGGGGCATTTTCGGGCCAAATTAGTGTGCTATAGCCCATGATTTCGGGCGTGCTGTGGGCCAAAAATTAACCGGGGTATGCTAGGGGGTTGAGGATCATTCCTGTGTGGTACGTTTAATTTTTCATGGCCATTTGGGTGGAGAAATAGGTGTAACGATGCGAACTATACATTTTTGGGCTAAATTGGTGAGCTATAGCCCACGGTTTTAGGGGTGGGCCGAGGGTCCAGGCAGGCTGTAGGCAAAAAATTAATCGGGACGTGCCAGGGAGCTTGGGTATAGTCCCAGTGTGGTTCTTTTAATTTTGCATGGCTATTTCAGTGGATAAACAGGCGAAACGGAGCGAACAGAGCATTTTTGGGATAAATCTATGTGCTACAGCCCATGGTTTTGGGGGTGGACCTGGGGTCCAGGCATGGTGTACGTCAAAAATTGACCGAGGCATGCCAGAGAGGTTGGGGATCGTCTAAGTGTGGTCCGTTTAAATTTTTGGGGCCATTTGGGTTGACAAACAGGCAAAACGGCGCGAACGGGGCATTTTGGTTCGTTTAATTTTGCATGGCCATTTTGGAGGACAAACTGGCTAAACAGAGCGAACGGGTCATTTTCGCACCAAATTGATGTGCTATTGCCGATAGTTTTGGGGGTGGGCCCGAGGTCCGGGCATGCTGTGGGACAAAAATATTGGGTTGTGTTAAGCTGGTTGGGGTTTGTCCCAGTGCGGTCCGTTTAATTTTTTGTGGCCATTTGGGTGGACAAACAGGCAAAACAGATTGTACGGGGCATTTTCGGGCCAAATCGGTGTGCTATAGCCCACGGTTTTAGGGGTGGACACGGGGTCCGGGTGTGTTGTGGGCCAAAATTGATCGGGCCATACCAGGGAGGTTGGAGATCATGCCATAATGGTTTGTTTAATTTTTTATGGCAATTTGGGTGGACAAACGGGCGAAACGGCATAAACGGGGCATTTTTGGGGCAAATCCGTGTGCTATAGACCACAGTTTCAGTGGAGTGCCCAGGGTTATGGCGTGCTGTGGGCCGAAAATAGACCCGGCATACTAGGGAGGTTGGTGTTCATCCCAGTGTGGTTCATTTAATTTTTTGTTGCCATTTGGGTTAACTAACGGGCGAAACAGCGCAAACGGGGCATTTTCAGGACAAAGCGGTGTGATTTAGCTTACGGTTTCGTGGGTTGGCCCGTGGTCCGACCGTGCTATGGACTGAAAATCAACAGAGGCTTGCCAAAGAAGTTGGGGATCATCCCAGTGTGGTTCATTTAATTTTTTGTGACCAGTTGCACGGACAAACAGGCGAAAAAGCTTGAACGGGGGATTTTTGTGCCATATCGATGTGTTGTAGCCACGGCTTTGGGGGTGGGCCCAGGGTCTAGGTGTGTTATGCGCCAAAAATCAACCGGGGCATAAAGGAAAGTTGGGAATCTTCCCAGTATGATCCTTTTAAATTTACGTGGCAATTTGGGTGGATAAACGGTCGTACCAGCGTAAATGGGGCTCTTTTTGATCGAATCGGTGTGCTATAGCCTACAATATTTAGAGTGAGCCCGGGGTCCAGGCGTGTTGTGGTTGGGGATCGTCCCAGTATGGTCCATTTAATTTTT
Source organism: Capsicum annuum (assembly GCF_002878395.1). Classification (NCBI taxonomy): domain Eukaryota; kingdom Viridiplantae; phylum Streptophyta; class Magnoliopsida; order Solanales; family Solanaceae; genus Capsicum; species Capsicum annuum. The sequence continues at coordinate 38,689,477 of NC_061118.1, read as the reverse complement.
TGAGGCCATTTGGGTGGACAAATGGGTAAAATAGTGCAGATGGGGCATTTTCGAGCCAAAAAGGTTTGCTACAGCCCACGGTTTCGGGTGTGGGTTCAGGGTCCGAGCGTGCTGTGAGTCAAAAATTGATAGAGACGTGCCAGGGAGGTTAGGAATCATCCCAGTGTGGTTCGTTTAATTTTTTATGGCCATTTGCGTGGACAAATGGGCGAAACAGCGCAAACAAATCATTTTCAGGCCAAATCAGTGTGTTATAGCCCACGGTTTCAGGGATGGGCCCTAGGTCCGGGCATGTAAATGAGGTTAGGGATTGTCGGAATGTGGTTCGTTTAATTTTTTGTGGCCATTTGGGTGGACAGAGAGACGAAACGATGCGAATGGGAAATTTTAGGCCAAATCGGTGTTTTATAAACCACGATTTTGGGGGAGGGCTCAAGGTCCGAGCGTGCTGTGGGCAAAAAATCGACAGAGGCATGCCAAGGAGGTTTGGGATCATTCCAGTGGGGTTTGTTTAATTTTTCGTGGCGATTTGGGTAGGTAAACAGGCAAAACGGCGCGAATGTGGTAATTTTGGGCCAAATCGGTGTGCTATAGTCCACGATTTTAGGGGTGGGACTGGGGTTCGGGCGTGCTATTGGTTAAAATTTGATGAAGACATGAATAAAGGTTAGGAATTATCTCAGTGTGGTCCATTTAATTTTACGTGGCAATTTGGGTGGACAAACGGCCGTGACGGCACGAATGGAGCATTTTTGGGCTAAAATAGTATGCTACAGCCCACGGTTTTGCGGTTGGGTCTGGGGTCAGGGCGTGCTGTGGTCTAAAAATTGAGTGGGGCATGCCAGGGAGGTTGGGGATCATCACAGTGTGGTCCATTTTATTTTTTGTGGCCATTTGGGTAGACAAACGAGCGAAACAATGTGAACGGGGCATTTTTGGGCAAAATCGATGTCCAAACCCGTGGTTTTGAGGTTGGGCCCGAGGTTCGAGCGTGCTGTGGGCCAAAAATCGACCGTGGGGAGCTAGGGAGGTCGGGGATTATCCCAGTGTGGTTCATTTAGTTTTTCGTCATCATTTGGGTGGAAAAACTGGAGAAACGACGCTAACTGGGCATTTATATGCCAAATCGATGTGTTATAGACCACGGTTTTGAGGGTGCTCAAGGGTATGGGCGTGCTGTGGTCTAAAAATTGATCGAGCTATGTCAGGGAGGTGGGGATCATCCCAGCGTGGTCTGTTTAATTTTTTGTGGCCATTTGGGTGGACAAACGGGCTAAACGACACGAACGAGGCATTTTTGGGCCAAATAGGTGTGCTATAGCCCATGGGTTTAGGTGTGGGCACGGGGTTCGAGTGTTCTGTGGGTTGAAAATCAACTGGGGCATGCCACGGAGGTTAGGAATCGTCCCAGTGTAGTTTGTTTAGATTTTCGTGGACATTTGGGTGGACAAACAGGCAAAACAGCACAAACGGGGCATTTTTAAGTCAAATCGGTGTGCTATATCCCACAGGTATGGGGGTGGGCCGGAGGTTCAGTCATGCTGTGGGCCAAAAATTAGATGAGGCGTGCCAGGGAGGTTGGGGATAATCCCAGTGTGGTTCGTTTAATTTTTTTGTGGCCATTTGGATGGACAAACGGGCTAAATGGGGTACTTTCAGGCCGAATCGGTGTGCTATAGCCCTCGGTTTTGGGGGTGGACTTGGGGTCCGGGTGTGCTGTGGGCCAAAAAATGATCAGGTAATGCCAGAGAGGTTAGGGATCATCCGAGTGTGGTCCGTTTAATATTTTGTGGCTATTTGGATGGACAAATAGGCGAAACGGCGCGAACGGGGCATTTTTTGTCCAAATTGGTGTGCTATAGCCCATGGTTTTGGGGGTGGGCACAGCTTCAGGGCATGATGTAGGCCAAAAATCTACCTGGGTATGAATGGAGATTGGGAATCATCTCAGTGTGGTCCATTTAATTTTACGTGGCAATTTGGGTGGATAAACGGTCGTAACGGTGCGAGCGGGGCATTTTCGGGCCAAATCAGTTTACTATAGCAAACAGTTTTGTGGGAGGGCCCGGGGTCCAGGAGTACTGTTGTCCAAAAATCAATCGGGGAATGCCAGGGAGGTTGAGTATCGTTCTAGCATGGTCCGTTTAATTGTTCGTGGCAATTTGGGTGGACAAACGAGCAAAACGGCATGAACGGGGTATTTTTGGGCCAAATCGGTGTGCTATAGCCCACGATTTTGGGGGTGGGATTGAGGTTCGAGTGTGCTGTGGGTCTAAAATCAACTAGGACATGCTAGGGAGGTAAGGAAGGGTCCCCGTGTGGTTCGTTTAATTTTTTGTGGCCATTTGGGTGGACAAACAGGCAGAACGGGGTGAACGAGGCATTTTCGGGACAAATAGGTGTGGTATAGCCCGTGGTTTTTATTGTGGGACCAGGTTTCGGGTGTGCTGTGGGTCAAAAATTAATCGGGGCATGCCAGGGAGGTTAGGAATCATCCCAGTGTGGTTTGTTTAATTTTTCATGGCCATTTGGGTTTACAAACAGGCAAACCAGGAACGGGGCATTTTCGGGCTAAATCGGTGTGCTATAGCCTATGGTTTTGGGGGTGGGCCCAGAGTTCAGGCATACCACAGAGGTTGGGGACTATCTAAGTGTGGTCCGTTTAATTCTTTGTGGCCATATGGGTGGACAGACGGGCAAAACAGCACGAACGGGGCATTTTTGGGCCAAATCGATGTGCTATAGTCCATGATTTTGGGGGTGGGCCTGGATTCTGGGAGTGCTGTCGGCCGAAAATTGACCGAGGCATGCCAAGAAGGTTGGGGAACATCTCAGTATGGTCCGTTTAATTTTTTATCGCCATTTGGGTGGACAAACAGGAGAAATGAAACGAACTGGCATTTTTGGGCCAACTCAATGTGCTATAGCCCATGGTTTGGGGGTGGGCCCAGGGTCCGGGTGTGCTGTGGGTCGAAAATTGACTGGGGTGTGAAGGTAGGTTGGGAATTATCCCAGTGTGGTCCATTAAATTTTATGTGGCAATTTGGGTTGACAAACGGCCGTAACGGCGCGAACGGGGCAATTTTTGGGCAAATCATTGTGCTATAGCCCACGTTTTTGGGGGTGAGATCGGGGTCCGAGCGTGCTGTGGTCCAAAAATCAACTTGGGCGTGCCAGGGAGGTTGGGAATTATCCCAGTGTGGTCCATTTAATTTTTCGTGGCCACTTGGGTGGACAAACGGGCGAAACGGCATGAACTCGGCATTTTGGGGCCAAATAGGTGTGTTGTAGCCCACAGTTTTAGGTGTGGGCCCACGGTCCAGGCATGCTGTGGGTTGAAAATCGACCGGGGCATGCCAGGGAGGTTAGGTATCATCCCATTTTGGTTTGTTTAATTTTTTGTGAATATTTCAATGGAAAAATGAGCAAAACGGTGCGAACGGGGGATTTTTAAGTCAAATCGGTGTGCTATAGCCATCGGTTTTTGGGGTGGGCTCGGGGTCCGAGTGTGTAGTGTGTCAAAAATTGACCGAGGCGTGAAGGAAGGTTGGAAATCATCCCAGTGTGGTTCGTTTAATTTTATGTGGCAATTTGGGTGGATAAACGATCGTAACGATGCGAATGGGGCATTTTCGGGCCAAATCGATGTGCTATTGCCCTTGATTTCAGAGGTGGGCCCAGGTTTCGGGCGTAATGTGGGCCGAAAATCGACAAGGGCATACCATGGAGGTTGGGGATAGTCCCAGTAGGATCCGTTTAATTTTTCATGGCCATTTGGGAGGACCAATGGGCGAAGAACGGGGCATTTTTCGGCCAAATTGGTGTGCTATAGCCCACGGTTTCAGGGGTGGGCCTGGGGTTCGGGCGTGCTGCGAGCCAAAAATCGATCGAGGCGTGAATGGTGGTTGGGAATCTTCCAAGTGTGGTCCGTTTAATTTTACATGGCAATTTGGGTGGATAAACGGTCGTAACGGCACGAACAGGGCATTTTCAAGCCACGTTGGTGTGCTATAGCCTATAATTTTGGGGGTGGGCTCGGGCTCCGCGGTGCTGTGGGCCAAAAATCGATGGGGAGTGAAGAGAGATTGGGAATCATCCCAGTGTGGTCCATTTAATTTTACATTTTAATTTGGGTGGATCAATAGCCGTAACGACGAGAACAGGGCATTTTTTGGCCAAATTGGTGTGTTATAGCCTACGATTTTAGGGGTGGGCTTGGGATCAGGATGTGTTGTGGTCCAAAAATCAACCGACGTGTGCCAGGGAGGTTGGGGTTCGTCCCAGTATGCTCTGTTTAATTTTTCATGGCCATTTGGGTGGACAAACGAGCAAAAAGGTGCAAATGGGGCATTTTTGGGCAAAATCGGTGTGCTATTGCCCACGGTTTCTGGGATGGGCCCGAGGTCTGGGCATGCTGCGGGCTAAAAATCAACTAGGGCGAGCTTGGGAGGTTGGGGATCATCCCAGCGTGGTCCGATAAATTTTTCGTGGCCATTTGGGTGGAAAAATGGGAGAAACGGTGCTAATGAGGCATTTTTGCGCCAAATCGATGTGTTATAGACCACGATTTCACGGGTGGGCCCGGGGTCCAGGTGTGCTGTGGTCCAAAAATTGACCAGGGCATGCCAGGGAGGTTGAGAATCCTCTCAGTGTGGTCCGTTTATTTTTTTGTGGCCATTTGGGTGGACAAACGGGCGAAACTGCGTAAACGGAGATTTTTTGGGCCAAATAGGTGTGTTATAGCCTATGTTTTTGGGTGTGGGCCCGATTTCCAAGCCTTCTGTGTGTCAAAAATCAACTAAGGCATGTCAGGGAGGTTAAGAATCATCCCAGTACATTTCGTTTAGATTTTTGTGGCCATTTGGGTTGACAAACGGACGAAACGGTGCGAAAGGGGCTTTTTTGGGCCAAATCGGTGTGCTATAGCCCATGCTTTTGGGGTTGGGACTGGGGTGCGAGCATGTTGTGGGTCAAAAATCAACTGAGCCATTCCAGGGAGGTTGTGGATTTTCCCAGTATGGTCCGTATAATTTTTTGTGGCCATTTGTGTGGACCAACGGGCTAAACGATTCGAACGAACCATTTTTAGGCCAAATTGGGGTGCAATTGCCCACAGTTTTGGGGGTGGGCCCAGGTTTCGGGCATGATGTGGTCCGAAAATTGACAAGGACATGCCAGGGAGGTTAGGGTTCGTCCCAGTATGGTCCGTTTAATTTTTCGTGTCCATTTGGGTGGACAAATGGGTGAAACGGCGTGAACAGGGCGGTTTTGGTCCAAATCGGTGTGCTATAACCCACGGTTTTGGGGGTGGGATCGGGGTCCGGGCATGCTGTGTGATAAAAATCATTCCACAAAGATGCCTAAACAGTCCACAAAATGTGAGAAGAACAAGAAACACAAAGGGATACAAGATGACTAACACAAAAACACACGGATTTGCAAAATAATGAAAGGATAGATAGTGAGACCAAGATTATTACAAGATTAAGAACCTAGTATATTTCAAAATTAACCCCTAATGAATGTAATAATTAAAACCACGCTCTTACGGTGACTGCCAAGGTAATCGACTCACCTCAAGATCCACCGTTTCCAAGCAAAGAACAATATTGGCTTTTCCAAGCCCTATACTAAGGATGACTTTTCCAAGTCCTAACTAAGACTATACTAAGGTGGTCTACTCTCATGAGAGAGGATTTCAAGTGTTTCAATCTTTCATCTTTCATCATCTAACTAGAAAATGAACTAATAGAACCTATTTATAGTCTAACTTATTACATAACAAAATTACCACAATACCCTTAATGAAAAGGGGTGGTCATGGAGTGTTACTTGGACAAGGCTAAGTAACCAAAATGCCCTTAATAAAGGCCTAAAACCGTGAGTCCTCAATCTTCAATGCTCCAAGCAATATTTCACACGTGGGATTGCTCTTTGGTGTACTCAAATTGGGCCCTCCATATAGGATCCCATTTCCTTAATGTGACCAAAGTTTGATGCCCCACGTACTAACTTCGAATGATGTCATTGAAAGCTAAGGTGTCCATTTGAATCATATCATCCTCCCCTTATTGAAAAGGATTCGACCTAGAATCCAAACCTTGCAAAACCAAAGAAAGGACACACTAATATAAACTCTTCATGGCAAGAGGGTTAGGGTAAGAACGACAAATCACCTCAACCTGCCAAGGTTGCACACATTTAGAATATAACCAAGGTTCCTTTGAACTAAATATTACATAATTAATGAAAAATGCATAAAGTATTTGGCTATAGAATTCACCAAAAATAATACTTTGCTTGTTATGTAAACCAAGCAACAAGTTGGGTGCACCATCATCACCAATTCTATATTTGGCACCGGGGTCAAACGGGAAGAGTTTCCATAGACACGGGTCTAGAAAACACTCCACGTTCCCGTGGTCTCCACCCAAAATAAACGGCATACTCTCTACAATAGCAAATATTTTATCCAGAGAAAATAGAAAGTAGAGAAAGGTTTCACTCAAGTCGACTTCTATTAAGGTGCCCTCATGTATGTACTCGTTACTAGTTGCACAATCATCACCATGAGTACTCTCAACAATAAAGTCACACAAAGTAGAAGGAGAAGTAGTTTCCAAAACCACACTTCCCTTACCTTTAAGAGTACTCTCATCTTCCAAGAAGAGATTTCCATCTTTAGGAAGAATATTGTCACACCATAGTGGGTTAGCATATCGGCTATAGCTTCTAAGGCAAGCTATACCATCATTTCCACCACTAGGTTCATTAGGAGTTGTTATATCATCTTCAAAAAAGACATTATACCTTAAGAGAGCATGATCTATTTCACGGGCAGATTCGGAACAAACACGTTCATCACTCTCTAAAAGATCAATATCAAGTTTCAAAGAGATTTCAAGTGCAAGATTTTCCCATGAATAGCTCTCGGGTTCACTCCTATTCCTTTGATCAATATTTTCAACATCATCACACACTTAAGATTCATTAATTACATCACACACATCCTCAAGTGGTAGGCAATTTTCACACAAAAGTTGATCATCATAAATTTTACAAGATGATGTACTTTCATTCAACACAATGGTTTCAACACTAGGTGGATATAAATCGATCTGACAAGAAGATTCGATTCGGTCATCAATAGGATCAACTATTGTATCGACACTCACAACAAGTACATCATCATCAAGTGGCAAAGAAACAATAGACTCACATATAGGCAAGTTATAACTCACACTCAATGGGCTACTAGCCACACAATTATCATTCACATGCACAAAAGTGTAAGGGTTATCTATTTTACCTTGACGTTCATGTGTATGTTCGTATTTACCTCGGTGTGAAAGTTCATCACAAGATTGGTCAGCAACTTCCTTCAGAAAGCTCTTCTCGCAAGTTGTTTGGACAATTGGATCTTAAGGGAAGAGTTTGGGTAACAATTGGCGTATAATTTCAATGTGTTGGTGCATATCTTTAAGATCTTCATGGATACGATCACACGTGGCCATGAAATTATGTGCAGACATGCTACCTACCAAAACAAAAAAAAACTCCTTACCAACACTCGATACACTCACCTTTGTGATTCTCACAATTGGAGCGTTGAATATTGAAAGTTGCTTAAACTCCGGTAGTCAATAAGATGTCAATTCTACTTGGCGGTCGGAATGGATTCTTATTTTTATTGACTCAAGATACAAAATAAAATTCACTTATGAACTTTAAATAAAGAAGTTACTACTAGTTACAAATGAGAAAAGCACACAAATAATGAAGACACAAAAGAAATGTATTCAAAAACTAATTTACAACTTAGTAGGTATTTACTAGTTGCCAATTAGTATAAGAATAAACAAATGAAAATAAGAATCAAAAATAAGAAACTAAGAATCCAAGATTTTGAGCCCTAAGTTTCGGTATTGTACAAAAATTGGTGATGTGGCGGTCTAGGATTGGTTGCGGTTTTTGAAAGGTTCTTATTTTTCCAACTTTAAAACTTTGGTTCAATTTTCAATTCTTGAAGAAGTGTATTTCGGCCTTGGGGAAGAAAAATATCAATATTGGAGCCCTTTTTCACATTCAAAAAGGTTTGACTTATCTTACACCTTTTGGGCAAGACACCTTTTTGAAGGATTGGTGGCCCTTTCCTCTTTTGGACACCTAGAAAAGTGTTTTTCCCTCTTTTAGTACCACGTCTTTTGTAGATCTTTTTGTCCCCTTCCCTTTTGGTAGGTCTTTGGGATTTGTTTTAAAGACTAACGAAGGCTTCACTTCTTTCCACTTGGCTTTTGGGTCAAACAACACTATTGAAGAGTTTTTTTGCAACTAGACATGAAGATAGTCTAGAACAACAAGAACTTTCAGTAGAAGTTTGAAAACCTAGCCTCACATTGAACCTCAACAACCAACAACACCTTTTCAAGCTTAAAAACCACAACAAAATACCAATAACACGAGCTCAAACCACCTTTAAGTTTTGGTCCACACAACAACCCCAACAATGTTCAAGTTCTTGAAACCGTAACAACAATACCAACAACAAGTTCAAGCTCAACTTGGATCTAGACTCAAGGGTGTTAGTGAAGACAAAACTAACACTTAGAAACAACTAAGACAATCAAAACACACCTAATCTTAAACACAAATCTCGGCCAAAACAACAATAATAACAAGAACACAATTTCGGCCAAGTACACAAAAAAAATGGACAGATTTGTCTCTTTTTGATTTTTCAGTTTTCTAGCACTTTTTTTATTTATTTTCAAGTTGATGAGCCCAAGATTGATCTTGTGGGAACAATATCAAGCCATGATTTGATACCAAATGATAAAAATCAGTCCACAAAGATGCCTAAACAGTCCACAAAACATGAGAAGAACAAGCAACACAAAGTGAAACAAGATGACAAAGACAAAAAAACACGAAATTGCAAAATAATGAAAGGATAGATAGTGAGATCAAGATTATTATAAGATTAAGAACCAAGTATATTTCAAAATTAACCCCTAATGAATGTAATAATCAAAACTACACTCTTACAGAGACCGCCAAGGTAATCGACTCACCTCAAAGCATTTTTGGGCCAAATCAGCGAGGTATAGCCCACGGTTTTGAGGGGGGACCCGAGGTCTGGGCGTGCTGTGGGCCTAAAATCGACTGGGCATGCCAGGGAGGTTGGGGATCATACCAGTGTAGTCTGTTTGGTTTTTTGTGGCCATTTGGGAGAATAAACAGGTGAAACGGCGCGAATGAGGCATTTTCAGACCAAATCAGTGTGCTATAGCCCACGATTTTGGGGTGGGCCCGGTGTCCGGGCGTGCTGTGGGACAAAAATTGATCGGTTTGCCAAGAAGTTTAGGAATCATCCCGATGTGGTCCGTTTAATTTTTCGTGACCATTTGAGTGGACAAACGGGCGAAACAACGTGAACGGTGCATTTTTGGGCCAAATCGGTGTGCTATAGCCCATGGTTTTGGAAATGGGCGAGGGGTCCAGGCATGCTATGTGCCAAATTTTGACCGGGGTGTGCCAGGGAGGTTGGGGATCGTCCCAATATGGTCCGTTTAATTTTTCGTGGCTATTTGGGTGGACAAACGGCCATTACGATGCAAACGGGGCATTTTTGGTCTAAATCGGCGTGCTATAGTCCATGGTTTTGGGGGTGAGATCGGGGTCTAGGTGTGCTGTGGGCCAAAAATCAATGGGGGTGTGCCAGGGAGGTTGCGGATCATCCCTGTGTGGTCCGTTTAATTTTTCATTGTCATTTGGCTTGACAAACGAGCGAAACGGCACGTACGGTGGATTTTTGGGCCAAATAATATGCTATAGCTCTCGATTTTGGGGGTGGGACCGAGGTTAGGTCGTGTTGTGGGCCAAAAATTGATTGGGCCGTGCTAGGGAGGTTGGGAATCGTCCCAGTGTGATCCGTTTAATTTTTTGTGGCCATTTGGGGGGACAAACGAGAGAAACAGCGCTAATGGGGTATTTTCGGGCTAAATCAGTGTGTTATATCCCACGGTTTTGTGGGAGGGCCCTGGGTCTGGGTGTGTTGTGGGCCAAAAATTAGCCAGGGCATGCCAGGGAGGTTAGGGATCATCTCAGTGTGGTTTGTTTAATTTTTCGTGGCCATTTGGGTGGACAAACAGGCAAAACAGCACGAATCGTGCATTTTTTTAGCCAAATTGGTGTGCTATAGCCCACGATTTTAGGGGTGGGCTCGGGGTCTGGGAGTGCTGTGGGACAAAAATCAATTGGGGCATGCCAGCGAGGTTGGGGTTCGTTCCAGTGTGGTCCATTTAATTTTTTATGGCCATTTGCATGGACAAACGGGGCATTCTCAGGCCAAATCAGTGTGGTATAGCCCACGATTTTGGGTGTGAGATCGAGATTTGGGTGTGCTGTAGGTCAAAAATCGACCCAAGCATGCCAGGGAGGTTGGGGATCGTCCCAGTGTGGTTCGTTTAAATTTTTGTGGCCATTTGGGTGGACAAACGGGTGAAACGACGCAAATGGGGTATTTTCGGGCCAAATTGGTGTTCTATTGCCCACAATTTTGGGGGTGGGCCCAGGTTCTGGGCGTACTGTTGGCCAAAAATTAATCGGGGCATGCCAGGGAAGTTAGGGATCGTCTCAGTGTCGTCCATTTAATTTTTTGTGGCCATTTGGTGGACAAACGGGCGAAACGGCACGAACGGGGCATTTTCGAGGCAAATTGGTGTGCTATAGCCCATGGTTTCGGGGTTGGGCACGGGGTTCAAGTGTGATACAAGAAAAATCATGGATATGGGCTTATGAGAGTACGCGTTGGACCTGAGACTTGGTGTGTGCAATTGAAGAGAAGAAGAGGACTTATTTATGCACCAAAAATCGTCCATACACTACACTTGGACTACACTCCATAGGCGCCTTTTGTCTTCCCTTCATTAAGGGATTTTTTGACATTTCACTTATGTTGTAATAAGTTTATAAATAGGCTAGTATTAGGTATTTATTTCTTTAGTTGTTTATTAATATTGAAAGTTATAACACTTGAACTAAACTTTCTCTAGTGTGAGGAGTGTACCACCTTAGTTTTGGGCTTGGAAAAGCCACCAAATCTGAAATGAGGATGATGCTAAGGTGGAATTGCTAGTATTGCCAAACATTGTTAGAAACCTTGGCGCTTGAGTGGTTCACGCCCTCTTGTGTCATTGTAAGAGTGTTGGTGTTTCCTATTACAAGTATTAAGGGTCTTAGTATGTGACATACACTTAGATTCTTAGTTCTTGTGAGAGTTGATGTCTCACTTCCTATCCTTACACTTCTTGTAATCGCGTTTGTGATCTTGTTCTAGTAAAGCCGTGTATTGTTGTTATCTTGTTGTTGTTGTATTATCATCTCGTGGTCATCTTGTTGTTGGCTGTTTTTGGTGTAAAATACACCGTGTATCATCTCATTCTTGTGGAACTATTGTTGGCCGAGACTTGTTCCCCTTTTGGTCCTCGATTTGTCTTGTGTTTTGTGTCTTGTTTTCTTGTTGTGGGTTGATTCCATTATCATTTGGTATCAGAGCTAAGCCTGGTTGTGTTCCTACACTACCAATCTTGGGCTCTCTAAGTCGAAAAATCAAAAAAAATAAATGTTTAAAAACTGAAAATTCCAAAAAGAAACAAATTTGTCCGTTCTTGTTGTCTTGGCCAAAATTGTGTCTTGTTGTTGTTTTGGGCTGAGATTTGTGTCTAGATTTCGGTGTGTTTTTTGTTTGTCTTAGTAGTTTCTTGTGTTAGTTTCTTGTTCACTAACACTTGTTGAGTCAAAGTCCAAGATTTGAGCTCTTGACAATATTGTTGTTGAAGGTTGTGGTCGACTAGAGTTGTTGAAGTTCTTATTGTTCTTAGAAGTGTGATGTGTTGTTAGTTCAAGGTTTGAACGTGTATTGTGGATATTGTGCTGTGTTTTTAAGCTTGAAAAGGTGTTGTTGTTGTTTGGTAGGTCCAACTTGAACCTTAGGACTCCAAGATTCAAAAGTATGTTCTTGGTGTTCTTCACCATCTTCATGTTTTGTTGAAGAAAAAGTCTTCAGAGTTGTTTGTTTGATCTAAGTGAGTGAAGAAAGAGAGTGTGGTCTTTTTAGTCTTGAAACTTATTCCAAGACTCTTACAAGAAAGGAAAGGGACCAAAAGACTTTCAAAAAAGTCTTGTTACCAAAAGGGAGAAAGGGCACTTTCCAAGACTAACAAAAGAGGAAAGAGCCAAAAAGCTTTCAAAAAGGTGTTTTGCCAAAAGGGTTCAAGGAAAGTCAAAGACCTTTTGAATTTGAAAAGGCTCAAAATCTTCTTGTTTCCTCCCGAAACCGAAACTCCTCTCTTCCAAAGTGAATTGATAAAACCAAATTGAAGACAAAAAAAAATTCAGATTTCCACAATATTCCACAATCATTCCAAGGCTGCCACATCACTATCCGCAACCAATCAAAGGCTTCCACATCACCCCTTTGTACAACTAACTTATTTTCTATTTTGTAGGTAACTTCTTGTCCATAATGGAAGCCATTTTGGCCTACCTTGATGCTATTTCCCGAGACATGGCTAACGCAAATGCGGGCCTTGAAAAAGTTAGCTCGGATATGTCTACTATACTTGATATGATGGAATGAGTGGAGATTTGAAGGAACTCTCGTATTTCTACTCCTAAAACCTTACCTCAAATGATCAATCCTCCAAGACCACCACCAAGTGACATAGACATAAGCCAAGCCACCAAATGCCCTCCAACCCGAGACCTAAATAGGTCACTTCCCTCTCAATTTGATCAAGTCCAACAAGAGGAACTTGGAAGCCAATTTTCTCCCATCCAATCTCTACAACCAAAGCTCCACATTACCAAAACAATCCTCTCAACCAAAACTCCACTTCCCCAAAACCGATATGTCCATGTAAAGGAGCATAGTAGAAAGGAACATGAGGGACATAGAGTCTACAATGATGCTTATATGATGGAAGGAAAGTTGAGGGGAAGACGTAGGGAACCACAAGGAACCCTCCACCAAGAAAGGAGTTGGGATGTGCTTTGGATGAGATTGAAGACAAGGCTCAAGATGGAGAGAAAGTCGAGGTTCAAAATGAAGATGTTGGCCGAGCCTTGTGTTATTGAGCCCTCGGCTTCCTCATGTGTTTTGCGGACTATTTTATGCCATCTTCATATTTTGTGGACTTTTTTGAGTGATTTTCTTAAAGTGGCCAATTTCATGAGGTGAAGCCGTGAATTTGTGGGCAAATTCCTCTCAAGATGGAGAGGATGATACAAGAATAATCATGGATATGGGCTTATGAGAGTACGCGTTGGACCCGAGACTTGGTCTGTGCAATTGAAGAGACAAAGAGGACTTAATTATGCACCAAAAACCGTCCATATACTACACTTGGACTACACTCCATAGGCGTCTTTTGTCTTTCCTTCATTAAGGGCTTTTTGGACATTTCACTTATGTTGTAATAAGTCTATAAATAGGCTACTATTAGGTCTTTATTTCTTTAGTTGTTTATTGATATTGAAAGTTATAACACTTTAACCAAACTCTCTCTAGTGTGAGGAGTGTACCACCATAGTTTAGGGCTTGGAAAAGCCACCAAATCCAAAATGAGGGTGATGCTAGGGTGGAATCGCTAGTATTGCCAAACATTGTTAGAAACCTTGGCGCTTGAGTGGTTCATGCCCTCTTGTGTCATTGTAAAAGTGTTACTGTTGCCTATTACAAGTATTAAAGGTCTTAGTGTGTGACATACACTTAGGTTCTTAGTTCTTGTGAGAGTTGATGTCTCACTTCCTATCCTTACACTTCTTGTAATCGTGTTTGTGTATTGTTGTTATCTTGTTGTTGTTGTCATATCATCTCGTGGTCATATTGTTGTTGGCTGTTTTTGGTGTAAAATACACCTTGTATCATCTCGTTCTTGTGGCACTATTGTTGGCCGAGACTTGTTCTTCTTTTGGTCCTTGATTTGTCTTGTGTTTTGTGTCTTGTTTCTGTGTTGTGGGTTGATTCCGTTATCAGAGCATGCTGTGAGCCAAAAATCGATCGAGGCATGACAGGAGAGTTGAGGATCGTCCCAGTGTGGTCCGTTTAATTTTTCATGTCCATTTGTGGGGACAAATAAGAGAAAAAGCATGAACGGAGCATTTTTGGGCCAAATTGGCGTACTATAGCCCATGGTTTTGGATGTAGACCCGGGGTCTGAGCGTGCTATGGGCCTAAAATTGACCGGGGCATGCCAAGGAGGTTGGGGATTGTCCCAGTTTGGTCTGTTTAATTTTTAATGGCTGTTTAAATGGAAAAATTAGAGAAACAGCACGAATGAGGCATTTTTGGGCCAAATCAGTGTGCTATAGGCCACAGTTTTGAGGGTGGGCCCAGGGTTCGGGGGTACTGTGGGCCAAAAATTGACCATGGTGTGCCAGGGAGATTGGGGATCATCCCAGTGTGATCTGTTTAATTTTTCGTGGTCATTTGGGTGGACAAACATGCGATACGGCACGAATGAGGCATTTTCAGGCCAAATCAGTGTGCTATAGCCTACGGTTTTGGGGGTGGGCCTGGGGTCCGGGCATGCTATAGGACAAAAATTGATCGGGGCGTGCCAGGGAGGTTGAGGATCATCCCAGTGTAGTCTGTTTAATTTTTTGTGTCTATTTGGGTGGACAAACCGGCAAAACGGTGCGAACAGGGTATTTTGGGGCCAAATCGGTGTGCTATAGCCTACAGTTTTGGGGGTGGGACCGGGGACCAGGTGTGCTGTGGGTCGAAATTCGACCAGGGCGTGAAGGAAGGTTGGCGATCATCCCAGTGCAATCCGTTTAATTTTTTATGGCAACTTGGGTGGACAAAGGAGCAAAACGGCACGAATGGAGCATTTTTGAGCCAAATCGGTGTGCTATAGCCTATGATTTCGGTGGTGGGCCCAGGTTCCGGGCGTGCTGTGGGCCAAAAATTAACTGGAGCGTGTCAGGGAGGTTAAGGATCATCTTAGTGTGGTCCGTTTAACTTTTCATGGCCATTTGGGTGGACAAACGAGCAAAACGACGCGAACATAGAATTTTTAGGCCAAATCGATGTGCTATAGCCCACGGTTTCGAGGGGGACCTGAGGTCCGAGTGTGTTGTGGACCAAAAATTGATCGGGTCGTGCCAGGGAGGTTGGGGATCGTACAAGTGTGGTTTATTTTATTTTTCATATCCATTTGGGTGGACAAAAGGGCAAAACGGTGCGAATGAGGCATTTTTGGGCCAAATCAGTCTGCTATAGCCCACGATTTTGGGGGTGGGCCCGGGTTCCATGAGTGCTGTGGGCCAAAAATTGACCGAGAATGCCAGGGAGGTTAGGGATCGTCCCAGTGTGGTCCGTTTAATTTTTTGTAGCCATTTGGGTGGACAAACGGGAAAAACGACACGAACGAGGCATTTTTGGGCCAAATTGGTGTGATATAGCCCATGGTTTTGGGAGTTGGTCTGGGGTCCGGGCGTGCTGTGGGCCGAAAATCGATCGGGACGTGCGAGGGAGACTGGGGATCATCCCAATGTGGTCCATTTAATTTTTCGTGGCCATTTGGGTGGACAAATTGGTAAAACCATGCAATCGGGGCAATATCAGTCCAAATCGGTGTGCTATAGCTCACAATTTTGGGGATGGTCCCAAGGTTCGGGCATGCTGTGCGTCAAAAATTGATTGGGGCGTGCCAGGGAGGTTTAGGATCGTTCCAATATAGTCCGTTTAATTTTTCGTGTCCATTTGGGTAGACAAACATGCAATACAGAGCAAAATTGACATTTTAGGGCCAAATCGGTGTGCTATAGCCCACGGTTTTGAGGGTGGACCCGAGGTTCGGGCGTTCTGTGGGTCAAAAATCGACCAGGGCATCCTAGGGAGGTTGGGGATCGTCCCAGTGTGGTCTGTTTAATTTTTTGTGGACATTTGGGTGGACAAATGGGCGAAACAGCGTGAACGGAGCATTTTCAAGCAAAATCAGTGTGCTATAGCCTACGGTTTTGGGGGTGGGCCCAGGTGGGGGCATATTGTGGGCCTAAAATTTATCGGGGCATTTTAGGGAGATTGGGGATCGTCCCAGTATGGTCGTTTAATTTTTCGTGGCCATTTGGATAGACAAACAGGCGAAACGGCGCGAATGGGGCATTTTTGGGCCAAATTGATGTGCCATAGCCCACAATTTTGGGGGTGGGCTCGGGGTCCGGTCTTTCTGTGAGTAAAAATTTAACCGAAGCGTGCCAAGGAGGTTAGGAATCATCCCAGTGTGGTCCATTTAATTTTTCGTGGCCATTTGAGTGGACAAACAGGCGAAACGGCGTGAACAGGGCATTTTCAGGCAAAATCGGTGTGCTATGGCCTACGATTTCGAGGGTGGGCCCAGGGTCCAGGCGTGCTGTGGGCTGAACATTGATCGGGGCGAGACAGGGAGGCTGGGGATCATCCCAGTGTGGTCTGTTTAATTTTTCGTGGCCATTAGGGTGGAAAAACAGGCAATACGGTAAAAACGAGGTATTTTGGTGTCAAAATGGTATAGTATAGCACACGGTTTTAGGGGTGGGCCCGGGGTCCGGGAGTGCCGTGGGTCAAAAAATCGACCGGGGCATGACAGGGAAGTTAAGAATCGTCTCAGTGTAGTCCGTCTAATTTTCCGTGGCCATTTGGGTGGACAAATGAGCAAAACGGCACAAACATAGCATTTTCGAGCCAAATCAGTGTGCTATAGCCCGTGGTTTTGGGGGTGGGCTAGGGGTCCGGCCGTGCTGATGGCCAAAAATCGATCGGGGCATGCCAGGGAGGTTAGGGATCATCCCAGTGTGGTCTGTTTAATTTTTCATGGCCATTTGGGTGGACAAACAAGCAAAATGGCCCGAACATGGCATTTTCGGGCCAATCGGTGTGCTATAGCCCATGGTTTTGGGGGTGGGCTAGGGGTCCGAGCGTTCTAAGGGACAAAAATTGACCGGGGCATGCCAGGAAAGTTGGGGATTATCTCAGTGTGTTTCATTTAATTTTTTGTGGCCATTTGGGTGGATATACGGGCGAAACGGTGCGAATGAGGCATTTTCGGGCCAAATCGATATGCTATAGCCCAGGGTTTTGGGGGTGAGCCCAGGGTCCGGGCTTGCTACTGGCCAAAAATCGACCGGGGCGTGCCAAAGAGGTTGGGGATCATCCCAGTGTGGTTCGTTTAATTTTTCGTGGCCATTTGGGTGGACAAACTAGCGAAACGACGCGAACGGAGCATTTTTGGGACAAATTGGTGTGCTATAGCCCACAGTTTCGGGGGTGGACTCGGGGTCTGGCGTTCTGTGGTCCAAAAATCGACCAGGGTATGCTAGGGAGGTTGGGCATCATCCCAGTGTGGTCCGTTTAATTTTTTGTGGCCATTTGGGGGGACAAACGGGCGAAACGACGCAAATGGGGCATTTTTGGGCCATATTGGTGTGCTATAGCCCACGGTTTTGGGGTTGGACCTGGGGTTCGATCGTGCTATGGGCCAAAAATCGACCGGGGTATGCCAGGGAGGTTAGGGATCGTCCCAGCATGATCCGTTTAATTTTTCGTGGTCATTTGGGTGGACAAACGGGTAAAATGACTCAGACGGGGCATTTTTGGGCAAAATTGGTGTGCTATAGCCCACGGTTTTGAAGGGTGGGCCCAGGGTTCGGGCGTGCTATGGGCTGAAAATCGACTGGAGTATGCAAGAGCGGTTGGGGATCGTCCTTATGTGGTCCGTTTAATTTTTCGTAGTCATTTGGGTGGACAAATGGACGAAACGACATGAATAGGGTATTTTTGGGCCAAATTGGTGTGCTATGGGTGCCTATAGCCCACGGTTTCAGGGGTGGGCCCGGTGTTCGGGCATTCTATGGGCCAAAAAATGGCCAGGGCATGCCAGGGAGGTTGGGGATCGTCCCTGTGTGGTCCGTTTAATTTTTCATGGCCATTTGGGTGGAAAAACGAATAAAACGACGCAAATGGGGCATTTTTAGGACAAATCGGTGTGCTATAGCCCACTATTTTCGGGGTGGGCCCGAGGTTCAGGCGTGCTGTGGGACAAAAATCTAACGGGGCGTGCCTGGGAGGTTGGGGATCGTCCCAGTGTGGTCCGTTTAATTTTTCGTGGCCATTTGGGTGGACAAACAGGCGAAACGGTGCGAATAAGGCATTTTCGGGCCAAATCGATGAGCTATAGCCCACGGTTTCGGGGGTGAGCCCGGGGTTCGGGCTTGCTGTTGGCCAAAAATCGATCGGGCATGCCATAGAGGTTGGGGATCGTCCCAGTGTGGTTCGTTTAATTTTTCGTGGCCATTTGGGTGGACAAACGGGCGAAACGGCACTAATGGGGCTTTTTCGGGCCAAATCGGTGTGCTATAGCCCACAATTTTGGGGGTGGACCTGGGGTTCGTGCGTGCTGTGGGCCAAAAATCGATCGGGATGTGTCAGGGAGGTTGGGGATCGTCCCAGTGTGGGTGTTGGTCATTGGAGTTGGCGTGACCATTTGGGTGGTCAAACAGGCAAAACGGCGCAAACGGGGGATATTCGGGCCAAGACGATTTTCTATAGCCACAGTTTCGAGGGTGGGTTCGTGGTCCAGGTATGTTGTGAGCTAAAAATTAATTGGATCATACCAGGGAGGCAGGAGAGCGGCCTAGTGTGGGCCATCGGGGTCAGCGGGGCTATTTGGGTAGTCAAACGGGGGAAACGACGGGAACGAGAAATTTTTGGGTTAAATCGGTGTGCAATAACCCACGGTTCTGGGGCTAGGCCCAAGATCTGAGTGTGTTATGGTCAAAAATTCAATCAGGGCGAGCCACGGAGGCTGGGAGCGACCTAGCGTGGGCCGTTAGGGTCAGCGGGGCCATTTGGATAGTTAAACGGGCAAAACGATGCGAATGGGGCATCTTTTGGCCAAATCGGTGTGTTATAGTCCACTGTTCTGGGGGTGAACCTAGGGTCCGGGCATGCTGTGGGCCGAAAATCGATCGGGATATGCCAGGGAGGCTGGGAGCTGCCTATTGTGGGTCGTTGGTTCGGTAGGGCCATTTGTGTGATCGAACGGGCAAAACGACGCGAACGGGACATTTTCGTGCTAAATTGGTGTGCTATAGTCCATGGTTCCGTGGGTGGACCCGGGGTCCGGGCATGCTGTGAGCCAAAAATCAATTGGGACATACCAAGGAGGATGGGGAGTGGCCTGGAGTGGTCTGTTGGGATCGACGGGGCCATTTAGGTAGTCAAACGGGCGAAACAACGCGAACGTGGCATTTTCGACCCAAATTGATGTGCTATAGCCCTCGGTTCCGAGGGTAAACTCGGAGTCTGGGCGTAGTGTGGGCCAAAAATCAATCGGGGCGTGCCAGAGAAACTGAGGAGCGGCCTAGTGAGGGTCATTAGGGTCGGCAACGCTATTTGGGTGGTCAAACGTGCGAAACAATGCGAACAGAGATATTTTTGAGCCAAACCACTGTGTTATAGCCCACAATTTCGGGGGTGAACTCAGGGTCCAGGCGTATTGTGGATCGAAAATCGACCGTGATAGGATTGTAAACATCCGGATGCATTGGGATAAGACATTTTCTAATAAAAATGACTTCTTACTCCATGCTTATCTCAAAATTTCTTATTGAGAAGAAAGAATACTTATCGTTGTACCATAATTGGTAACGTGCTTTTTGCCACACTGAAAATAGTAATTATATGAAAGTTTTCTTTTGCTTTCCATTATCGTCTAACTTTTTATAACGTTACCTTATTATAACAACATTTTGCTATAGTAATCTGATTTTCTTCAAAATTAATAGTATGTTATAATTTATTTTTCTTGAAATTGGTAACTGTTATTGTAGTTTATTTTTTCTTTAACAACGTTCTATCTATAACAGTAATGATATTTAATATAGTGGTACACTCTTTGTAAAATCACCTCTTTATAATATCATACTCAAGTATTATGTTAATAATATTTTGTAAGAAAAATATTACGTACAAAATATCAAAATATTTATAGTAATCATCATTTCAAATACGAATATTTTTAAAGGAGAAAAATGCAGTTAAATGATACAATGCACATCAATTCTTTCATAACTTTACAAAAATAAAGACTAGTAATTTATTTTTTTTTAATTTTCATACTCTTTCAAATTTAACATACTTTTGTTTATAACATTTAAATAAGATTTGAACGCTAACTATCGATATACATATATAACAGATTCTCTCTATAACATGAAATTTCCGAATAAACTCTATCACTATTCTGAGATTTGACTGTATTTGCAATTTAAAAGGCAAGACAATAATAATATTTAAGAAAACGAAGTAACTGCGCAAGTGGAAAGCCATAACAACTTTACTAACTATTGTTTTTAATAAATAGAATGGAAAAGACTTAAAAATACCCCTGAACTATCTGAAATAACTCAAAAATGTTCCTCGTTAGATTTTTTACTCAAAAATACCCCTCCGTTAAATATTTGACTCAAAAATACCCCTCCCTCTAACGGAATTCGGAAAAGGATCAAAAATACCTCTGAACTATCTGAAATGGATCAAAAATACCCCTCTTCTTAACGAAATTAAATTATTTCGATTGAATTAAACCCAAACTTTAACTTTTTAACCCTAATACTTTAATTTTTTAACATAAAAGTATTTTTTTAATTTTAAAAATAAGATAATGAAAAAAAGTATTTAAATTATAATATCAATTGGTTGAATTTGATTTGAAAAATAAACATACATTTATTCTAAAAAAGTATTTTCACTTTACGTCTTTTTAATCTTTAAAGAAATTAACGAAATTAATAAACTATAAATTTTTACTTAAAGAAATTAACGAAATAAAAATTAAATGATGAACTTGATATAAATTAACGAAATAATTTAATTTCATTAAATACCCCTCTATTAAATATTTGGTGCAAATATACCTCTCCCTTTAACAAAATTAAATTATTTCGATTTAATTAAACCCTA
Source organism: Capsicum annuum (assembly GCF_002878395.1). NCBI lineage: Eukaryota > Viridiplantae > Streptophyta > Magnoliopsida > Solanales > Solanaceae > Capsicum > Capsicum annuum. Next base: position 38,668,470 of record NC_061118.1, on the reverse strand, counting down.
ACTTTAACTTTTTAATCCTAATACTTTAATTTTTCTTTACATAAAAGTATTTTTTTAATTTTAAAATAAGATAATGAAAAAAAGTATTTGAATTATAATATAAATTGGTTGAATTTGATTTGAAAAATAAACATACATTTATTCTAAAAAGTTTTTCACTTTACATCTTTTTAATCTTTAAAGAAATTAACGAAATATAAAATTTCACTCAAAGAAATTACCGAAATATAAATTAAATGATTAACTTTATATAAATTACCGAAACAACCGAAATAATTTAATTTCATTAAATACCTCTCTGTTAAATATTTGGCTCAAAAATACTCCTCCCCTTGACGAAATTAAATTATTTCGATTGAATTAAACCCTAACTTTAACTTTTTAACCCTAATACTTTAATTTTTTCACATAAAAGTAATTTTTTTATTTTAAAAATAAGATAATGAAAAAAAGTATTTGAATTATAATATAAATTGGTTGAATTTGATCTGAAAAATAAACATACATTTATTCTAAAAAGGTATTTTCACTTTACATCTTTTTAATCTTTAAAGAAATTAGCGAAATATAAATTTTCACTTAAAAAAATTAACGAAATATAAATTAAATGATGAACTTTATATAAATTAACGAAATAATCAAAATAATTTAATTTTGTTAAAGGAGAGGTATTTTTTAGCCAAATATTTAATAGAGGGGTATTTTTGACCCATTTCAGATAGTTCATGGGTATTTTTGATCCTTTTTCGAATTCCGTTAGAGAGAGAAATATTTTTAAACCAAATATTTAACGGAGGGGTATTTTTGAGCCAAAATTCAAATTCAAAAATTTAAACACTCGGAGAATTGTCAGTTTCAAGGGATCCACTTTCAAATTTTTACGTAACGACAGTTACACATTTATGTGCAACTTGGTCATTAAAAAAGTATTTAATAATAGTCAAATGAATTAAAAAAAATGTGAAGACGTTACATGAAAGGAACATGTCAAGTTTTAATTTGTACGAAAACATATTTTTTCTTTTATAAAGATAAATAATTAGTTTTAGATATATTTTTTTCAATTTTAAATATGCCAAAATATATAATGAGCTCCCCAATACATAGCAAGATACATAATTAGTTTAAATTTTTATAATTATTTTGTAAGGATGAAAATTTGTGTAAATATGATAAGTTAAGGTATATATTTATGTTATTTTAATATAATACTATCCTATAACAACAACATAGGCAACCTAATTTCATGAGTTTGGGGTGAGAAGAGTGATGTGTTCACAACTTTATTCTTACCTTATAAGGATAAAGAAACCGTTTTAGATGAAACCGTAAAATACACGAATCGATATACCTATGTGGAGAGGTTATTTTTTATTGATCCTCAATTACTTCTCTTTGGGACCAACAATATGAACGAGCTTACACGCGAAAAGCAAGCAAAAAGTATACAAAAAGCAATATTTGTATTAAAGCGTATGGAATCAATACCCCTATCTAAATAGAATAGAGAGGTTATCTTCGATTGATCTTCCTCGAAATCCCTCCTCCTTAAAGAAGAGGTTTTCTCCTAATATCAAGAATTAGCCGTATGATATCGGACATCGAATAAAAAATCACCAATATCCAAAAAGAAACAAGATATGATACCACATTATCCATGAATGAATAATATCTCAATAATCCAACAAAAATACCACCAAAAACATAGAATATATCCCAATATCAAGAATTATCACCGCGGATACCAAACATCGAACGAAAAATCACAAAGTCGGAGCAAAATAGAGAAATTACCATTGTAAATATCGAAAACTGGACGAAAAACCTCAAAATCTATGAATGAATAATATTACATTGTCTATGAATGAATAATATCTCAATATCCCAACAAAAATACAACTAAAAACATTAAAAATAAAAAACGAATAGCCCAATATCAAGAATTACCTCCAAATATCCACATAAAATAGAAAAACTACCATGGCAAATATCGAACACCGGATGAAAAAAACTCAAAATCTATGAATGAATAATACCACATTGTCTATGAATTAATAATATCTCAATATTCCAACAAAAATACAACTAAAAACATCAAAAATTAGAAAAAAGAAAAAATAGCCCAATATCAAGAATTATCTCCAAATATCCACATAAAATGGAGAAATTACCAGTACAGATATCGAACACCGAATGAAAAATCACCAATCAAGATGGCATTGGGTTCTCTCAAAAGTCCCATTAGTCTTAAATGGCACATTCAAATCACACTTAATCATAGGCTTAATCTTCTTACTCTTAATCCACCAAAATTTAAGCCTAATCCTCATATACATCCTTAATCCAATTTCATAAACTCCATTCCCTTTTTCCTCATTGTATTTGGATCCTAATTCGGATCCTAATTGACCTGAATTAATAAAGCCCTTAAACACCAGATCCAAATCAGTAGTGTTTTTATGACCCTGATAAAACGGGTCAATATTCGTCAAATTCCCGAAATTCAACCCGTGATAATATGCCCTAGCTTCAATCGAATCGTAGTAAATACCGATTCGTTTGTTAGGGTTACGTATGGATACGTTGAGATGAAGATTGTAACTGAGTGTGTTGTTGTTGTTGTAATCGAATTGGGTTAATGACGCGTTAGATATGTGGAAATTTACCTTGTTAGGACGGAGAATGAACCAGAGGATGAAGCCGATGACGGCGAGGATGATGAGGAGAGTGCAGAGGATTTGGAAGATGCAAGTGCAAATGCAGTTGAAGATACATTTACAGCAACAAGTGAATGGGTTGCAGCAGCAGGAGGAGCCGGAGGAGCTGCGATGGCTAGGGCGGTGGTAGGTTTTTGACGACGGCGGTGGAGGGATTGATGGGCCGTAATAAGCTCCGTTTAAGTAGGGCTCCGGCATTGTGGCTTTGCTGTTTGAATTTTGTGTAGTAGTAGTAGTGGAGAATGTGTGTGTGGAGTGGATGGGTTGGGTGGGTAGGTATATATAGGCCCAATTGGGGTTGGGGTTGGGGTTGGGGTGGGGGTTAATTGTGTTTTGAGTACAATTGGGTTTTGTTAGCTTTTTTTGTTAAAAAAATAAAATAATAATAATAATAATAACAACAACATAAACTTACGTATATTTATACAATTTCTCATACTTATAAAGTAATTCCAGCTTATTACAAAATTTTAATTGATTATATATATTGATTGGATGTATCAGGAGTTAATTATGTATTTTGACAAATTCAAAATCAAAAAAATATGTCGGAAGTTAATTATATATCTTTATAAAGAAAAAGTTGTATTTTTATTATATCGAAAGTTAATTATGTATATTGATAGATCCAAATTTAAGAATTCAAGAATTATGCAAATATCCAAATTAAAGTTTAGATTTATGTTAGTTTGCTTTTTTTCTTTTCTTTCATCAAAGTAGTTAAGTCAATTTCTTTATTATTTTTTGTCTTGACTTCATTTTTTTTAGTTTTTTAAGAGTAAAGTGTGAAAATATCTTCTAGTATTTCATTGTTTGAATTTCTTATTTGAATTATTAAATGTGTGAGTTTTTTTTTTAATTATTGCTAACTACTGTTTTTATTTACTTTTACTAGTCATTTCTCTGTATAATAAATTTTTATATTTACATGTCACTTTTAACGTATCAAGAAAAGATAAAAATAAATAAATTGTATTTCATTCTTAGCATTAATTGCTTATTGATTAAATTGTTTTCAAGATATAATATTAAACACCAATTAATTAGAGTAGTATGACAAAATAGTCAACAACAACAACAACAACAATAAACCCAGTGTATTCCCACTTAGTGGGGTCTGGGGGGGTAAGATGTACGCAGTCCATACCTCTACCTCTGATGAAGTAGAAAGGCTGTTTCCGAAAGACCCCCGGCTCAAGTCACGAGATATCACACAAACACATAGTACAGCACAGAAGCAGATGACATAACATAGATACGGCACCCATAAGGAATATAAAACAGAGTAAAGCAGGAATGCAGGAATATAAAGCAGAGGAAAGCACACAGATTCGTAATAAACATGGAACACGGAACACGATACACTGAATACGGAATCATAACAGGAATACACCCCCACCAATTAATTCCCTACACTAGCGACCCGAACTGGCCCTAATCCTCTGCCGTAATTCGCATCTTCCAGACCTTCCTATCTAGGGTCATGTCCTCGGTGAGCTGTAACTGTTCCATGTCCCGCCTAATCACCTCACCCCAGTACTTCTTCGGTCTACCCCTTCCCCGTCTAAAACCATCCAACGCTAGCCTCTCACACCTACGGACCGGGGCATCCATGCCCCTCCTCTTCACGTGTCCGAACCATCTCAATCGTGCTTCCCGCATCTTACACTCCACTGAAGTCACACCAACCTTCTCCCGGATAGTCTCATTCCGAACTCTATCCCCTCGGGTCAGTCCACACATCCAGCGCAACATCCGCATTTCTGCCACCTTCATTTTTTGAATGTGGGAGTTCTTAACTGGCCAACACTCCGCTCCATACAGCAAGGCCGGATGGACTACCACCCTATAGAATTTGCCTTTAAGCTTGGGCGGCACCTTCTTATCACACAGCACCCCCGATGCGAGTTTCCACTTCATCCATCCCGCCCCAATACGGTGCGAGACATCCTCGTCAATCTCACCGTTACTCTGGATCACGGACCCGAGATACTTGAACTTATCCCTCCTCCCTACCTCCTGTGCTTCTAGCGTCACTCCTACCTCATTCTCCCGCCTCACGTCATTAAACTTACATTCCATATACTCTGTCTTGGTTCTGCTCACCCTGAACCCTTTAGACTCCAGAGTTTGCCTCCACAACTCTAATTTGTCATTCACACCCCCTCGAGTCTCATCTATCAGGACTACATCGTCTGCAAAAAGCATACACCACGGCACCTCCCCTTGGATACGCCGCGTCAACACATCCATTACTAACGCAAACAAAAAGGGACTAAGAGTAGATCCCTGATGCAATCCTGTCAGGACAGTGAAATGCTCTGAGTCTCCTCCCGCCGTCCTCACCTGGGTTTTCGCTCCCTCATACATATCCTTAATTACTCTGATATATGCCTGCGGTACTCCACTCACCTCCAAGCATCTCCAAAGCACTTCCCTGGGGACTTTGTCGTACGCCTTTTCCAGGTCGATGAACACCATGTGCAGATCCTTCTTCCTCTCCCTATACTGCTCCACCAACCTCCGTACCAGGTGGATTGCCTCCGTCGTCGAGCGGCCGGGCATAAATTCGAACTGGTTTGCCGAAATAGACACCATCAGTATTACTAGTGGTAAATTTTTCAGGTTAAAAAAAGACTATAGGCTTACTTTTTTTCTTTTCGTTTTTTTATAATAAAAATTTATATTGTAAAGTTATATGTGCTCGAAGGAAGATGTTTGAGAACAGGACAGTGATTAACTAGATGCAACAAGTTCAGCTTGGGAAGAGTGTGATAAAGACAATTGTCAATGTACCCGCGGATTCAGAATTTTTATTAAGGCGGTTCAAATATTTTAGTGCTTGAAATTTGAACTAGGAGCACCCAGATAAATTTTCAACCGCATAAATCAGTAAGTCAATCTTTAGTCTTGGATTGAGGGAATTCAAAGTCTCTCTATATATATGTTAAAAATTAAAAAAAAATACTTATATACGTAAGAGCAACCCCCCCCCCCTTCCCCACCCCCCAAGATACGAAATGATGTCTACCAATATCAATTTTAGGACTGGATGTTGAGAGTAGACTGAGTTTACTTCATTCACCTTATTCCGTGTACAAAGCGATTTTTATTGATAAATATCGACATGACTAATGTATTTAGATTTTGAGAAGAAACATAATCAAAGCTACTAGATTCTGCCGAACTTATAACTTTAAAGGAGACATTACCCTTAGAGACTTGATAGTGATACCAAGTTGAGGGTTGAGAGTAGTTATTACAAAATTAACTTCTAACAACAAGTGAGAAAATTTATTTCTCCCTTTTAGTGAATAGTAATTTTTTCAAAAGAAATACTTGGGACAACTAAACATCAAATAGTGATAGAAAAATGGAGAAATCATACTATAATAAATAAAACTAAAAATTACACAAATACACAACTTATGTTTTCAATATTACAAAATATCCCAACTTTCTAAACATATTACAAAAATCTCAACATATACACAGAATGATGTGTATATGACGGTTATATTATGTATATTAATAGGGAAAGAGAGTAAAATAATTAAAAAAGTGAGAGAGGGTGTAATTACTTTAAAAAAGGTTGGTATTTATGCTATTTATACATAATAAAATGAGCCCAAGCCCAAGAAGTAGTTATTGGGCTCAATATCCTTCAGTAATAAGCTGATATATAAGCCCTGAATTATTTAGCCTTTTCAGTTGGTGTTAACAATTTTGGCCGATTTACGCAAATGTTCCTCTTAGATTTTGTCCCTATTTTTAAATATGTTCTTATAAGTTTGCTCGAAAAGGATCTTTTGATTGTGGTCTAAAAGGTCCATAAGTTTTTTTCTTTCAAAAAGGGCCATTTTGTAACCACAACTGGTGAAAAATTCTCGAGATTTATCTTTATCTGGATTAATATCATAATAGATTTAATAATGATTGTTATAGATCAAATGGGATAGCCTTTTTTAAAAGACTCGTTTAATAAATAGCAGAACCTGTTTAACTTATAAATTCATTAACATTTTTTTATTTATTCAATATGGGATAATTGACTCATAACAATCGCTTTCACTTGAGAACCACCGACCTCGTTGGTCACGGATGGCATTCCTCTTGGGTTCAGGCCGCCACTCTTGACACACAAACCATTATTTCGAGTCGCGGCCCCACGCATGGAATCAATGGCCTTGTTGTTCACGATAATGACTCTGTTATAGACCAAACGGGAGATCCCATCCCAAAAAACTAGTTTAATAGGCGAGAGAACACATTTAGCCTATAATTCATTAATGTTTTCTCTGTTTATCCAGTATAGGACAATTGACTCATAACAATCGCCTACGCTTGAGAACCAACAACCTCATTGGTTATGACTGACACCCTTTCTAGATCCAGGTCAGCACTCCGAGTTGCGACCCCACACGTGGAATCAATGACCTCATTGGTCACGGCTGACCCCACTCTTAGATCCAAGCCATCATTCCTTGCATACATGCCACCACTTTGAGTCGTGGCTCCACGCATGAATCCTCAATGAAAGCACCAATGTTGTAGATCAAACGGGAAAGTCCATCCCAAAAACTTTTCAATGTTTGATTGGTTCAATTTCTTATTAAATATTTAAGCTCCATAATTCTATATAATGAAACTTAACATAAAACTTTGAATATTCGGTTTTAATTTTTCAATGTGTGGTTGGTTCAATTTCTTATAAAATATTTTCTCTGAGAAAATAAAATTCTTAAAAATAAGAAAATGACTCTCTTAATGAAAAATAAGTTTCTCAAAATTTATCGAAAACGCCGCTCTTAATACTCAATCATACAATATATAAATTCAAATTTAGCGATACCTGGCCTCAATGTAAATATCTAACATAAAATAATGGCTCCAATGTCATAAAATATAATTAAATGAATATTTCAAATAAGGACTTCAATTATGTCATAAAATATAATTAAATGGCTATTTGTGAGATTATCCACTAAGGATGTGTACAACACATAGAGCCAACTTCCTTAACCAGAGGTCTCAGGTTCGAGTCCTGGATATGAAAAAATTATTGATAAGAAACGCTATCTCTTAAATGAGGCCCTACCACATGGGAATTTAAATTAATCAGACTTCAATATGAGTACTGAACACCGAATGAAAAAAAAAAAAAAAAAACACATAGAGCCAATTTGACTCAAGACAGAAGAATATTGGTGTCATGCTAAATATATAAAAATATAAAGAGTGTGTGTGAGAAAGAAAGCTCATATTATTAGGTCATCCGTTCACCTATTTCTAAGTTTAGATAATATCTTCTTACACGTAAAATCAAATTTCTGTCTTTATGTTGGCACTAATCTTTTTTTAATAAAAGAAAATTTCGTAGTCGAGTAACTCATAAAATTATTGCCATATGATCAGATAGTTATGAGTTTAATTCGTAAAATAATATGTTGCAGAAATATAAGTTAGGATTACGTATAATAAACTCATGTAGTTCAACTCTTTCTTGAACTCCAGACAGTTATGAGTTCAATTCGTAAAAACATCTAGCTAACACTTCTTCTGGATCCAGACCACCACTCCGAGTTGCAACCCCACGCATGGAATCAATGACCTCATTGGTCACGACTGGCCCAACTCTTAGATCCAAGCCACCATTCCTTGCATACATGCCACCACTTCGAGACGTGGCTCCACACGTGGACCCGCAATAAAAGCATCAATGTTATAGATCAAACGGGAAAGTTCATCCCAAAAAATTTTCAATGTTTGGTTGATTCAATTTCTTATAAAATATTTAAGCTCCATAATTCTATATAATGAAACATAACATAAAACTTTGAATATTCAGTTTTCATTTTTCAAAATTTGATTGGTCCAATTTTTTATAAAATATTTCTTCAAGAAAATGAAATTCTTAAAAAAAAAAGAAAAGGAAATACTCTTTTAATGAAAAATAAGTTTCTCAAAATTTATCAAAAACGCCACCCCTAATACTCGATCATACAATGCATAAATTCAAATTTAGCAAGACCTCCGATGTAAATATAAAAAAAAGACAGTCCAATGCACTAAAGCTCCCGCTATGCGCAGGATTCGGAGAAGGACCCCACCATAATAGTGTATTGAATGCAACCTTACCTTACATTTATGCCGGAGACCGTTTCCAAAGTAAAACCCATGACCTCTTGATCCTATAACAATGACTTTACCAGTTACTCCACGCTCTACTTCTAATCTCAATGTAAATATCCAACATCAAATAATGACTTCAATGTCATAAAATATAATTGAAGGACCTTCAAATAATGACTTCAATGTCATAAAATATAATTAAATGATTATTTGTGAGATTATCCATTGAGGAAATGTACAACACATAGAGCCAATCTGACTCAAGACATAGAAGAATATTGGTGTCATGCTAAATAAAAATACAAAGAGCACTATGTGTGTGTGTGAGAGAGAAAGCTCATATTATTAGGTCATCCGTTCACCTATTTCTAAGTTTAGATAATAATATCTTCTTTCTTACACGTAAAAACAAATTTCTTTGTCTTTATGTGTTATGTCGGCACTAATCTTTATTTTATTGTCATGCGATTTTACAATTATGAGTTTAATTCGTAAAATAATATATTACAAAAATATAAAGTAAGATTACATATAATAAACTCATATAGTTCAATTCTTTCTCGAATTTAAGGTAATTATGAGTTCAATTCGTAAAAATATTTATAGAAATATCAAATAGAATTACGTACAATAAACTCATGTAGTTCACCTCTTTCTCGAACTTGAGACAGTTATGAGTTCAGTTCGTATAAACAACATCTTACAAAAATATGAGGTAGGACTACGTACAATAAACTCATGTAGTTCGACTCTTTCTCGAACTCTGAACAGTTATGAGTTCAATTCGTAAAAACATCTTGTAAAAATATGAGGTAGGATTACGTACAATAAACTCATGTAGTTCGACTTTTTCTCAAACTCTATGCATATCGAGAGCTTTAGTATATCATATTATCCTTTATTTTTCGAATTTATACTGGATAGATTTCTCCAATGTAGTAGTACAAATCATATAAGAAAGATAACTTCATTAGATACGTATTGTGTGATAAGCTCGATCAAAAAACCATGCACGAAATTTCGGATATAATATCTTCTGCTCAACCAACTCGAACACGCCTTACTAGTACTATCTTATGCACCGATGACCATAAATAAATAAAGGTATCGCTAGCAAAGAAAATATATATTATAATCAGTTAATTATTCCACTATTTTAAAAATATATATTTTTTAAAAAAATTAAAGAGAAAGTTAATTATTCCATTCTTTTATTGGAGGGTTGTTGTCTTCATGAGCTGTTAGCCATTTCATATGATTCGCTTATATATGCTTAAATTAATTTTCCCCCAATTTATTATCTATTTATCTCTACCATTAGTTTTTTTTTTTTTTTTGTTATTTCTTCTCTTTGTGAAATACTTGGCACTAATTAATTATAATATCACATGGGATAAGTACATAATTAAGTAGAGAAAAATTGTGAAAAGACTTTTGTTGTCTACAAGAAGTTTTGAACAAATGATTTTATTTTTGGTTGTTCGATATTTGTATTGAAATCTTATTAATATGTTATCGCACGATAAAAATTATTGAAATAATAAATTGGAAACACTCTTTAATTACTACATAATATTTTTTTTTCATTCTTAAACGTTGAATTTAAGGCTTCAAATTAAATTATAAAGGAATACTATCAATCTGAAAAACCTATTCTCAAGATTCAAATCCGAGAAACACCTATTTTTATCGTACAATAATCATAGTAGTATTTTAATTATTAAGAATACTATAATAACTTCTTTATCAGAATGAAAAGGTATGTTCCCACAACTTTCTTATAGAAAAAAGAAAGAGACAAACTTTATTATTTCACAAAGAAAAAAAAGTAGAAACACACTAATTTTAGAAATGATAATTATTTTAAAGTATATGCAAATCTTATCTCTTTGTTAGTATTAAATTATTAAATTGCAAATTTGGCCACTTCTTTTGTTTGTTTTAGCCCTATATGGATGATAGTTTCCCACTAGAACACTCTAACCTAACAAACACTCTTGAATAATAATTATGCACTTAAAAAAAATCTAAAAATCTCGGAAAAATAAATAAAAATTCCTTTTTTCTAATTAAAAGAATATCAAGTTCGAGCTCTGTCAACAGAAAATATATTACAAATATTGAATTTGAGCTTTATGAGTGAAGAATTCTTGAGATTAATCAAAATCGTAATCTCAATATCAAACAACAAATAAACAATATAAAAATCAACCCCCCACCCCCCAAACCCCTAAAAATGCTATTTTCATTGATTTTTTTTTTTTTTTAAATAATAGGTCAATATTGTTTGGCACAAAGTATCATAATTCACATGGCCATACCTTTTTTCTTCTATATTCCTTAATAGACTTAACGAATATACAGCTCATATGTTCCCATGGACCAAACCCTTAAACTTTGCCAATTTTAATGCCATTTATTATGCTCTAAAATAGTATTATTTTTAACTCAATTTATGTTGCATTATTTAACTCGATATGAAATTTAAAAAATTATTAAATATAAAATAAAGTTATTATAGTTAATGCATTAAGTACTTTTTTTTTTCGAAAACATACTAAAATTGAAATGTATGGCATAAATTTGAACGTAGAATATTATTCAACATACAATTAGCATTAAATAATTTTAAAAAGTAGAGAAAGAGTAAACATCAAGATACTGACAACTTATATGAACTGCACAACAATAATTGTAACATTATTTTTTTTCTAATGATATAAAAGATATATAATAATATAGTAGTCAACATATTACGTCCAACACTTTAATTTTAAGCAAAAAAAAAAAAAAATATCAAAAATTATCTTTCTATCCCACATATACCGAAGAATGTAGTATATTTCTATACCACATACCGCATTCTTTTAATATCCGATTTATATTATAAGATTACACTGAATATAATATAAATGTGTTGTAGTAAAAATAACAATAATATGATAATTAATATTGTAGTAAATTACAACTTGTAACCAATTTTCCCCTTCCTTCCCAAAATTTTATTTTTTAGAATAAAATGTACAAATTTCATCAGACTATATAGGAAACAAAACATCAATTAAAATTAAAAATAATAAAAATAGTTATTTTTTAAAAAAAAAATAAAGAAGAGAAGAGAATTCAAAACAAACTTGAGATGGTTACTTCAAACGCTAACGTCGCAGTCCTTAGCCAGCTGATACTTAACGGCGTTATTCCCCACCATGATCCCTCCGTAAGCGGGCTGGTCACCGGGCCGATCACCAAATGGCACATATGCAGAGCACGTGACATGTAAATGATAATGGCCCGTTGTAATTGTGCCCACTTTCCACTTTACACGTCCATCAATTTTAAAATCCAACCAAACGCCACCGTTTTGTTGGTCTTCGGATAGGCCCGGCCCGTTATACGGAGCTATAGGGACGTTATTTCCGTAGACAAATGGGGACCATATGTTAACGTCCTTACGGCCTTGATACACCGAGGGTATTTGAGTATAATACGTAATTTGTTGATTATGATACGTTGTGTATATACGCATGTTATCGTAATATATACCGATTCTTTTATTAGGGTTACGTGCATATATCGTTGTCTGAATGGATGTGGAAAAGATATTGGGAGCAGATACGTTGAAAGTAAAGATAGTGGTGTCTTGGAGGATAAAACGAGGTTTTTTGGGCTGCAAGACGGCCCATACTATAAGGATGGCGAGAAGAGCTAAGAAGAGGAAGATCAAAAGTCCGGCACAACAGCGTCGGACGATCTTCTTCTTCTTGCTCTTATGATGACTACATTTTTTATCCGACATGTCGATGCTGGTGGTGGTGATAGTTGTGATGACAGAGAGAAGGGAGGAGGGAGGAGAAGAGATTGTTGTGTAGGAGAAATGAAAAGGTGTAGAAATGGGAATATTGATTGAATATATAGAGGGAGAGGAGGTGAGTAAAGTGGTAGCTTTATGCAACTTGAGTACTAGAAAGTGTGTTGTAGTAGCATTTGCCAAAGGCTACTAATATGTCAAATTCCCATCACTTTCTTACCAAAGCATGGAACCCACATATACGTATAACACACACACTATATATATATATATCAAGTTACGCAAGATATATTTACGAGTAATTTTTGTAACGTCATAATTTAATTTTGAAAAAAATTATATTTAAAGAACAACTGGTTTGACTCTCAAAATTTAAAGACGCGCGCCAGGAACTAGGAACCACTTTAGTTGAAGACTTAAAAGGGGTGATTCTGTGTACATTCTTTGAAAAATTATGTGGCGAGAAGAAAATTTATTTTTAGAAAAAAAGAATTGTGCTATCAAGTTAGGCAAGATATATTTACAAGAAATTTTTGTAAGGTAATAATTTAATCTTGAAAAAAGTTACGATTAAAGAACAACTATTTGATTCTCAAAATTAAAGACGCATTAGAGGAGTCACTTTAGAAGAAAATTTATACACTTCTCATTAAATTTTTTACTGTTATTGTTATTACGATCATCTAAATTAAGACGGGGTTTAAAAGACCAGACAATGATAAAGTAGAATTGTTTTGGGATCCAGAGACGTATTATGCGGGAATTATAATATATATAGATGGACCAATTTGTTTAATTTGTTCAATGGTTATGGTAATTAAAAACAAATTAATCTAGGGTTTATACTAAATGAATTTAATCTTTGCACTAATTATGATGCACCATCATATGAGATCTGATCAGAGGTTATGTACTTTCATATAATATAAAGTCAAAAAAGAACCTTCTCATTTAAGATTGGTTGGATATTTTAACATTTTTTTTACATTTTTTTTCTAGGTTTGTGATATTTGGGATATACTAATTTGTATTTACGTCAAGAAGTTTTATTTTAAGAGTAATTTCTCCTTATGAATTTATCAAAAATAATTTCATTTTCAAATAAAAACATAAAAAATCTATTAAGATTTACATCTATGATGTGTGTGTGTTTGTATATATATATATATATATATATATATATTTAACAAACAGACTAATTGGATGAACTTCGTTACCCTCCTGGCTTTGTTCTATTCGATTTTAATTTGAGATCTCTGAATAAACATGAAAAAAAATATTTAAATTTTAATATTTGTTTTGAGGTTGATTAATTTTATTTATGCCAAAAAATCTTATTTTGGGAGTAATTTTCTCTTTATGACTATATCAAACATGGTTGTTTTTCAAGTAAATATACAAAGAAATGGAGATTGAAGTAATCATTTCACTTTTTAAGAAATAACGAATTATTTGTACTACAACTTTATTCGAAAGCTATTCAATTTTAAAGTTATTATTAATTGTTCTAGTTATATGAAATTCTCATTCTAATCCTCAAAAAGGGTTTTGTTACTTTATGTCATTTATTTAACTTATAAAGCAGGTAACATATTTGCTTTGACTTTATAAATCTTTATTTGAATTTCCACAAAGCAAGAAAATATTAAGGGATTATTACATCTTACCAAAATAAATAAAATAAAAATTCATGCATCACCATTCACTCACGAGTGCTTCATTTTCAATTAATCTTGACAAAGAAAGAAGATTAAAGTTATGGAATATACACTAATATTTTATTTTTTACCCCAATTAATGCATTTGATGAACAAGTAACGAGTAAAGTTGTGGTTTAAATCATGAGAATAATCTCCTACAGAAATGTGGAATAAGATTATATATGCTTAGTAAATTCTTCTGATTCAGCTCTTTTCCAAACTTTAGACATAGCAGAAACTTTATTGGATCATACGATCTTTTTTTTCATGCATTTGATCTACCATTAAAAAACTTTTTTAGGATTATCTATTAATTTTTATATATATACTTCCTCCGTTTGTTTTTATTTATTATTTTTTTATATGATATATTTATTAAAAAATAATTATTGATATGATTATTTTATACTATTTTAATTAATTAATTAATATTTAAAGTAATATGTTTTGAAAATAATTAAGAATAAATAATTAATGTTAAGAGTGAAAAAAAAATTGAAAACTTTTTCGAGAAACTAGACATGCGTAGTGATTCTTTTCACCTTCTATTTTTCAATTTTTTTGTTATTTTATGAAAAAATTAATTAGTAACAAATGTTAAAATTAATTAATGTGATGATGCAAATAAATGACACGTGTTCGGTGGCTAATACTAGGGAGAAAGTTCTTCCACCTCATCCCACCGACGACTATTGTAGTGTAAACATATACTCCTATCTTCTTTTTATTTTTTAACGCTCAGAATATCTGATTTTCGTATTGAGGTTTGATATATAACAGTAATAATATATTTAATATAATTTTAATATTTATTTTAGAAGTAAAATCGTTATTTTTGATAGATTCTTAATTTCACGATAAAAATAGATTATATAAAAATTATTGACGATGACAATAATTAGATACCAAATATATTTTTACAAAAGTATGATCTAGAAGGAGGAGGGTAAGTATATGTCGTCCTTACTATCTTTAATATGAGGCAGAAGAGTATTTCCGATAGATTAATACAAGAACTACTAAAAAAACAATACTAAACAGAAGAGATAATAACAAAATAATACTTACTAGATACTTGTAGAAACAATAAATAAAAACATAGATCGACTTTTACATTGTTCTAAATTGATTGCAAAAGAAACGCTTCCTGATTTAAAAAATTTATATTTAAAATTCAGATTGACTTATATTATATAAAATAAGATAAGAATTATTTTTTAAAAAACAATTATATATAATCTATTGAATCCTCTAAATTTAAGAGAAAAAAAGTTTATATATATCCGTTGCAATAATACAGTTCTCCCTAATTCCCAAATCTTTTCTAGAGTAACAATATATTTCTTTTTTTTTTTTTTTTGCATGAAGAAAAAAGTCCAATATTGTTATTAAATGGAGATGTTAACATCGTAACTATGACGAAAATGAAATTTGTGGGAGGAGCGGGGTAGTGTCTAAAAAAATAAAAATAAACAATGACTTTTTAGTTCTAATAATTGAAAATAATTACTATCTTTAAGTTTAAAAAAATAAAAAAAAATCAGGATAATATTTTTAAAGTTTTACTTGCTAAATTTGAAACGTCAGAATAACAGTTATTTATTAAAGATGGATCAAATTTCAATAATATAATGTGGTTCACAAGTTTCACTTATTCTATTTGAAACTTTAGTAAACTACTTTTTAAATAACTTAAAACTTTTAATGTTATTAAGGATTAATTTTAATAATCATGTAAATATTATAATATTAATATTATGATTTTTCAAATTTTTTATGTCTGATCAAATTGTATAATATAAATAGTAAGAAGAAACCAAAAGAGAAGACTAAAGTAGAAGGATCAAAATTGGTATTTTTTGTTATATAATCATGAACAGGAAAAATATCTTTTTCAATCAACCAACTATTATAAAATGGTCAATTAAATAATAACATCATTTTCCTTGCCAAAATATCCCTTTCACCTACCATTTGCCTAATTCCCATGTACTCTCTAACGTTAAACTATACTACAATAATCTTAATTTCTATGCAAGGTGAGTCTTGAAATAATCATTAAATTTTTTATCGTGTGCATGATCAAGAGGTTACAAGTTTAAATCGTGAAAATATGTTTTTGTAGAAATATGGAGTTATCGATCTGGGTAGAAATCGACCGGTGGTCTTCAGGCGAGTTGCGGAGCGGTCTGGGTGGTTCGATAAGGTTGTTGGGGCATTTTTTGTGGTAAACAGGCAAAACAACGTGAATAGATTATTTTTGGTGAGTTTTGGTGGGTGTCAGCCCAAAGTTTGGTGGGTGGGAGTGGAGCTAGATGCCGAATCTAGGCGAAAATCGATCGGCGGCCTCCAGATGGGTTGTGGAGTGGATCTGAGTGGTCCGGCAGGTACCTTGGGGCGTTTTTGATGGTCAACGGATAACGACGCGAATGAGCCATTTTTGGTGAGTTTCAGTGGGTGTTAGCCTACGGTTCGATGGATGGGCTCGAGGCTCGGTGAAGGATCTGGGTAAAAATCGACCGGCCCCAGGCAGGATGTGGAGTGGCTCTGGGTGGTCCGGCGAGGCTGCCCCCTTGTTTGATTTGTTTTTCCGAACTCATAACGGGAGTTTTAAGTGCATCGAGCTATCCTTATATCTTAATGTCTATCGACCAATCAAATACTAAAAATATAAAAAATATTCATTAAATTCATCGCTAATTTATCGTTAACCAATTCGCTGATACGGTTCCTTTATAATCTACTTCTAGACTCTAGGTCATCGCTAAATAGAATTAGTAAAAGAATTATCGATCGCCAAATCTTTTTTTAATTGCTGAGAAATTTATACAAATAGTCAATCAGATTCATTATTTATTTTTCTAGTTGATATATTTTTTTCCAAAATTTCTAGTTAATCTTTTTGATTTTTTTTTGTAATGTTATTTTGTGGGTATCCTATGTTTTTAAAGTTTTGTAATTAGTTGTTCCCAAGCAGTACCTAAGACTTACTATAAGAATTCAACAATTGTTTGCTTGGTAATATTTGACTCTCACATGTGAATTAATTAAAGTTTTGTCTATTTTACATATTGCACTTTCCTTTCAACTTCATTGTTGTAGACCATGTGTTGTAAAATTCAAGAATATTAAAACAAAAAAAATAAAATTGAGGAGGTTAACGCTCTAATTTATGAAGGTCGAAATAGACCCAATAGCGGCTAGCACGAATCATCCTTAGGTAGGGTAGGTTCTGTCACGTGCCCTCCCGTTTGATCTTGGCTAAATACCTATTTTTAAGATATTTTCGGAGATTGCAGTTCCGATTTGAGTAGGGTGGATAATAGGAGCGAGGCTGTGGATTTCCAACTTCCAACGAGAAAGTATCTGGGGGAAAACCCGTCCTACACCAATACAGCCCCGATCCTCCTTCGTTAGTTGCTGACAGAAAATAATAAAGACTTATAATCTCCACGGATTTCAGTTTCAACCTCCCGCATTTACCTTTTTTTTTTTTAATAGTGGGAGTTGGGAAACTATGTTTCCAAAATGGAGATTATCAAATGGTATAAATGAAAATTTAAAAATTGTATAAGTTTGTGATGAAGTGATAAATACTGCTTCATCTTCAGTCAAAGGTCTCAGAATCGAACCCTAACATGAAATTGTCTTTGGTATGAAACATTTTACATGTAAGATGAGACTTTGCGATGTAAATTTATCTTTAATCAAAGGTCTCAGAATCGAGCCCTAACATGAAATTGCCTTTGGTATGAAATATTTTAGGGAAAAAGGTGCGAAAAATCCACCTGAACTTTGACGAAATTTGCAGTTACGCAATCTGAACTTTGCGTAAGTCCTATGACCCCCCCCCCCCCCCCCCCCCCCATATTATTTTTTACCGTATTTAAATGAAATATATTTGCCCCTTTGATCACTGCGTGTATTTCACGCATATTGAGCACGTGTATTTCACGCGCTAATTATGTGGTCCAAGTGGGCAAAATATATGCCAGTTAAATACGGTAAAAGATAGTTTAGGGGATCATAGGACCCCCACAAAGTTCAAGGTGCGTAACTGCAAATTTTACCTAAGTACAAATATTTTTCGCATATTTATCCCAATATTTTTTGTATAATATAGAGACTTTTTGATGTGAATTTGAATTAATGAGCCCCAAAAATTAGACTTCTCAATTTACAAAATTAAGTTAAATAATAATTCATGAGACTGACCCTAAATAGTACTTGTAGGTGGAATATTGTGGTTCACCTAATATCTAATCTTGGAAATAACTAGCCATACTATTAAATTTCTAATTTAATACTATCAAGTTATTTAAAAAAATAGTTATGTATATTAAAATTATCATGTTTTTATCATTAAGATTATAATTGAATGATGAGAATTTATTCATTTTGAACTTTAAAAATGGGATCGTTTTATATAAGAAATGTTTTATTTTTCAAAGTGAGACTTTCTGATAAAAGTTGGAGCTATTCGATAATAAAATAGACATTAAAAGCTAGGTTAAAAATAAAAATAAAATCTACACAAATATTATCGCTACCTCAAACAATATTTTATCTTATATATCATCCAATATATTCATATCCCAAAAGTAAAATTAACTACTTTAAGGTCCTGGCACAATTTTATTCCAACTCAATAATTCAATTATTTGTACTGCCAAAATGTCCCCCACAACATCTTCTTTGAAGTTTGAACTCTAATAATTCCAAATTACATATGGGAAATTTTTAAGAAAATAAAACTTTTAAGTTTAATTATATGGTCAACTCTTTTTGTTTGGAAGTTTTTTTTCCTTGATATTTGATATCCACATTCGATTTTTCATACATTAAAATTCGTATTGCGTAAAATTTATTTTTAAAAAAAGCGATCTTTATCATTTTTTTTACATTTTAATAAGTCTTTTGATTATCATAATAATAGTGGCTCTTTCGTTTTATTAGTGTGCTTTGTCATGGTTTTTTGGTAGTATTTTGTTTTAGATTTCTTTATTTACATTTTTTAAAATTATTTTATTATATTTTTAATTGAGTAGAGCATCTATTAAAAAAGACATCTTAGAGGAATAAGATCTGTGTACGTATTATCCTCCACAAATTTTATTTGTGAGATTACATTAAATATGTTATTATTATTGTTGTTTCAGAACTCGAATTCGAAATATTTAATTAAGAGTGAAAAAATCATATCCATTTTGATACAATAATTGATGACAACTCTTTTTTGTTTCTCCCTCTTTAATCACCTCTTTCCCCCAATTCTATAATGTTTTCACAATTATTTCTTTTTCTTCTTTTTTTTTTCTTCCCTAAAAAAAGAAAAGGGGTGTCATTAGATTGGGGCAAAAAGTTTTTCAGAAAATAGAAAATAGAAAAATATAGAAAAGTAGGGGAAACAAGAAAATTAAATCAGTGGGGGAATTCCAGCAATGAGAAAAGTCCAAGTGAAAAGTGGGAAGAAAATGAAAGGGAAAAGGAAGGACAAATGGAAATAAAAAATTTCTTACTCCCTCGTTTTATTTTACGTGATATCATTTGATTTGACATTATATTTAAAAATATAAATTTTTAAAAATTTATAATTTAAAATAATTTTTAAATATTTGTATGATTGTAAATTATTTCATTAAGAAAAAAAAAAATATTTTTAATTATAATAAGATTTTTTTTTTTAAATGATCTAAAAAATGACATGTAAAATGAGAGATATGAAATATAACTATGGTGATGTAGATTATTGGCAATTTTAATATAACTAAGTGGTCCATGGTATTAAGATATAAAAACTTAGAATATATATATAAACAAACAAAAAAGGACCCTACTCAAAAATTGACAATTGAGGACTTTGAATCATTAAGGTGAGTGTTATGACATATAGTGACAAATATAAAGGGTGCATAATAAAGAAAATATTATAGTAATTAAAGTAATGCTAAATAACTTTGTAATGAAGTGAATAATTTATCAACTCAATTGTGGAGCTACCACTTTAGGGTAGGGAGTATTTAATATAAAAGGTACAAAAGAAAATTTTAAGAATTTATTGTTTAAATGATTATTGAAATTTTGGATACTTTGATATAATGAACCTGCTCGATTGATAATAAATTCACCTTTTAGAAAAAAGTTTCATCTGTTGCTCAAATAATCAAAATAAACATAAGTATTCATTCACAGTGTATTTTTAAGAAAATTATTCTCCTCAAGCATTTGAAGTTATGGGAAAAAAATCCTCCCAGGATAAAATGAATTACTTCAATTGAATAACGATACCTCAAATTCGCTGAATTCTCAACGCACTTAACGGTATCAAATCATACTAGATTTTTTTTTGTAAGAAAGACCAAAAAAAATTGCTTGAAAATTTCATGTCAATATCTGAGGAAAAATTTAATATTCATAGCCAAAAGGTGTTGCTTCAGAAAAGAAGTAAAGGTTCATGAAGAGTTACAATTTTGTGGACGCGCACATGGTGAGATGCGACCGCATGTCACGATTTGTACAAAATAGAAAGTTCTCATTTGACATGTGTTGGCATCTGCAGACCCATATGTGTCGCTGATGTCCATATATGTGCGTGTACATCAGCCTTTTCATCTTCAAACAGTAAATTGAAGGTTCACTTCCCTTTAGTTTGCCGACGTATACGAGCACGTGTGAACTCATGTCGAAACTATTAACACTTAAGTTTCAAAGGAATTTTGTCCAAAACTATAGTCTCTCAATCATTTGACAAATGTGAAGTCAAGGCTGAGCAAGCGACACCGATGACACAAGGCTTGTCTTCGTCTTGCTTCACTATCCACGTGAAGAAGTGCTTATATATTTAAGCTGAAAAAATACTGTTGAGTACCATAAAAATTCAGTTGTCTAAGGTCGGAGGATGGTTCAAGCAGGACTGACAGACTTCTAGGTTAGAATATATGAAAATGAGGTGCGCTTTGACAACTTATATGAATCTCACATTGAAATGCGAGAGAAAATTGCTCAAGCTAACATGATACACGTGTTTTTGGGGCTCGATGTGACATAGACCTAAAGCTAACAATATGTGGCATGTAGTGGCGGAGCTACCTTTGCTCCAGGGGGGGTCATCCGAACTCCCTTCGACGAAAAATTATACTATTTTTATACTATTTTTACATGGTTAACAATATTTTTTTATGTATATATAGTAGATGTTGAACCCCTTTCGACTAATTCGTATATTTACTTCTGAACCTCTTCAATTAAAATTCTGACTCTGCCACTGGTGGCATGGACTCCATATGTAAGTTGTTGTAGAATACCTGCAACACGAAAGTTCAACAAATTAAACGCGTTAGTTGGGCCCCTGATCCGTGCAGACCAAGGGTGAATACTCGTCGTTTATAGCATGGATTACCAATATATCTAGTCTTATTCGCTTTCTGTGTTTTCGCACCTTCTCTTTTGAAAACCCATTAAGAGCCCAGAGATCTACCTTCGCTTTTGGCATTCCTCCATATATACTCCTCTTTGATTCCAAATTTCTAATCTTTTATTGCGCTGTCTAGCCTAATTTATATAAAGGCCCAAATTGATCTTCATGATCCTCTAGGCCCAACTCTTGAGTATAGTTCATAACATAACTGATCAAATCGGATCAAGTATTTTATATACGCTTTTACATCATGTATATATATTGCGTAGTTCTTTATTTTACCTTCCTGCTCGTGCCCAGATAGAAAACTTCGAATTAATGTCAACCAACATCCACCAATCAACAACATTACGTGACACTACAAAACATAAGTCGAAAATCGATGGTCGACTTATAAAAATATCTTTTTTTTTAAGTTTTCGTGCATTTTTGCGCTAAAAATAACTGGGGGCATCCATTGAGAAGTCGACATACTCTGTTGACTTTTAACATTTTTTTAGCAGTATGAAAGACTGACAGTCGTCATGAATTTAGGATAAATAATCCAAAGTTGTTTCTATAGTTACGCCCAACTTATTTGAGATTGAGACGTAGTTACTGTTATTATTATTCATTTATTTGTTTCCATAGTCACACATTTGGTCTTCTCCCAATAAAACCAAAATAACAACAAATCAACAGTAAAAAGATTATACAATAATTCAACATTTGATCATGAATCAATTATTCTTGGATAAGGTATATAACATAAAACACCCTAAATTCAACTCATTTTTTGTATGTTCTAACTTTATATTATACATCAAAAAAGTTATAGACTTTATTTCTCTTACTTATAATTACAACAAAATTTTAAACAACAAATATGAAAAACAAAATTCAAAGGCCTGATTTACATTCACGATTAGAACCATCCCATGTTGGAATATTTGAAGAAATATTTTTAAAATTTAAAGTAATACTTTCACAATACAAACGCAATTTATCTATTTTTATCAAAACTCTAGATTTAATCATAATTTGAACTTCAATTTTCAAATCAAACATAATTTCCCCTCTTTTTCGATCTTTCGCAATTTCGGTCACCACCCATTCGTTGTTGTAACTCTTTCTGGTACTCGGGAAGGAGAACCCGTCCATTATATGAACCGTGCTCTCCTTCTGGACCTCCACATTGTTCTTTGACGACATGTCTAACTCGACAGACCTATACATCAAAGTTGTCTCCATGTGTTTTATTACAACACTTGACCTATGATTCGTATTCTTCACATCCATCTTTGTCTCCCAATTAGCTATCAACGCCGCTCCTGGTCCCACATCCCCTGAAATATCGAATGTAGGGACCACGAACGATTCAAGAATAAACGATGGCTTATACGTCATGAATAATTTTATTGTGAGCATACTCATGATCATTGTGAATAAAATGAAAAACAACATGATACATAACATAACTCTACAAAACGAAAACCCTTGACTTACGTTAGTTGAAACGTAAGGCAAGGGCCTCGCAGGGTAATTGTAATCGTAATATTGAAAATTTTGTTGCGCGTACGCGTTGTTACGGTACCCAGGAAAAGGCTCAACATACCGTTGATGATGAATTTGGTGAAACAATTGAGGATTATTTGTTTGGTAAAATTGATCTGATTTTTGATATACAAAAACAGGTTTTTCTTCATCCTTTCCCATATATTTTTTTTTTCTAATCTCTGTATATTCTTCAAATCAATATAGAAGAAAATGGGGGGATCAAGAAAAAAAAAAAAGAATGAAACTCACATAAGAAAGTAACTTTTAATGTAAGTAAACTGGCTAAATAAGAACAAACATCTATTGGCTAAAATTAATGTATTGTATAAATGGAAATGAAATTGATATTACTCTAATTAAA
The DNA here is from genome assembly GCF_002878395.1 of Capsicum annuum. Taxonomy (NCBI): domain Eukaryota; kingdom Viridiplantae; phylum Streptophyta; class Magnoliopsida; order Solanales; family Solanaceae; genus Capsicum; species Capsicum annuum. The sequence continues at coordinate 38,644,799 of NC_061118.1, read as the reverse complement.
ATTATTTAGATAAAAATAATTGACAGTTCAAAATGTTTAAATAAGCGTATACTTCGGATCGAAGTATACGTTTATGATTTGTGACTTGTGTGGACTAAGATTCACTTCATTTTATTATTGGATAAATAGAGATTATGATAGAATTTTTTTTTTCAACAGTACCAGAAATATAGTAGATTATTTTTACTCGAGAAAAGTGAAAACAAAATAAATAGATAAGTTATCATAAAAATCAAGAATTTTCAAAATATTAATAAAAGTAAATGCCTCATATATTATTATATATTGTAACTTTTCACTCTTTCATTTTCCTACGAAAGAAAATTCTACTATGGTTAAAAGGGTTAGTAAATTGAGCTATTAATTTAAAGTGGTTGTAGAAACTCATAAACTTCAGAGTATATTTCCGATACAATTGATTTTCTCAGGTTCTATCAACTCCCCTCCATCTTTAGGTCCGTGCTTAAACTGAACTTTCATATTATTGCAATAAATTCTCATCTTCTCCATTTTCATTTTCTTCGGGGATATATACGCATACTTCAAATTAAGTTGTAGCGCGAATTTCAAAACCCCTTCACTATACACGTCTCTATTAGCATCCGACAAAGGCCCTTTCTCCAGGACGGTGCTAGGCGCTGTTGTCATATTGTTAAGTAAGAAAGTCGAACTTCGTTCGTTCAGTTTAAAAGACTCAATGAGATTCTCAGCCAGCAGATTCGTCTCGTAAAATATCCCAATCCTACCTCCGGGCATGAAATCCACCTCTACGTCATCATTCATGTTTCTCATCGTTCCATTGATCTGCCAGTTACCTAACATGGAGGTATCGGTGATCTCTATACCTGTGGGAACTTGTAATGACACGATTTGAAATTGAGGTTTTTCTTTTTGGTTCATCATCCAAACAACTACACCAAGAAAAATCACCCCAATGATAAACACTATTATTCCAATAATTATATGATGACCTAATAATGATGATTTATTATTAGTATCATCAACAATTTGATCTTGTAATTCATCATATTTTTGGGAACAACTCACATTATATGGAATATTATTGTTAGAATAATTATTATTATAACTAGGCATAGTATTAATATTGTATTGTTTATCCATTGAAGGATACCCCATGGATACACAAATGTATATGAAAAAATTAACGGAGAAGTAGAAGAAAATAATTGAAAATTGGATTTTTTTAAATTTTTGGGAAAGTGGAGAAGGGGTTAATTATTGTTAATGGACAAGATGATATTAGTAAAGAGGGTTTTACAAAATATACACTTTTTCAGTTAATGAATCTTAACCGTAAACTATATATAAAGGGAAAAGTTATTTTTGAATACGTCTGTTGAATTTGTATTCTAGCCATTCGTAACTAATACTTGCCTTGTGGTTTACATTTTTTCGAGTTAATATAATATCTTACTATAATAATGTACATATAAATGGTTATTTATTTTTGGACTCGTCATTTGTAACATTTTTTTCGAGTTGAAGTATCATATTATTTGTAATATATATATAAAAGGTATATATTTTTTTTTGAAACTTAGAAAAAAAAAAGATTTAGAGCCTGAGTCAATCGATAGTTGGGAGCAACTTGAAGGTGAATTCCTTAACCGTTTTTACAGCACTCGTCGTACAGTGAGTATGATGGAGTTGACGAACACCAAGCAAAGGAAAGATGAACCAGTAGTGGACTTCATCAATCGGTGGCGAGCATTAAGTTTAGATTGCAAGGATCGCCTCTCAGAAACTTCTGCCGTCGAGATGTGCACCCAAGGAATGCATTGGGGTCTTGTGTCCTAAACGTGATTCATCTTTCTTTTGTTGTCATATACTCTCTCGTGTTTTTTTTTTTACTTGTCTTAATTTTTATTTTGAGAGTTAAATAATATGAACTTTGACTAACATTTTAAGATTTTCTTTTTTTAATTATATTGATATTAGAAAAATTACAACTTGAAGTACTTCTTGTACAGTTTTTGAGCATTTAAATTTTACTTCAAAAATATTGAATTAATCAAATTTAATGTAATTTACTTGTATATTTTGCAAATATTAACTTCTGCATCACGCTCTAACAATTTCAAACCCAATAATTTTTTATATACAAAGCTCGAACTCAAGATTTCTGAGGAAAGCAATTTCAACAATCCCACCACAACTAGTGTTGGAATTACTTTCGGATTTTTTTATAATAACTATCCTTTACGATAATATTTCACTATAATGATCATTTTTTTGAAACTATAATTAGGCTTCCTATAAATTATTTCTCAACAAGTAACATCCTTTCAAAGAACAGGCATACATATACATCTAAGGATAGTTTGGTGTGAAGTATAAGCGATAAATAGTCTCCGGATAAAATGAGGACTATTTTATTCTCATATTAGTACTGAAATTATTTATTCCACCATTTACACTATAGTGATGGATAAGTTATCCCATATATATGGCGGGATAACTAATTTCGGAATAACTAATCTTAAAATTAATTAACTCAAAATAACTCTTTCCCAACCAAACGACCCCTAAAGTACAATTTCGCATACGAAGAATATCACATTCATACAGGATAGGAACAAGAGTGTATAAAGCCAATCTATTCTGACATAAGCATCGATGGCTAATTCACATCTTGAAATTTATTATTACTTCAATACTCCCTTTCACATCTCGTGCTCATGCAGAGTCTGGAGAAGGACCGCACATCCAAAGCAATGTAACAGACAACTTATTTTGATGCAAATATCAATTATTGATTTTGCAACTTGAATTAATAATCTACAAAATATTTGTAGAGATAATTTTGCCGTTACTTCAAGAATGTAATCATTATTTTTTTTTGTTTCCCATCCGGTGTTCGGTGCCCGCATTGGAGTTCCGACTAATCCGGATTGTCCGTTGCAGGGCCCATTAAGGTGGCAGTGCTCCCAATAGAGTTCTCTCCATACCCAGGGTCGAACCCTCGACCTCTGGTTAAGGGTGGAGCAGCCCCATCTACTGCACCACAACCCATGTTGGTGAATGTAATCATTATAAAATGAAGCAAAGTTGGAGAACCCAAGGATTAGAAAAAGTCTACTATTCCCTCTGTTTTATTTTATGTGTGTCATTTGACTGAACACGAAGTTTAAGAAATAAATGACGACTTTGTAAAGTTTATAACGACCCTTTTAATGTCACTTTAATATTTACTTTTTAGTTGTCTTTTCTTACTAAGTGGGATCCAGTAAAAATAAAATGGGGATAATGTCATTAAATAGTTGTCAAACAAAAGAAAGATAATATTCTTTTTGGGAACGAATCAAAAAAAAAAAATTACGACACATAAAATAAGATGGAGAAAGTACTTTTTAGAGACGTGGTGGACAAATGTATCAGATATCTGTTGTTGATTGGTAGAAGGTGACAGATATTCTGTGAATTAGATTAAAAGGTCTGGAATGACCTTACTGAGCGAGGACATGACCTTAAATGAAAATATATGGCGGATATGAATTAAATTAAAAGGTTTGGAGGAAGGTAAAAGTGTTGTCCTTATTAGTAGTCGTTATACTACATTTGTAGTTTCTAATTATTCATGATCTCTTCTGATAAATGTTGTTTCGAGTATATCACTTGTAGTATTATATTTGTTAGGTTCGAAATCGAGTGAGCATCATTCGGAAGCTTAAAGTTTGCAAAGTATGGAGGCAATAATTCAGATGACAAAGAAAACTTAACAAAAACGCATATCATTTGATATGATTGGTCAAGCAGTCTACATATTGAAAACTAAGTAAAAAATTTAAAATCTATTGGGAGAAATCTCTACCAAACACGAATCTTTGATTACTACATTGTGGATGTTATTGTGTTATGGCTTGAGAAGAGAGATCTTCTATTTATAGAGGTACAAAACCTTTCTCCGAGAAAGAATTAACCGATTATGGAACAAATCTTTTCCTACGAGAAGACCGTTTCACTAAGAAAACCTTTCCGAAGTAAAACACAATTACGGTAGAATCCAAGTAAAGTAAGAAATTCAGTACAAAACCTCACAATATTTGTGGTAGTATTGTTCTGTTGTGTTACTCCCTAATGTTTTTTGTACCTCTATTACATCTTTTTCTAGACTGTATTTTTATCCTGAACCGAGGGTCTGTCAAAACAGCCTCTCTACATCGCCTTTGAGGTCGTGGTACGAACTGCGTATATTCTATCCTTTACAGACCCCACTTTCTAAGAATATATTGGATATAATGTTGTTGTTGTGTTCGTATATATACTACTGCAAACATTTCACTCTTTCATTTTCCAACGAAAGAAAATTCTAATATAGTTAAAGAATTAATACATCGCAGTGGTGGAGCCACAGCCGACGAAGGGTGGTCAGATGAACACCCTTCGTCGGAAATTTTTTTCGAGTATATAGATTAAATATAGATATTTAAGGTTATATACATGTTGTTGCACACCCTTGACAAGCTAGAGAAGCATAGTCCAGTGGTTAAGAGTGTGCATTTCTGCATCAACAACCTGGATTTGAACCTTGGCAGGTGCAGCAGTGCTTTATTTTTTTTAAACAGTAAGGACAAATATGAACACCCTTAATCAAAAGTCTGGCTCCGCCACTGATACATTGTGAACCTATTATTACTATATATTAATTTAACATGGTATTGAAAACTCATAAACTTCAGAGTATGTCTCCGATACAATTTATTTTGTCTGCTCCTATGGACTCCCCTCTATCTTTAGCCCGGTGCCCGAATTGAACTTTCATATTATTGCAATAAATTCTCATCTTCTCAATTTTCATGTTTCTGGAGGTTACATACGCATACTTCAAATTAATTTGTAGCGAGAATTTCATAACTCCATCAGTATTTCTGTCTCTGTTAGCGTTGGACAATATCCCTTTCTCCACCACCGTGATAGGCGATGTTGTCATATTGTAAAACAAGAAAGTCGAACTTTTTCCCTCCAGTCTGAAAGACTCAACGAAATTCTCCGTCAATAGACTGGTCTCGTAAAATATCCCAATCCTACCTCCGGGCATGAAATCCACCTCTACGTCATCATTCATGTTTCTCATCGTTCCATTGATCTGCCAGTTACCTAACATGGAGGTATCGGTGATCACTATACCGGTGGGAACTTGCAATGACACGACTTGAAATTGAGGTTTCTCTCTTTCGTACATCATCCACATGAATACACTGACCACGATCATCCCGATCATCAATATTAACATCCCTATCATTACATGACAACATAACGATACCGATTTAACGTTAGTATTAGTATCATCAACAATTATTTGATCTTGCAATGCTTTATATTTTTGGGAACTACTCACTACATATGGATCATTATTATAACTAGGCATAGGCATAATATTGTTGTCTTTAGACATTGAAGGGTACCCCATAATAGTTTTGGAATTTTTTCAATAAATTTTGAGAAATTCAAGACTAGAACAAAAAACTTTTGTATTGGAAAAATCAATGGAGAAGTAGAAAAAATTAAAAATATTTAAAATGGTAAAAAGATAGGATTTTATTTAGTTATTTATTTGTGGAAAGTGGAGAAGGGGTTAGTTTGTTAATGGACAAGACAATAATAGTAAAGAGGGTTTAACAACAAAATAAAATATGTGGAGATGAAGGATTGAATATCAACCATTTGGAATTAATATTTATATAGAATCTTATCCATATATATATATATAAAGTAATTTATTTTTGGATACGTCTTTTGAATGCGTATTCTTTTCATTTGTAACTGATATTCGCCTTATGATTTATACTTTTTCGAGTTTACATCTTATTATAGTGTATATACAAAAAGTAATTTATTTTTGGACACGTTTTTTGAATGTGTATTCTTATCACTTGTAACTGATATTCGCCTTATGGTTTATACTTTTTCGAGTTAACATCTTATTATAGCGTATATATAAAAGGTAATTTGTTTTTGAACACATCTTTTGAATGTCTATCATAATGATTTGTAACTGATATTTTCCTTATGGCTTACACTTTTTCAAGTTAACATCTTATTATAATGTATATATAAAAGGTGATTTGTTTTTTGATACATCCTTTTGAATGTGTATGCTAACCACTTGTAATTGATATTTGTCTTATTGTTTACACTTTTTCGAGTTAAACATCTTATTATGATGTATATATAAAAGGTGATTTGTTTTTGGACACGTCGTTTGAATGTGTATCCTAACCATATGTAACTGATATTTAACTTATGGTTTACACTTTTTCGAGTTAACATCTTACTGTAACGTATATATAAAAGATTATTCATTTTTGCACATGTCCTTTAAATGTGTATCCTAACCGTATGTAACTGATATTCGCCTTATGATTTACACTTTTTCGAGTTAACGTCTTATTATAACGTATATATAAAAGGTGATTTGTTTTTGAACATGTCCTTTAAATGTGTAGACTAATTATTTGTAACGGATATTTACCTTATGATTTACACTTTTTTGAGTTAATTAGCATCTTATTATAATGTATATATAAATGGTGATTTGTTTTTGGGACCTGGTTTTTGAATGCATATCCTAACCATTTGCAACTGATATTCACTTTATGATTTACACTTTTTCGAGTTAACACTGAATATATAAAAGGTGATTTATTTTTTATCACGTCCTTTGAATGTGTATGCTAACCATTTATAATTGATATTTGTCTTATGATTTATACTTTTTCAAGTTAACGTCTTACTAAAACATATGTATAAAAGTTATTTATTTTTTAACACGTTCTTTAAATGTGTATCCTAACCATTTGTAACTGATATTCGCCTTATTACCGTGTCCGATACCCACATTGGAGCCCGACTAACTCGAATTCGTGTCGGGTAGGGCCACCAAGTAAACATCACTTTTTTTGGTTTCCCATCGGCTGTCCGTACCCCCATTGGAACCCGAATAATCCGAATTCGCATCGGGTAGGGCCCCATTTGGGGATACCGCTCTCTACTAAAGATTTTTCCATATCCAGGACTCGAACCCGAGACCTCTGGTTAAGGGAGAAACAACTCTATTCACAACACCGCATCCTTTGGTGGTCCAAGACAACATTATTATTTCCCCATGACTCCATTAAGTGATTGTTTATCACAAAGTAAATGTAAATCACCTTTTATATATACGATATAGTAAGATGTTAACTCGATTTCAAATCAACATCTTATAGTAATTATCTATTAATAAAACTTTATATAAATCAAAAAATTAACTCAAATCACTTTTTATTTGGTTTGATTTTATATTTTTAAAATCAATAACATTTGGTTTGCTTTTGATTTTATTATTAAAAAAAAAAAAAGACATAATTTAACTGAGCTGACAAATTATATCTATTATAATTATCTATACATAATATATTGTTTTTTTGAATAATTTTAAATGTCTTATATATGTTTTTTTGAAATTTATTTTTTATTTAAATATCTTGTATTAAATGTAGGTTATCTTACTGATGTATGTGGTAATCTCATAATGAATTGTCTGTTTGGACAAAATCAAGACAAGGAAAAAAAATCTTTATTTTCTTGATATTCTTGGATTGGGCATAACCAATATTCTCTTTTCGAACTTCCGTTACTTGTAGGAGTTGTTTTTGTTTTCTTTTGAATGAATCGTTTCTTTATTTTTGTGTATGGTTGATATATAACCGAATAACATAACTCAAATCAATAACAACCAAACCGATAAATATATACTGCTATATTTAGTTTGATTTGACTTGATTTCAATAATTTAAAAATCAATTACATTGATTTAATTTTGATTTTGACAAATAACTGATTCGTGAAACTACATACAATCATGCATGAGTTCCTTGAGATAATATTAGATATATTTTTTAAATTATACAAATAACATATTATAATAATATTTTACATTATAAATGTAAGTAAAAAAAAAATCTTCAATTACCCTTGATGCCACTTGTCAATAACGTACTTTTGAAAAAATATATATATATATATAGGTGCAATAGTCAGACTATTTTACCATCGTTCTTTATGATAACATTTCACTATAACAGTCATTTTAGAACTACAGTCAGGCTTTCCCGTAAATTATTTCTCAACAAGTAGCGTCCTTAAGAAACATGCAAGAATAAACATTAAATTATTTTGCGAGGTAACGTTCCCTATCAAGGATTTTTCCATACCTAGGGCTCGAATCCGAGACTTCTGATCAAGGGAGGAGCAGCCCCATCCACTGCACCACATCCTTTGATGGTAGATTAAATATAATGTTACCATAATCGAGAATAATGACTTTTTCTATTTATAGGAAGTAGTTGTGAAATTTTTATTTTATTTTATTTGATAAATTAAAAGGAAGTAGTAAACAACAACATACTCAGTAATTTCCACCTAATGGGATCTGTGGAGGGTAAAATGTACGCAGTTCATACCATTGCCTCCGAAGAAGTAGAGTGATTGTTTCCGATAGACCCCTCACTCTCAAGACACAAAGACAATAAATAAGATCGTAAGATGAAAATCTTTTAGCTTTTAACAATTTCTTCTATTTCAAAGAGTAAAATAGAAATTCAACCTCTCTAAAAAAAGCACAAACATTAATCTTACTCTCTGACCTTTTCCCACAAAAGAATATTATAATCTAGTTAAAGGGTAGGTTGTAAGCCTCTAAATATTAATTTAATGTCGTTGTAGAAATTCATAAACTTTCAGAGTACAGTTCCGGCATAATTTATTTTCTCAGGTTCTATCAACTCGGCTTTATCTTTAGGATCATTCCCAAATTGAACTTTCAAATCGTAGCAATAAAGTCTCATCTTCTCTTGATTTGAATATCCAGGGTATACATATTCATACCTCATATTAATTCGTACGAAGAATATCAAGATCCTATCACTATTCCTGTCTGCTTCTGCTTTTTCCAGAATCGACTTATTCACGACGGTCTCAGGAGCTGTTGTCACATTTACAAATACGAAAGTTGAATTACGTTTCGGCATACGAAAAGGCCCTATGACATCCTTTGCCAAGTGATTATTCTCATAAGAAATCACAAGTTTTTGATCAATGAAATTTATACCATAGTCATCATTAGGGTTTGTTATTGATATATTGAGCAACCAATTACCTAACATGGTGGTGTTAGTCACCTCCAGACCCGTGGGAAGTTGTAATGAAACGACTTTTAATATAGGTTTCATTTCTTTTCCCTTCATCTTCCAAATAATTACACCTATCGCGATCATCGCGATGATAATAACTATTATCACAAGCATTATATAATCGCGTAACGATGAGGATTTATCGTTAGTATTATCGACTAATGCTTTGTATTTTTCTGTATAACTCTCATTTTCTGAATCACTTTTATTACTAGGCATTGTATTATTCTCTTTAATCATTAAAATGTACCCCCAACAACAACTTTTTTATGCTCACTTTTTTTTTCTTAACTAAATTAGGGAGAAAAATAATGGAGAAGTAGAAGAAAGATATTGAAAATGGTTTTTTTTTTTTTTTGGTGAGTGGGGTAGGGGGTTATGGGGTTAATTATTGTTAATGGACAAGACAATAATAGTAAAGAAAATTTTCACAACAAGAAAATATGTGGAGTTTAATTAACACAAGATTTATAATTGATATTTATGGGAGATATTATATTATGAAAGAATCTTAACTGTAAAATATACATAAAAGGAAATTTATTTGGATATGTATGTTGTACGTGTATGGTGTACACTATTTCAAGTTTAACATCTTATATTGGTTTACTATTAATAAAGAATATATCAAATAAAACAGATTTTTATTTTTTTGATATTCTTGGTTCAATGCACAACCGATATTTTCTTTTCGAACTTTCGTTACTTGTAGGAGTTGTCTTTTTTTTTTCTTTTGAATGAATTATTTTTTATTTTCGTGTATGGTTGATAACCGAATAACTAAATTCAAATCGATAACAACCAAATCGATAAATATATACTCCCTCCGTTACAAAAAGAATGATCTGGTATGATTTGGTACAGAGTTTAAAAAAATAAAGAAAGTTTTAAATCTTGTGGTCTAAAATTAAAGTTATGTCAAGTGTACAAAAATATTATTTAATCTTGAGGCATAAAACATGTCACGTGAAAAGTTGGCATTAAAATATTGTCAAAAAAGAAAAACATCATTCTTATTTAAATGAATTAAAAAGAAAAATCGATCATTCTTCTTGGAACGAGGAGAGAATTATATTTGATTTGATTTGACTTGATTTTAATTATTTCAAATCGATCCAAACCAATCCGTGAACCCCCTACACACAATCAGTGCAAGTTCATTTTTTTCTGGTCATGCACGAGTTCCTTCAGATAATATTAGATATATTTTTTAATTTATACAAATAATATATTATAATAGTATGTTACATCATAAATATATTTAAGTTCAAAAAAAATCTTCAATTACCCTTGATGCCACTTGCCAATAACATACTTCTTTTTTTAAAAAAACAGTAGGTGCAATAGTCAGATTATTTTACCATAATTCTTTTTTACGATAACATTTCACTATAACAATCATTTTTTAGAATCACAGCGAGGCTTCACGTAAGTTATTTCTCAACAAGTAGCATCCTTAAAAGGACAATTTATGTACAAAGCATGCTATATTCACTCAGAATATAGTAAGAAGAGTCGTAATTCCAAAGAAATAGAGCATGTAAGTAGTAGTAGCTGATTTCACGTCTAGAACTCACAATATTTTTCGTCATATAATTTTACCTTGCTTCAATGCTCCCTTTCGCCATGCATTCGTGCTCACGCAGCGTTAGGATAAAGGTTGATGTCATGATTTTAATTAAAAAAAATTAGATTGACTAATATGTCCAAATAATTCATCAATGTAGTTAGGGGTTGTTTAGTAGAGTGTTTTGATCTTAGGTGGATTTATGCATCTAAGTGTTATTAATTATCTCTACTTGTTTAGCCTTATTTTGAGGACGACTTGTGTAATTATTGAGCAACTATTTGTATAACTGAGCATCTCAGTGTTAAACTACTTGATTATAATGTTTAAAGTGTTTTTCAACCAGATTTGGAATCAATTTGGTCACTTAGAGTTTAGATGAGAAAACTAGTGTTACTAGCTTGAGCTATGTATTGTTCTAGCTGATCTCGATGGATTCTAGTGTGTGTAATTAGTTACTAAGGGTATGATTGTGTAATTATGTGTGAAATAACTTGTTTTATAGTGTTTAATGTTCAATTGAAACAAGCCAAGAAACAAAATACTAAGTTAAAGATCATAGTTCAATTGAATTGTATGTTGCATGTGTTGAGCTCTAACTCGTGGTGTTTGATACTAAGTTAAGTTACTAGTTCGTCGTCTTGGATTGTATGTTGCATGTGTTGAGCTCTAACTCGTGGTGTTTGATACTATAGGATGCTTGGTGAGATGATCATTATGATATATGGATGATGCAAAAGCTGGAAATCAATTAAAAACAAAATCGCAAGGATTGGAATGGATGGACAAACACTTAGGGACAAGATTTGACCAAAAATGAATATTTTGGAGTCATTGGAGTGCCATGTACTTGGGAGCATCCTAAATGAATAATTCAAGTAGCTCACCATGATTAAGGCGTGACACGGAGCTTAGGCACCGCGTTAAGGACGTGGCATGATCCTAAGTCAAAATCGACAACTTTGGTCCTAGTATAAATGGGGCATTTAGTTGTTATGTTTCATACCTTGGACGACCTTGGGACTATAAGGGCGGCTGGAGAACACTTCAATTAGGGGTTTTCTTCCATTACTTTCGGTTGTTTATGGATTTTAACATGAAATAATTCTTGTTACGTCTATGAGAAGCTAAACACCCTTTTCCGAGGTTAAGGCCAAGAACATGAGTATTATGGTTATGAATTAATTTGGTTTGATTTTTTTTTATCATATTTGATTATTTATTTATCCTTTTTATCACTATTTTAAGAATTCTCGACCCTTGAAATACATGTATAATCATCTTGTGAATCCGGGAGGAGGAACAAGAGGATAGAATGCGGAATAGATAGAATAGAATAATTGTAATCTTCTAATTGAATGGAGTTATAATTTGCATCTACGATAAGAATATACTTATGTGCTCTATTTGGTTCAAGTACGGATTGAAATCTGAAAGTATTTTAACTTAGTTTTCACATCTCCGCTCAATAATGTAGTTGTGGAACTAATTTAGGTAATCGATTAGAGGTTCGAAAGGTCATAGTCAATTGTAGACCCCGTGGACCAATAACCAAGATAATTAACCTAACCAATGAAGTTCTATAACATAGTATGATTGTTCGTAGTGCCTTAACCCTGATTTCTCTCCATTGTTGTCCAAGAATCTTTAATTTACTGCATTGTAGTTTACTCTTAGTTTACTCTCAAACAATCTTGTGGTTACGTTAGCACTGAGTTAATCTTAATAGTTGGACTAGTTTGGAATTGTTGTTAACACAAATCTTTGAGGGATCGATACTTGACTTGTAAAAGGCCACTATATTACTTGATGAAACCACATATACTTCCGTGTAAGCTTGGGCGCAACATGTATTAAAATGAATAATACTTATTTGGTATTATTTTTTTAGATTATGTACAACTAATACTTACATTAGTTATACGCTCTATTGTGTATTGAGGTGTATATTATAATACCCCAAATCAATAGTATTAGTAGTGCAACGAATTTTAATGCATCCACATCCTTTCCACCATATATATGGATGGTATTTTTGTAATTTTTGTATTTAGAAATCATTCAATTCATGTTATTTTTAATATACCAGACCAAATATTGTATAAGAAAAGTACAAGTACGACTAATGCAAGTATAGCTAACACAAGAATAACTAATACAAGTGTTATTAATACATCATATTTTGAATTATTCTCATACACTCTACCAAATGACCCCCTAAAGGGTTAATATATTGTGAACATATTGTATTACTACAAAGGGAAAAGGATCAAATTTGTCCCTCTACTTTGAAAAATTGGCTAGATACTCTTCGTCATACTTTGGGGTCAAATTTACCCTCGTTGTCATACTTTGGAGCCAAATTTACCCCTCTACTTTAGAAAATTGGCTAAATATATTCTGTCATACTTGGGACCAAATTTACCCTCGATTTCATACGTTGGGGGATATATCTGGCCCCAATGTATGACAATGGGGGTAAATTTTACTCCAAAATATGACTATCCAATTTTTCGAGTAAATTTGACCTTTTTCCCTAGTATATATTTGTAGAAACTTTAGGTCATGCTTCCAAGACAATTTATTTTCTCGGCTTCTATCAACTCCCCTCTATCTTTAGTCCCATGTCCAAAACGAACTTTGACATCATTGCAATAAATTCTTATCTTGTCTCTTTTTGTTGAGATTCCTGGGTCTTCAGAGTAATAGGTCAAATTAAGTTGTACCATGAATTTCAAAACCCCATCACTATTTCTGGCTCTCTCAACATGTGACAAAATCCCTTTAGCCAGGACGATATCAGGCAATGTAGTCATATTGTAAAATAAGGAAATCGAACTTTTTACCTTCAAAATGAAAGCTTCCATTTCATACTCCGCCAAGCGATTCATATCATAAGAAATCGAAATCTTCCCATACATGAATTTTAATTCCAGAACATTATTCGGATTTTTCATCGTTCCATTGATCTGCCAATTACCTAAGATGGTGGTGAGTGTAGTCATATGGATAACGTATCGAAAGGAAGCAAAGCCTCAATTTCAAGTCATGGCATTGCAAGTTCCAACTGGTATAGAGATCACTAACACCACCATTATCCCGATCACCAATAGTACCATCAACATCATTATATAACGACGTAAACATGACGATTTATCCACTAATGCTTTAAACTTTTCTATACGACTCACATCGTATGAAATATTATTGTTAGGGTAAGGGTAATAATTATAACTAGGCATATTATTATTGTTATTGTTATTGTTGTGTTTACTCATTCAAGGCTACCACATAAAGTTTTTTGTCTTGAGAAACCATGACTAGAACAACCCCTTTTTTTTATTTTTTTATTTTTTTGTGGAAAAGTGGAGGAGGGGTGAATTATTGTTAATGGACAAGACAATAATAGTAAAGAGGGTTTAAACAATAACAAAAAAAGAATATATATATATATATATATGTGGAGTTTAATACAAGATTTGGAGAGGAAGTGTTGAATATCAACCATTTGTAACTAATATGTATCTAATTATCTAATGGTTTGCTATTTTCTAGTTAAAAAATCTTAACCGTAATAATTTTCTAGGCCAAACAATTACTTAGCAATATTTACGGCGAAAGGGCTCCTAAGTTTAAAAAAAATAATAATCTAGAATTACCTTTGATGCCACTTGTCGATAATATATACTCCGTTCGATTTATTTTTATTTGATCCACGTTGATTTGACACTATTCTTAAGAAAATACTTTTTTTATTTTTTTATTTGGGTTGTGCTTATATTCATAAATATTTGTTCCTTCAATCTTTCAACAATAGTTTGAATAATATTTTTCTATTATGTTCTTATTCGATAAATGTAATCATTATTGATTTGAAAAGATATACAAAATTTAATTGGCAAAATTATCTTCTGGACACCAGTACTATGTCGATTTTGTAAGTTGGACACTTCTACTTACATGTTTGTCATCTAGACCTTTGAACCCATCAAAAAGCAATATATTGCATCCTTTGACCATTGATCTTGCATATGTGGCAAGGTCATGGTGACTAGGACAAAGAGAGGGTAACCACTCGTCTGGGGTGCGAGTGGGGGTAAATTTTTGGCTAATTTTACATTAAAATAATTTAAAAAATAAAAAAATATTAAAATTTTAAAAAATAAATAAAAAAGGGTTTTTTTTCCCTCCATCTTTTTAAATTTAAAAATATTTTTAAAATTTAAAAAATAAAATAAAAAAGGATCTTTTTTTTCTATCTTTTTTAATTTAAAAATATTTTTAAAAATTTAAAAATAATTTAAAAATACTTTTAAAACTTTAAAAATATTTTTAAAAATTTTAAAAAAATAAAAATATTTTCCCTCCCCACCCCAGCTTGTCCCCAACCCCCACCCCATCCAGCCCCGTCCCACCCCACCCCAACACCCGTCCAGCCCTTCCCTACCTCCACCCAAGCCCGTCTCAACCCCCCACACCCTACCCAGCCCCATCCCATCCCACCCCCAACCTCTCCATCCCACCCCAGCCCCTTCCAGCCCCCACACCCTACGCTAACACTC